>NC_089219.1:15829518-16129518 GCF_963924675.1 Phocoena phocoena | reverse complement strand
AAGTATGAAAAATTAGGCAATTTCTGCTAGTTTGTTGTGCTTATTTCATTTTGTTGTTTGGCAGGTCAGTTTAGGTAGTGAGGTTTGGTGGTGTGAAAGATTTTTAAATAAAATGTTGCAAACAGTTCTGACCTGAAAGCTTTTTAGAGCGGCTTACAAGGAAAGAATATTATAGAAACGCATTTAGTTAACGACACCTTCTGAAGGAGCTGGTAATTCTGTTGCAAAAAGCCCATGTCTCAAGAGTCTGATGTCTGCTGCTGGCTCATGATTACCTAGATTGTTGCTGGATTTTTGCTGAATGCATAAATATACCCTATCTCCCTTCCATGATTTCTTTTTTTCCAAGCATTTACCACCATTTACCAAAACATTTGTTAATGTTTTCTCACTAGAATGTAATATCCATGAAGGCAGGGAATTTTATTTGTTTTGTTTACTGCTATATCCCTAGCACCTAGAGAACAGTGACTGGTAGGCACTTAGAGAATATACATGGGATGACTGAATTTAACTCAGTATACCTGTGGTTCCTTTTCTGCAAAATTTTGGTAAGATCTGTGTCATGGGGAGGTTTTGAGGATTAGTTAAATGGAAATGCCTTGAAAAATTACAAGTATTTTTAATGTAGAGAAGCAAGCACCAAGCTTATACTTGGTGTGTGAACCGATACTAAACTAAGGAGTAATGAAAATTACTTATTTTATTCAGTAAATTTCTACTACATACCACACTTGTTTTATCCCTTAGAAGGCGAATTATAAGTGATAAAATCAGCAAATACTAGAAAAGTTAAACTTTAAGATTCAGTAAGGGGACTCCCCTGGTGGTGCAGTGTTAAGAATCCGCCTGCCAGTGCAGGGGACATGGGTTCAAGCCCTGGTCTGGGAAGATCCCACATGTGTTGGAGCAACTACTCCCGTGTGCCACAAGTACTGAGCCTGCACTCTAGAGCCCGCAAGCCACAACCACTGAATCCACATGCCACAACTACTGAAGCCCGCACACCTAGAGCCCATGCTCCGCACCAAAGAAGCCACCGCAATGAGAAGCCCATGCACTGCAACGAAGAGTAGCCCCTGCTCGCCGCAACTAGAGAAAGCCCGTGCACAGCAGGGAAGACCCAGCAAAAATATTAATTAGTTAATTAATTTAAAAATAATTATTTAAAAAAAATTCAGTAAGCATTGCTCTCTTCCATTACAGCAAGGACGTATTAAAATTTTAACTTGTTCTTTTAAGATGGTAACCCACCCTAGATAAACATGTATCCACTAACTATTTCCTAACATTGGGATTAGTGGCTCAGTTAAAAACCTTTATAGAATAATTGATGGGTATTAGAATAACCCAAGAAGGTTTCCTTTAGGTTTTGAGGTGAAATAGGCAAAGCAGCCAAGTGTTAACTAGCTTTACTTCTTTTAGAAAAGGAAAACCTTTCTGTTACTTGTGAAACTGCTGTTTCAAAATGATATACTTTAAAACTTCATTAAATGTCACAAATATATATGTTTATTTAACTTTATTAAAGTGGTATTAAGTGGTATTTTTACTAAGAAATACTTGATATTTTCAGAACAATACGTGTTTACACATATGTTTAAAAGGAAAATAATATATGCACATTACCCAGCTTTAACATAGAATATTGCCAGTACTGTTGAGGTACTTGTGCATCCCTTGAACTTAGCTTTAAGGCACAGTTTTCACACAAGTCTGGTGCCTTTGTATTGGTACTTGCTCTGAAAATTTAAATCCAACTAAAATTATTTTGAGGTGTAAAATTGGCTGTTGTTGTTATCTAGAATTTATTGAATAGAAAAACTTTAAGATGAGACTGTCAGAGTAAACATGCTGAAATTAACAGTATTTCTCTTTCAAATCCATGTTGCAAAGGGAATGCAATTGTATCTTAGAATTTACAAAATTATTTTGAAAGGTTTCTCACTGAATTTTAGTCTACTGTTTATTTACGGATCACATAAATGATTTTTTGACTCAGAAAATATCATCATTATAAGTCTGTGCCAGCCCTCTTTCTTGCTCTTGAAACTACTGCTGCAGTATATATGGAAACAATATAGATGAGTTTACTAGTAGAGAAATATTTTGATGATGTGTATATACAGCGTTATAACATTTTGGTTTTATTTATTTCTATTATATATAAGCCATATTTATTTATTTTTACAAAAAAGCAATAGATTGAGGTGCAGTTGTATCTCAGATATTGTTGATGTCTGTTCCTTTTGATAGATACTCTTTCTTCCCCAGGAAATTCTTACATAGATCCAATAGACATTGAGTAGGTAGTTCATCACCTAGATTAAAACACTGTTTTCCTAGTTTCCTTAAGATTAGAAAGACGATCTTAAGATAGTTTTTCATTATGAAAGTAACCAAGTTGATGAAAAATACAAATAATGTAGGACATAAAAAGTTGAAATAACCAATTTTTGTCCCTCCTTACTCCCTAAAGCAATAATGATTTAACAGATTGAAACATATTTTTTCATTCATATTTAAATAATTTTTTAATGCAAATGGGCACATACTATTTTTAATGTTCTAAAACTTCCTGTTTTTTTCCCCCATCTCACGACATATTCATGGACATCTTTCCACTTCATTGCCTATAGAATTTCAGGCTACATAGTATTCCATTTTAAGAATAAATCATAGTCTAGTTCTCTGCTGATAGAAGTTTAGGTTCTTTTTGTTATTTGGGCATATGTTTTAGTTTTAAAGCCTGTCACTAGTTAGTATGTTTTTATCAGAATCAAAAGTTGTAATCTAATCGTTCCCATCAATTATAGGTCCTCCAGCTATATTGCCTTGGTCTTATGGTGTAGAAGCCATAAACATTCCCTTTCTATTTCCTTTTCTTGGAATCTCCCCTTCTCTTACCTTTTCACTTCCATTTCTTAAATTTCCCTCTGATCCTGATGCCTCCCCTTTCCTCTTCATCTCTCCTGTCCTGATCTTGGGTTGGGTTAAAGGTGGGTGTGGGGATGGGATCCTACTCCTTCCAAAGAAGGAGTCCTTTCTTCTAGGGCAGAGGACCTTCCTTTATCTGAACTGGCAAGGAATGAATCCAAGACTTGTTCCTTCTTGCTCTACTGCTGGAGTTTGTGAGTTGGGTGGGCTTCCCCCCCCCCCAAGTTCTTATTTCTTCATCCTTAACTTTGCACTTCACTCCTGCATACTAACAGTTTACTCCCCTACTTGGTTTAAACCTTGAACAGTGGTTCTCAAAAAATATTCTTAACTACACTGAATTTCAGTAACTAGGATCATAGAATTCTGTATAATTTTTGCAGTGTTTCTATAGTGTTGAGGAAAAATAACTAAAAAAATAACTA
This sequence comes from Phocoena phocoena, assembly GCF_963924675.1. Lineage (NCBI taxonomy): Eukaryota > Metazoa > Chordata > Mammalia > Artiodactyla > Phocoenidae > Phocoena > Phocoena phocoena. The sequence continues at coordinate 16,126,156 of NC_089219.1, read as the reverse complement.
ATGAATAGTATTTGCTCAGTGTCGCTTTTCAGTTTTTCTCTTGTCAGTGTTTCTTAAATATTTTGATGCCTGTTACATGAGAAATACCTCATGGAGACTGAAATTATTTCCAGGCCAACCCTAGAGGGTGATCGCCCAAGATGAAAAACATAGTTTAGGGAGCAAAGGGATGTGGTTGATGGTGGCAGTGATGTTGAGGAAGGAAAAGATTGAGAATTTACAGTGGTAGATGGCCCCGTTCTCTCTTACTTCAAGCCAGTATACTCTCCTTTTTTTCTCACTCTGTCATGTCATTTCCCTTTCCTTCTGTCATCTTCTTGCCACCCTTTTCCTGAGTATGGGGGCTTGGGCACCTTGTTCAGCTCGTAAGAGCTGAGGAAGTCGTTGTTCCCCGTAGTGTGTGTAGGTGGGAAACTTTTTTGGCACCTCAAATTCAGTTTGATTGTATTTTTGCAGAGCGGCAATACATTATTATTATGGGTATATTATGGGATAAATTGATTTTTATGTGCCAGCCTGCATATTTAACCACTATATTTATCTTTGTTTCTATGGAAAATTGAAAGTTTTGAAAGGTTTTGGAAGACCTGCAATGTGTAAGACATTTGTGCTAAGTATTCTGTGGAATGTAGATGTTGAGGTATTCTCCCTGCCTTTCAGGAACTTACTTGTGTGATGTTTGTGCTTGGGGTTTTGCCAATGAGATGAAATCTAAATATTGACTCAACCAGTTGTTCCCAGATCTTTCAGTATCCTGGGCAAGTGAAGTATAAAGTAAAGCAAAATAAAGGAAGAAGCATAGATGACTATTACATTTAAAATTTTGCCAATAAGACTTTTAAAGTGAACTGCTACTTATTGTATCATTTCCTATAGGAAGGCTGTTTTAAGAACAAAAGAGTAAGACTGAAATAATTTCAAAAAAGGAACAGTCCTTTCCAAAAATGTCAAGTTGGCAAGCCTATAGTTGTGTGTGTATTTCGTGGTTATTATTGTATATATTTTGCCATATATCATTGGCACCTTTTATATAGACTGGGGTTAGGAGAACCACTGATACAGAATAAGAGTCAGCAAACTTTTTCTATAAAGGACCATATATAGTAAATATCTCAGGCTTTGCAGAACTAGGATCCCATCCCCACACCCACCTTTAACCCAAACCATTCAGCTCTGCCATAGTAGTGGGAAACCAGCCATAGAGAATAGATAAAGTGTTGTTTGTGGGTGTCTTCCCATAATACTTTATTTACAAAATAAATGGTATTAAGCTGAATTTGGGCCTCCTGATCTAGACAGACCTAACTCATCCCATGAATAAGAGTTCCAGAGACAGTAAGTAACTTGCCTGATAAATGGTATGCAAAAGTGACTCACATTTTTAATAGAATAAAATAAATGTTTTAAATGTCCCTGCCTATGTAAGAAGTTGGATTCGATTATTTAAAAAAAAAAAAAAACTATTGTTTGGTAGGGCAGAAGGCCTGCTCTGCTGGGGTCCATAGTTGACTAAATGTTTTACTAATTTAGCGTTTAACTCCCCACTATATTGAGATTGTCCTATTCTGCCAGGTTTATTCAGCTGATATTTATTGTGCATATATTATACATCAGCCTCTGCCCCAATCATGTTGATGCAGAACTGATTCATTAGAAGAATCTGATTTTTTTTTTTTTTTATGTTTTACCTTTTGGATCTTATTTCACTTAGCTTAAAAAATAAGGCAAGGTGAGCCAATTGTATTGCTTGTGTAACAGCATTTGAAACCAATTTTAGGGGTTTGTTTTGTGAGTTTTGGAGCTAGTGACATAATATGGTAGTATAGAATTGTTTATTTGAGCTCTGTTTTGATAATACTTTGCTCACTTACTAGAGGATAGCTAATGTGTTTTTGTCTTTGAATTTATTCAAATCCTAGTCATGCTGCTTACATCAGCCCTGTTTAGTTCTTTTCGAAATCTGGTTCTCGAAACCTGATGGATACCTGCAGAGTTCTGATACTGCAAATCATAGTGCTTCCGAGAAATTTCCACTTGAGGATTATGATGATGATGATGGTGGGGATGGTGAAGATGTCGATGATGACAGTGATAATGGAGCCTACATTATTTGACTTTTTACTAAAGTACCAAGGATTTTACCAGTATTAACTATCTTCATACACATTTCTTTCCTTCTTGTTACTTTGACTGCTATCCATCTCTCCCACTAAAGGCTAATCATCACTTGTGCACCCATCATATATGTACCCATTTAAGGCTGTTACTCTAGCAGTTCTCTTGTGTCTTTCCTACAATACCACTTTTTTTCTCCCTCTGCTGGATTAGTTTTATCAGCATACGGGTATATTGTTTCATTCCCATCTTTTAAAAAAAAAAAAATTTTTTTTTTTAACTTCATATTTTTGTCCACCTATAGCCCATTTTTTTGCTTCCTTTAAGACTTTTTGTTTTGTTTTGTTTTTTGCAGTATGCGGGCCTCTCACTGTCGCGGCCTCTCCCGTCATGGAGCACAGGCTCCGGACGCGCAGGCCCAGCGGCCATGGCTCACTGGCCCAGCCGCTCTGCGGCACGTGGGATCCTTCCGGACTGGGGCACGAACCCATGTCCCCTGCATCGGCAGGCGGACTCTCAACCACTGCGCCACCAGGGAAGCCCCCTTTAAGATTTATAAGAAAAAGAGCTGTCTGTACTCACTGTCTTCATTTTCTGAAGACAGATGAGGATGCACACCTCCACCCGCACCCAAACAACTTTTGTCAAGGTCACCAGTGAATTCTACTTTGCTAAATCTTAATTGATCTCCCAGTACCATTTGACATAGTTAAGCACTCTGCCCATTCTTGGACCATTCATCTCCTTTGCTGGGTTTTCTTCATATCTGTGCAACATATCTAAACAACATAGAGTGCCTTGGGAGTTCCATGGTGATCCAGTGGTTAGGACTCTGTGCTTTCACTGCTGTGGGTCCAGATTGAGTCCCTGGTCAGGGAACTAAGATCCTGCAAGCAATGCAGTGCTGCCAAAAAAAGGTCACTATTAAAATAAATAAATAAACAGCATAGAGTGCTTCAAAGTTTAGTCCTTGGGCTTCTTTTCTGTTTGAACTCATTTCCTGAGTTACCCAGTCTCATGGTTTAAATACTTCCATATAGTCTAATTCCAAAATGGATACCTGTTCACCGACTCCAGACTTGTGTCTCTTTTGGCCTACTTGATATCTCTGTTTGAAAGTCTAATAAGAATGTCAAAACTTTACATGTCCAAAGTTGAGCTCTTAATTTTTCTGCCCTAAATTGTATTCTTCCTCATCTCAGTAAATAAATAAATAGCACAGTAAATAGTACCTCCATCCTTCCACTTGCTCAGACAGACCTTAAGGATTTTCCTTGACACGTGTTTCTCTCACACCCACATCCAATCCATTAGCAAGTCTGGAGGTTCTACTTTCAAAAATATCCAGTATCTCACCCCATCTTACCACCTCTGCTGTAAGCACTCTGGTTTAATAGTAATTATAACAATAGTCAAAGTTTTGAAAGTTAAAAAGGATTCATTGAGGTGGGTAGGTAGAAGAAGTTAATTTCAGGCAGAAGGGCAGTATAGTCATGGGCATGAACAATGTTGAAGAGATTGGTGTGCTCAAGGGATAGGAATATGTTACTCAAGGGATAGGAATACGTTATACCTTAGAGCAAAGGTGTGGAGTTTGAGAATGGTAGAAAATGTAGTTTGGAACCTGGATTCCTGGTGGCTGGACTTTTATCTCTAGGCTGCTTGTTATCAGCCCCAACAGTAGGACATTCACCAAACCTAAATCGTAGCTCCCAGTGGCAGTGGTTCTCCATAAGTAAAGGAGAAGAATTAGACCACCCCAACCCCCAAGATGATGAGATATATTCTCCTGCCCCTGACCAAACCCACACACAAGACATATCCACACAAACCTTTGTTTGAGAATCACGGTTGGAGGCAGTGGGCCCCCAGGATAGATTTTTTTTTAAAGCAATAACTCTGGTGGCAGTCTGCAGGAGTTGCTTATTTAGTTGTCTTTATAGTGGATGCTGAAGAAAAGATAGATGCTTATGACTGTTTGGGAATCATTCCTTGACCACTTCAGTAGCTGGAGGGGAGCTGGTGGAAAGAGCTGAGCAAGACGAATGCTTATTTTTGTCTGTTACTTTTTTTTTAAAACTAATTGTCTAGATTTACAGTGCCATTACTAGTCTTATAGTGGTTGACAAAATAACTGAATGCTTTTTTCCATTCTTTTCTAATTCTTTAGGAGCGCCTTTTTACCCAAGTCAGCCAGTGTATCAGTCAGCACCTATCATAGTGCCTACGCAGCAGCAGCCCCCTCCAGCCAAGAGAGAGAAAAAAACAGTAAGAGATCTTCATTAAGTTTTCTCACTTTAAAATTGAATGTCCATTTACTTATCAAATAAGTTTACCCACAGCTGTAATAATTATTCACCTTAGTTCCCAAATGACTGCCAATTTTTATTCCTCCCTTATATCCTCACCACTAGACTTGGAGGATTTTTATGGGCAGATAATTAGATGTTGCAAGTACCCTTTGCTTAATATCAATTTTCAACATGCACTGAGCTAGCTATGCTAAATGACAACATGCCATCCAGCTCCAGAACAGGAAGGTTTAACCTTCTAAAGTCTCACTAAGTGGGAGGAATTTGAGCTCGGTTCTCACATCCTTGTTGTCCTTTAACTCTAGTCCTAGTCAGCTCTATATTCAAATATGAATCGACAGGGGAAAAATAGCACAAGAGAAAATGGGCATAGTATTAAGGACAGCAAGAAAAATCTTTCCTATAGAATATATTTATTTTAAGAAACAGAAAGCAGAATTTAGAAAATGTATTGTAATTGTTTTAAATAAATTACAGAGACTTTGCCTCTATCTATTCAGGCAGGCCCAAGAGAATTAGAGTACAGTAATATGAAATACGCACTGCAGAATATTTTGTAGAAGAATGGCTTGCAATCTTTTATCCATCAGAACACACAAAATGAATGATGTTTATAAGAGATTCCCACATTCACACAAATAAAATAGGTGGGAGTGAGATCATAGCAATACTCTTGCAAGTACTCTCATTTAATAAAAATTTATGAGGTTCAGAACTTTGGTTCTTTTTTTATCAGAGACAAATTATTTGTGCACACATCATAATAACCATGACATGCCAATGTATCATGACACTACAGTTGAGAAACTGCTGTGGAAATGTTGACACAGCATGGTAGATGTTGGACTTGAAGAACACTCTCAGAATGCAGAAAAATTAATAAAGAAAATAATGAAAATGGAACACGGTATTAATAGATGTTATTGAAGAAGAAAGTAGAATAAATGAATTGTAAAACAGTACATAAAAGTGTAGTAGGGGACTTCCCTGGTGTTGCAGTGGTTAAGAATCCGCCTGCCAGTGCAGGAGACATGGGTTTGAGCCCTGGTCCGGGAAGATCCCACATGCTGCAGAGCAGCTAAGCCCGTGCACCACAACTACTGAGGCTGTGTGCCACAACTACTAAAGCTCGTGCACCTAGAGCCCGTGCTCCACCACAAGAGAAGCTACTGCAACGAGAAGCCTGTGCACCGCGATGAAGAGTAGTCCCTGCTCACTGCAACTAGAGAAGAGCCCATGCACAGCAATGAAGACCCAGTGCAGCCAAAAATAAACAAATTAATTAATTTATTTAAAAAAACCCAAAAAACTATAGTAAGCATAAGATTCTGTACCTGAAAAAATAGCTGATAGTAGAAATCTTAATAAAGACTTACTCCCAGGAAAGCTTCCAGATACAAATGGTTTTATTAGTGAATTCTTTGACATTATCAAGAAGCCAAGGCTAGCTTGATAAGCTCTAGATTTAATGACAAGCGGAGGGGGGCTTTCAGCACTGTCCCAGGATGGAAGGCCTAGACCCAGGTACTCCACCTCCATTATAGCACCATCTCCACTGATGTCTATGCATAGGAAGCCTTCAAAAAAATTAAAAGAAGACCATACACATTGTTCTGTATCTTGCATCTTTTCATTTACCAATACATCTTGACAGTCATTCCATATTAGTACATGTAGATCAATCTCATTTTTTCTACTGGCTGTTTGGTATTTAATTGTAAGGATGTAGCATAAATTTTCTTTTTTTTTTATACAGCAGGTTCTTATTAGTTATCCATTTTATACATATTAATGTATATATGTCAACCCCAATCTCCCAATTCATTACACCACCACCGCCCCTCGCCACTTTCTCCCCTTGGTGTCCATATGTTTGTTCTCTACATCTGTGTCTCTATTTCTGCCCCGCAGACCGGTTCATCTGTACGATTTTTCTAGGTTCCACATATTGTAGCGTAAAGTTTTAACTACTATGTTCTTGATCAGCCTTTAGAATTTTTCTGTGTCTTTGCTGGGAAAAAAAAACAGTATTGCAGTGAGCATCTTTACATACATACACAAGGTTATCTGCAACATAAATCCCTGTTTCTGAGTCCTAGGATATGGATAGTTTACATTTTGTTAGAGAACCATTTAAGGGCTTTAAAACTTTAGATAGTAACTTCCATATTTTAACACTCTTTTATGAATCTTGTCTTATGTTAAGCATTATAAATAAAATCAGTCAATTTGGCATTGCTTAAAAGACAAGTGTTAATACTTTGCCTTTTTGACCTAGAAAATTTTCCAACTAGGTTTCATTTTAGCTTGTTGTGCTAATTAATTCAAGTCAGAGCTAATGGCCTAAATTCTTTTGAATGACCCCCTCTGGTTCCGTGATTGAAATCAAGTCAAATGTGGTGATTGTCAACTGTGATGTTTGACAGATTTCCCAGTTTGCATCTTTATACATCATATGCCTATAAATCTACTACACAGGCACCCATCTATAAATATGCCATCTTATTTGTAACCTTATAGATAAGAATTCGAGATCCAAACCAGGGAGGTAAAGACATAACAGAGGAGATTATGTCTGGAGGTGGCAGCAGAAATCCTACTCCACCCATAGGGAGACCCACATCCACACCTACTCCTCCTCAGGTAAGACAGAATGTGCCATGGTGGATGATGATGTGTATTTTTTGTTCACTAACCTCTACTGAGCTCTTCTTTCTTCTGTAGCCACTTGACTGTACTTTTCCTTTCTGTCAGTTGTCTCATAGCCTTGAATATCTAAATGATATTTAAACAGACATGTTGTTTCTCTTTGTAAACTGTTATAACTTCCAACTTTTTATTGGTAATATTTCTCTGTCTTCACATTCAGAGCATAGCTGCTGCCACTCTTCCTAATGAACTCTTCCTAATGAACTATTATTGCATGGTACCAAAAGGAGCTGCATTCCTATGGAAACCTCATCATTAAATGAGTATTTTATATTTTCAATATGGAGTCTTAGGAGTTAAATGCTACACTCTGTGATAATATAAACATTAAAATTGAGAATTTAAACATTTTTATTGAACTGTGTTTGAGATGATTGCCTGTGTTATTCAGAGCATATTTAAATGTATTATAGGTATACCTCTTACTTTTTAGTACTACATAAATGAGCTTCTTGAGTGCAGGGTGTCTTCTTTAATTATTTACAAAGGTTATTAACAAGTTATGTCAAACACCTTTTTGTTCCTGTTGCAGAATGTGGTTATCGTGATCGTCTAAGAGTTCACTTTCTTGCTTTTAGACATCAAGGCTTTCCAGGAGAAGCTGAGGTTTAGCAAACTATACTAGAAAATGGACGCCCCCCCTCCCCCACCAAGTTTGACAGAATTTTGATTTCATCACGGGGTTACTTTGAATCCTGCTAAACCATTCAGAGGAGAAGAGTGATTTCAAATCTTCAAAATATCTAAAGTGAATGCTCAGCATATAAAACAGACATAACCAAAGTTGTTAAAGTCTAGGAATCTGTTTGCTTCCCCCTCTTGTGGCCGATTGGTGAGGTACTTCTCAGAGCCCAGTTTACGAAACAAGTGATATGGATGATCAAATATAAGGCATTTCAGAATGACAGACTATTGACTTGATTTTAGTAGCACTATATAGGTTTAAAAAAAGTTCTTTAAAAATTGAGCTCACAAACAGATGTCTAAGTTTAGAGCCCCTTGAAAATCTGTGAATTTTGAGTCGACCTAAAACTTGGGACTTTGTATAATGATGTGTTTCACTTGGAAACGATGATACTCTCTGGCTGACTTTTATCTCAGTCTTCCATCATCTAGCTAAGTATAATATGTAACCATCTAGATATATGAATTGTAAGGTTATATTAATGATTGTTAATAGGACTTTTCACCATTCCCTATTATTTCCCCAGGGATATTCCAAATCTAGAATGATTGAACAGGGCTTATACTTAATCTTGTCCCTGTGCATAAACATGGGACAAGCACCATATACACATTTAAGTTATTCACTTATGTGCTCTGTTAGGTGGGAACATACTATAGCGAAAATTTAGGATTAGTTGATCGGGGCAGTTCAATTTTGGTCTGTATTTTCCCACAATAATTAAAATATTGTTACTGTCCAACTGTGTAGTTGACAACCTTTTGTTGATTTGTGTTTAAATTCTCATTAAATATATATTAGTATATCTTTTTGCATTTTAATTCCCTGTGGGCTGGTTTGTTTTTCTTTAATCTTACCAAGCTTGATCCTACCCTCTTCTGGTTATCTCTCTGTCCTTAGTCACAGGAATCCTTTTGCTCTTTATCTTTCCCCAGGGATCCCAGGCCTGAATACGAATGTATGTGTTTGGGTAATCATAAAGCCCATTAAACGTACATTTTTATTTGATAAAGGTCATCAGTCAATTATTATAATGTTGGTAGTTCTTTTTGAGGTGTAATGTTGTCTTGAAGCGTCAGTTTATTTTATTAGGTAGTTTGCATTTAAATCCACGCTTACCGATCTGTTGTCTTTCCAAATGCATGAAATTCATGGAATGAATATATAGCCTCTCAACAGACATATGTACTAGAAATATTTCATTTTCCTCTTAAGAACAACAACAGCGCAAGTGTGATGATGGCAGCCGACACTTGGCCCTCGTTTTCTAGAAATTCATGGAGAGTGGTGCACATAGAGTAGGAGAGGATATCCCTGGTTAGGGGAAGCAATCATTAATGCCTAATTGTTACGTCATGTAAAAATGTTGACCCAATGTTTCAAAAGAAGCTAGAAATCAATCTGCGAGTGTTAATCGGCAACTAATTCTACTAATAAATAGCACTATGCCAGCCAAATAAGATCCTTTAGGTTTAACCTAAAAACTGCTAGTTTGTAGCCTTGGCCTAATTCTAAATAGATCCTAGACCACAGTCTTAGTATAAGTAAGACTGCAGATGAGACAACCCTTTTCAGAATTTATGACTAAATAGTAAATACTGTATTGCTTTTGGCCTTACGGAGTACCTGCTTTGAGTCACAATTGCATGTGATGTGAATAGCAAAGCCCTTTCCCTATCATTGAGCTCATCCCAGTCTCTTCAAGGGAGACAGCGGATACTTACTACTATATGACCGATCCTCCTGTGAAATGTATACCGAGAATTATTACAGCACAGAGATGACCAAGTGGGTCATATTTATAGCACAGGCTCAAATGTGTTGGATCACAGAAACCTATTAATGGTACTTGGTACAGGTGAGATAGTACAGGGGAGAGGTTTAAAGGTTTGGCTTAGAATCAGATATACTTGGTTTCAAGTCCTAGTTCCACAACTGAATTTTGTAACTTTAGCTAAATTACTTATCTTCTAGAACTTTAGCTTCCACATTTTAAAAAACAAGGGAAATAAATATCATATAGAGTTATTATACGTATTAAATAAATACTTAAAATTGCTTAAGCTTGGGACACAATGAGCATTCAGCAAATGTTATCTGTTATTAGTATTACAATCATTGTTATTTCAGAAGGCACGGAGAATGACTGGAGGAGTCTTGAAGGCTTCACAGCAGAGATGCCACTTGGGCTGAGTTCCCAGATTGGTATTCACAAAAATGGAAAGAGAGAGAAGGGTATTCCAGGCAGAGTGGCAGCATGTGCAAAAAGGCACTTGGAGATGGGAAATTGAGTGAAGGGAGACTGTTACCATTTCTAGTGATAAATTGGGAAGTCAGTTGAAGGAGAGGAAGCCAGTGAGAGAAATATCCAGCAATTGGTTACTAAGTAAGGATTATAAAAAGGGTAACCCTATAATTTATCATCGAAATTGGGGCAGTTTTAGAAAGGAATGGGGATGCTATTAATCATTTTGCTGGGACAACAGGCATAAACCAGTACTGTCCAAGTAAACACCTTGCATGGTTCCCCTAGGAGTTAGAGAGGGAAGAATCAGAGGTGATTCTTCAAGCTTAGATACTGGGATTTATAAAGTAAAACATAACATGGAGTGTACATGGATGTTTGAAAAGGGGGATAATGAATGATTTTGGCAAGCAGGCAAGCTAAGAAGAGTTAATTGAGAGAAACTGCATTGGAGGAGAATGGAGAGGAGAAACAGGTTTTTGCTGCTTCTGTTTTTGTCCTGAAGAGTAGATTGAATTTAAAATTGTTCTGCTTCCTGAGTTTTAAAATGATCTGTGGAATAACTCCTTGAGATTTTATATCTCAGATGTATTAAAGATATGGAAATATGTGTAATATATGTGCCCATTCAGATGATCATAGTACACAGACAGAGGTGCATGAATGGACAGAATACTAGAGTACTTGATGCTGGTCAGTCTCCACTCTGTCACTTAGATTTATGACCTTGGGTCAGAATGTGAAGCCCTTTAAACCCCTATTTTTTGATATGTAAAATGAGGGATTATACTAAGAAATCTCAGAGTTCCCTTTTAGTCCTTAAATATTTAAGTTGGAAAGAAGGGAACATTTTTGTTACTTTCCCTCAGCATCAAAGTCTCTCAGCTATATGTCTGTTGTTGATAGCAGTGAGGCACAAGGAACGTTTTCACATTAAGAAATATGCCAGCTTCCTGAAAGTCATTTTGGACCCTGCAGGGTAAAAATAAGTGTATGGTGTTGTACGGTCAGCCCTCCCTATCCACAGGTTCTTCATCTGCTAATTCAAATAACCAGGGATGAAAAATATTCAGGAAAAAAAATTTCAGAAAGTTCTAAAAAGCAAAACTTGAATTTACCATGCACTGGCAAGTATTTACAGAGCATTTACATTGTATTAGGTATTATAAGTAATATAGAAATGATTTAAAGTACCTGGGAGGTTAAATGCAAATACTATACCTTTTCATATCAGGGACTTGAGCACCTGAGGCTTTTGGTATCCACGGGCTGTCCTAGACTCAATCCCCCATGGATACTGAGGGACGACTGTATAAGCAAGGCTTCCATAATTGTCTACTTCCAAAGGGGTGGTGAAGTAAAATCACTTAATATTTTAAAATGAGCTATATATTTTCCTTCCTCTCCCTACTCCCTCTTGTTCTTTTTTCTGTTTTAAGAATTACTCTTTTAAGAATTACTCACTTGCCACCCAAGTGAGAAGTCTGCGCACCACGATGGAGAGTAGCCCCTGCTTGCTACAACTAGAGAAAGCCCGCGCGCAGCAACGAAGACCCAACACAGCCAAAAAAATTTTTTTAATTAAAAACAAAAATCTTTATTCCATATTCCACACCATTATATCAGCAAGTCCTATCTGGCTCATTTTCACCATCTCCACTGCTACTGTTATCCTCTAAACCACTTTGATCTCCCCTAAACAGCAGTAACTTTCCTACTCACCTCCTTGCTTCTGCTTGCCTGTCTATTCTTTTTATTTATTTATTAAAATTATTTATTTATTTATTTATTTTTGGCTGTGTTGGGTCTTCATTCCTTTGCATGGTCTTTCTTTAGTTGCGTTGAGCGGGGGCTACTCTTCGTTGCGGTGTGTGGGCTTCTCATTGCTGTGGCTTCTCTTGTTGTAGAGCATGGGCTCTAGGCGCGCAGGCTTCAGTAGTTGTGGCACGCGGGCTCAGTAGTTGTGGCATGCAGGCTCTAGAGCTCAGGCTCAGTAGTTATGGTGCACGAGCTTAGTTGCTCCGTGGCATGTGGGATCTTCCCGGACCAGGGCTTGAACCCATGTCCCCTTCATTGGCAGGCGGATTCTTAACCACTGCGCCACCAAGGAAGCCCCTCTTTTTATTTATTTTTTTACTGAGGTATAATTGACATAAACATTACATTAGTTTTAGGTGTACAACGTAATGATATTTGTATAAATTGTAAAATGACCACAATAAGTCTAGTTAACAGCTGTCACCATGCACAGTTACAAAAAACAATTTTTTATTTATGAGAACTTTTAAGATCTGTTGTCTTTGCAGCTTTCAAATATGCAATATAGTATTATTAACTAGAGTTGCCATGCTGTTCATTACATCCCCATGACTTATTTATTTTATAACTGGAAGTTTGTACCTTTCGATCCCCTTCACCCATTTTTCCCACCCTACCCCCCACCTCTGGCAACCACCAATCTGTTCTGTTTTCTATGAGTTTTGTTTTGTTTTTTAATTCTACATATAAGTGAGCTCATACGGCATTTCTTTCTCTATCTGAGTTATTTCACTTAGTATAATACCCACAAAGTCCATTCATGTTATTGCAAAGGGCAAGCTTTCATTTATTTTTATGGTTGAATAATATTCCTCTGTGTATGTACAGGTTTATTCTTTAATATGTTTCCCTTGAAAAAATATAAGCTCCAGAAGCTAAGGATTTTTCTGTTTTAATCACCAGTGGGTTCTCAATGCTTTGTATGTGATAGATGCCAGGGGGGAAAATCCACACACGTGAGTGTGTGTGCGCATGCATACACTCACACACACACCTTTCTAAAGAATGCGTGTAGGAGAATTCTCTCCCATTTATGAAAGAAGTATGTTTTGGTCCTTTTTCCTGGTGCCATTTATTTATTATTTTACTTCCTCATCTTCATAATGTTTCTCAATTGGGGGCAATACTTCTTTATCCCCAGGGTTTGTATATGTTAAACACATGTGGTATTTATTACAATGGCTGTTTTAAAGTCATTGAATGGGACTTCGAAAAGTCAGTTACATACAACATATAAATAATGAAATGTGAAACGTTCAAATAGCCTCTTATGATAACAGTAAATTACATCAGCATCTTGCTTATATTTGTATAACTATTTGGAGTCTCTGGCTTTCTCTCAGTGGATTACAATAAGGGTCAGCAATCATTTTCTGTAAAGGGCCAGATCGTACACGTTTTTGGTTTTGCAGCCAGCTATCTCTTTCACCACTACTCAACTCTGATATTGTTGCATGAAAGCAGCCATAAGCAGTATGTAAATGAATGGCTGTGGCTGTTCCAATAAAACTTCTAAGTATCCTGTAATTTTCATATGTCAAGAAATATTGTTCTTTTAAAATTCCCCCAACTATTTAAAAATGTAAAAAGTTCTTATCTCATGGGAAGTACCAAAATAGGCATGTGGCCCCCTGGGCCATAGTTGCTGGCCTCCTGTCTACAAGTACCTCTGTAATGAAGCATCCTGTCGTATACACGTTTAAAATAGACAGTAAATGATGGTGGCCTCTCTTTGGGTAGAAACAATATAGGTTATGTAAAGAGAAATGAATTTTATTTACTTTTTAAACTGCCAAATCTAATTTTTAAATTTTTATACAACTTTTAAAGGTTACTTTCCATTTACAATTATTACAAAATATTGACTATTTTCCCGTGTTGTACAATACACACTTGACAGCCAGTAGTTTTGTATCTCCCACTGCCCCACCCCTATATTGCCCCTCCCCCCACACTGATAATCACTAGTTTGTTCTCTATATCTGTGAGTTTGCTTCTTTTTTGCTATATTCACTAGTTTGTTGTATTTTTTAGATTCCACATATAAGTGATATCACACAGTATTTGTCTTTATCTGACTTATTTCAGTTAGCATAATGCCCTCTAAGTCCATCCATGTTGCTACAAATGGCAAAATTTTCATGTCTCTTTTATGGCTCAGTAGATACCGCTGTGTGTGTGTGTGTGTGTGTGTTTGTGTGTGTGTTTGTGTGTGTGTGTATCACATATTTTTTATCCATTTAGTTTTTGACGGACACTTAGGTTGCTTCTGTATCTTGGCAATTATAAATAATGCTGCTATGAACATTGGGGTGCATGTATCTTTTCGAATAAATGTTTTTTCTTTTTTTGATATATACTCAGGAGTTGAATTGCTGGGTCATATGATAGTTCTGTTTTTATTTTTCAGAGCATTTCCATACTGTTTTCCACAGTAGCTGCAGCAGTTTACATTCCCACCAACAGTGTACGAAGGTTCCCTTTTTTCCACATCCTCACCAATATTTGTTATTTGTGTTCTTTTTGATTCAGTTCTTCTGCCCACTTTTTAGTTGGGTTGTTTTTTTTTTGATGTCATGTTGTATGAGCTGTTTACATATGTTAGGTATTAATGCCCTATCCATCATATCATTTGCAAATATTTTCTTCCATTTACTAGGTTGTCTTTCCATTTTGTCGATGGTTTCCTTTGCTGTGCAAAAGCTTGTAAGTTTAATTACGTCCAATTTGTTTATTTTTGCTTTTATTTTCTTTACTTTAGGAGATGGATCCCAAAAAAATATTGCTGCAACTTATGTCAAAGAGTATTCTGCCTGTGTTTTTCTCTAGGAGTTTTATACTGTTTGGTCTTACATTTAAGTCTTTAATCCATTTTGAGTTTATTTTTGTGTATGGTGTCAGAGAGTGTTCTAATTTATTTCTTTTACATGTAGCTGTCCAGTTTTTCCAGCACCACTTATTGGAGAGACTGTCTTTTCTCCATTGTATATTCTTGCCTCCTTTGTCATAGATTAATTGACCGTAAGTGCTTGGGTTTATTTCTGGGCTCTCTATCCTGTTTCATTGATCTATGTGTCTGTTTTTATGCCAGTATTGTACTGTTTTGATGACTGTAGCTTTTTTGTATAGTCTGAAGTCAAGGAGCATGAATTCTCCAGCTCTGTTCTTCTTTCTCAAGATTGTTTTGGCTATTTGGGGTCTTAGGTGTTTCATATAAATTTTAAAATTATTTGTTCTAGTTCTGTGAAAAATGCCATTGGTATTTTGATAGGACTTGCATTGAATCTGTAGATTGCCTTGGGTAGTATGGTCATTTTAACAACGTTGATTCTTCCAATCCAGGAACATGGTATATCTTTCCATCTGTTGTGTCATCTTCAGTTTCTTTCATCAGTGTCTTAGAGTTTTCAGAGTATTGGTCTTTGCCTCCTTAGGTAGACTTATTCCTAGATGTTCTGTTCTTTTTGATGCGTTGGTGAATGAGATTATTTTCTTAATTTCTCTGATAGTTCGTTGTTAGTGTATAGAAATGCAACAGATTTCTGCACATTAATTTTGTATCCTGCAACTATACCAGATTCATTGATGAGCTCTAGTAGTTTTCTGGTAGCATGTTTAGGATTTCCTATGTATAGTATCAGGTCATCTGCAAACAGTGACAGTTTTACTTCTTCCGTTCCAATTTGGATTTTTAAAATTTCTTTTTCTTTTCTGAATACTGTGGCTAGAACTTCCAAACCTGTGTTGAATAAAAGTGGCAAGAGTGGGCATTCTTGTCTTGTTCCTGATCTTAGAGGAAATGCTTTCAGCTTTTCACCATTGAGTATGATGTCAACTGTGGGTTTGTCATATATGACATTTATTATGTTGAGGTATATTCCCTCTATGCCCACTTTCTGGAGAGTTTTTATCATAAATGGATGTTGAATTTTATCAAAAGCTTTTCCTGCATCTATTGAGATGATCATGTGGCTTTTATTCTTCAGTTTTTTAATGTTGTGTATCACATTGATTGATTAGCAGCTATTGAAAAATCCTTGCATCCCTAGGATAAATCCCACTTGATCATGGTGTATGATCTTTTTAATGTATTGTTAGATTTGGTTTGCTGGTATTTTGTTGAGGATTTTTGAATCTATTTTTATCAGTGATATTGACCTGTAATTTTCTTTTTCTGTAGTATCTTTGTCTGGTTTTGGTATCAGGGTGGTGCTGGCCTCATAGAATGTGTTCAGAAGTGTTCCTTCCTCTGCAGTTTTTTTGCACTGTTTCAGAAGGATAGATGCTAACTCTTCTCTAAATGTTTGGTAGAATTCATCTGTGAAGTCATCTGGTCCTGGACGTTTGCTTTGGGAGTTTTAAAATTACTGATTCAATTGCAGTACTGGTAATTGGTCTGTTGGTGTTTTCTCTTTCTTCCCGGTTCAATTTTGGGAGGTTGTGCCTTTCTAAGAATTGGTCCATTTGTTCTAGGTTGTCTATTGTATTGGTGTGTAGTTGCTTGTAGTAGTCTCTTATGATCTGTTGTATTTCTGTGGTATCAGTTGTAACTTCTCCTTTTTCACTTCTGATTTTATTGATTTGGACCTTCTCCCTTTGTTTATTGGGTAGTCTGGCTATAGGTTTATTAATTTTGTTTATCTTTTCAAAGAACCAGCTTGTAGTTTCATTGATCTTTTTTTGTTTTTTAGTCTATATTTCATTTATTTCTTCTTTGATCTTTTGTTTGTTTGTTTGTTTTTGCGTTACGTGGGCCTCTTACTGTTGTGGCCTCTCCCGTTGTGGAGCAGAGGCTCTAGACGCGCAGGCTCAGCGGCCATGACTCACGAGCCCAGCCGCTCCGCGGCATGTGGGATCTTCCCAGACCGGGGCACGAACCTGTGTCCCCTGCATCAGCAGGCAGACTCTCAACCACTGCACCACCAGGGAAGCCCTCTTCTTTGATCTTTATGGCTTCTTTTCTTCTACTAATTTTAGGTTTTGTTTGTTCTTCTTTCTCTAATTGCTTTAGTAAGGTTATTCATTTGAGATTTTTCTGGTTTCCTAAGGTAGGCTTGTATTGCTCTAAACTTCCCTCTTAGAACTGCTTTTGCCACATCCCCTAGGTTCAGCTTTTTTGTTTTTCATTTGTCTCTATTTTTTAATTTCTTCTTTGATTTCTTCAGTGATCCATTGGTTGTTTAGTAGCATATTTTCTTTCCTCCATGTGTTTGTGTTTAGTAGGATATTTTTCATCCTCCATGTGTTT
Organism: Phocoena phocoena; assembly: GCF_963924675.1. Lineage (NCBI taxonomy): Eukaryota > Metazoa > Chordata > Mammalia > Artiodactyla > Phocoenidae > Phocoena > Phocoena phocoena. Next base: position 16,109,024 of record NC_089219.1, on the reverse strand, counting down.
GCAGTTTTTTTCTTGTAGTTAATTTCTAGTCTCACAGCATTGTGATTGGAAAAGATGCTTGATATGATTTCAGTTTTCTTAAACTTATCAAGGCTTGTTTTATGGCCTAGCCTGTGATCTATCATGGAGGATGCCCCATGTGCTCTTGAAAAGAAAATGTATTCAGCTCCTTTCACGTGGAATGCCCTTTATATATCAGTTAAGTCCATTTGGTCTAATGTGTCATTTAAGGTCTGTGTTTCCTTACTGATTTTCTGTTTGGATGATCTGACCATTGATGTAAGTGGGGTGTCAAAGTCCCCTACTATTATTGTGTTACTGTCAATTTCTCCTTTTATATGTTAATATTTGCCTTATATATTGAGGTGCTCCTATGTTGGTTGCATATGTATTTGAATTCTTTATCTTAATCTTGGATTGATCCATTGATCATTATGTAGTGTCCTTCTTTGTCTCTTGTAACAGTCTTTATTTTAAAGTCTATTTTGTCTGATATAAGTATTGCTACTCTGGCTTTCTTTTGATTTCCATTTGCATGGAATATTTCTTTCCATCCTCTCACTCTCATTCTGTGTGTTTCTCTAGATCTGAGGTGAGTCTCTTGTAGATAGCATATATATAGAACTAATTTTTGTATTCGTTCAGCCACTTTATTCCTTTTGGTTGGAGCATTTAGTTCGTTTATGTTTAAGATAATTATCAATATGTATGTTCTTACTGCCATTTTGTTATTCGTTTTTTATTTGTTTTGTAGGTCTTTTTTTCTTTTTTTGCCTGTCTTCTTTTGCTCTCTTCTGTTATGATTTTATGACTATCTTTAGTGTTATGTTTGGATTCCTTTCCTTTTTTGTGTATATATCTATCGTAGATTTTTGGTTTGCGGTTAGCAGCCTGTGTATATACATGATTGTTTTAAGTTGCTCATCTTTTAATTTCAAATGCATTTTTTTTTGGCTGTGCCATGCAGCACATGAGATCAACAAGCAGGATCTTAGTTCCCCAACCAAGGCTCGAACCTGTGCCCCCTGCAGTGGAAGCGCGGAGTCTTAACCGCTGGACCACCAGGGAAGTCCCTCAAATGCATTTTGAAACCCCTACATTTTTAGTCTTCTCCTCTCATGATTACTGTTTTTGATATCATATTTTACATCTGTTTTGTGTATCCCTTAACTGCTTATTGTGGTTATAGATGACTTGACTACATTTTTTTGTCTTTTTAACCTCCCTGCTAGCTTTATGTATGTATGATTTCCTACCTTTAGTGTGTGTTTACCTTTACCAGTGAGCTTTTTCATTTTGTAGTTTTCTTGTTGCTGGTTGTGTCTTTTTTTGCCTAGAGAAGTTCCTTTAACATTTGTTGTAAAGTTGGTTTGGTGGTGCTGAACTCTTTTAGCTTTTACTTGTCTGTAAAGCTTTTGATTTCTCCATCAAATCTGAATGAGAACCTTGCCAGGTAGAATATTCTTGGTTGTAGGTTTTTCCCTTTAATCACTTTAAATATATCGTCCTACTCCCTTCTGGCCTGCAGAGTTTCTGCTGAAAAATCAGCCGATAGCCTTATGGGAGTTCCCTTGCTTTTAATATTCTCTCTTTATCTTTATTTTTGTCATTTTGATTATGGTGTGTCTTGGTGTCTTCCTCTTGTGTTAACCCTGTGTGGGACTCTCTGCACTTCCTGGACTTGGGTGACTGTTTCCTTTCCCAGGTTAGGGAAGTTCTCGGCTATAGTGTCTTCATATATTTTCTCAGGTCCTTTCTCTCTCTCTTCGTCTCAGACCGCTATAATGTGAATATTAGTACACTTGATATTGTCTCAGAGGTCTCTTAAACTGTCCTCATTTCTTTTCTTTCTTTTTTTTTTTTTTTGCGGTACGCGAGCCTCTCACTGTTGTGGCCTCTCCCATTGCGGAGCACAGGCTCCAGACGCGCAGGCTCAACGGCCATGGCTCACGGGCCCAGCTGCTCTGCGGCTTGTGGGATCTTCCTGGACCGGGGCACGAACCCGTGTCCCCTGCATCGGCAGGTGGACTCTCAACCACTGCGCCACCAGGGAAGCCCTCTTTCTTTTTTCTGTTCAGCAGCAATGATTTCCACGACTCTGTCTTCCAGCTTACTGGTCCATTCCTCTGTATCATTTAGTCTGCTATTGATTCCTTCTAGTGTATTTTTCATTTCAGTTATTGTATTCTTCATCTCTGTTTGGTTGTTCTTTATATTTTCTAACTCTTTGTTAAAAACTTCTCACTCTGTGTATCCATTCTTCTCCTGAGTTCTTTTATTATCTTTACAATCATTACTCTGAACTCTTTCTTGGGTAGATTGCCTGTCTCCACTTCATTTGGTTTTTCTTCTGGGGTTTTGTCTTGTTCCTTCATCTGGAACATGTTTCTCTGCCACCTCATTTTGTCTGAGTTGCTATTTGTATTTTTATGTATGTGGTAGGTTAGTTACATTTCTCAAACTTGGAAAAGTGACCTTCTATAGGAGACATCCTATGGGTCCCAGCAGTGCACTCCCCTGTTGTCACCCAAGCTGTATGCTCTAGGGGTTCCTCCTAAGAGGGCTGAGTGACTCCTTCTGTTGTGGAGGGCTGACTGTGTGGGTGGTCTGGTGGGCTTTGTTGGCCCCTAGTGTGATTGGTTGCCAGGCCATGCCTTGTGTGGATGCTGCTAGCTGCTGTGTGGTGGGGCCTGGTCACAAGGTGGCTTGTTTTAGATCCCTAGGGGGCCCTTGGGCTAGTGCCGGCTCACTGGTGGCTGGAGTCAGGATCCCAAAGACTCCGAGGCTGTTGCCTGTACTACACCAGGTCCTGGGATTAGTGCCTGGGGTTAGTAGTGGCATGCAGAGCTGGTTCCTGAAGTCTGGCTGAAGGGCCCAGGGATCCTAGAACTTGTTTCAAATCGTTGGTGGGGGAGCCAGTTCCTGACACAGTTCAGTATGGGATCCAGGGTGTCCTGAAGCTTGTGTTGGCCTGCTAGTGGACGGGGCCTGGGCCAAACTGGTCCCAGGATAAGGTTTGGCCTGCTGTGAGTGGGCTGGGTCTGCAGGCTGCAGGATCATAGTTTTCTTGCATCTGGTGTCTACCCCCTGTTGGATGAGGCTGTTCTAGAGGCTAGTGCAGGCTTCCTGGAGGGAGAGGGCAGTGCATGCCCGTTGCTGGGTGGAAGTGGTTCTTGGCCCTTTGGTGGGCAAGGGCATGTCTTGGCACATGTCTAGAGGTGGCTGTGGGATCACGACGTCTTTTGGCGGCCTGTCTGCTGATGGGTGGGCCTCTGTTCCTGCCTGAGTTGCTTTGCCTGAGGCGTCCCAGCACTGGTGCCTATAGGCTGTTGTGTGGATTTAGGGTTAGGTGTTAGAACTAGTGAGTGAAGATGGCAGCCACCAGCAGCAGTGGTCACACAGTAGAATGTTCCCAAATATGGCTGCCACCAGTATCTGTGTCCTCAGGGTGAGCCACAGCCACACACACACACACACACACACACACACACACACACACACCCACACACACACATACCTCTCCAGGAGACTGCCCAAGACCAGCAAGTAGGTCTGGCCCAGGCTCCTATCAAGTTACTGCTTTTGACCTGGGTCCCAGTGCGCATCAGATTTTGTGTGCACCCTTTTAAGAGTGAAGTTTCTTTTGCCCTCTGTCCTATGGGGCTTCTGAAATTAAGCCGCTCTGGCCTTCAAAGCCACATGCTCTGGGGTTTCATCTTCCCGGTGCAGGACCCCTGGACTGGGGAGTTGGACATGGGTCTCAGAACTCTCACTCCTACGGGAAATCCTTTGCAATATAACTATTCTCCAGTTTTGTGGGTTGCCCACCCAGGGGTATGGGATTTGATTATATCACGAGTCTGCCCCTCTTACCCGTCTTGTTTTAGTTCCTTCTTTATGTCTTTAGTTTTAGAAAATCTTTTCTGGTAGGTTCCAGTCTTTTTCATTGATGGTCGTTTTGAAGACAGTTGTGATTTTGGCGTGTTCGTGAGTGAGATAACTGAGTCTTTCTACTCTGCCATCTTGGCTGCTCTCGAGAATTGAATTTTAAATTGTACAAAGAATATTAAAGACAATCCAGATTTTGTTGCCTTGTTTTATCTGTTGGTACTCTATTTAAAAAAAATTAATTCTTCCAGTGGGCCCATATCTACCAGTATCCCTTCAGGCCAGTATTTCAAATTTAATATGTAAATCTTCAACAGAGTAGATTCTCAAGTAGAGTTCACAAAGGAAATTCACTTCTTGGGTACTATCAAGTATCTGATATCTTGCCATTCTTTAAATAAGCTTCCTTAACATTGTATTTGAAAAGTGAGAATTTTTTTTCTTCTGCCAATCAGAGCTTTGATCTTGAAAAATTTGATGTGGGGAGGGAATTTAGCATTGACATAAATTATGAATTGTTGAAACAATGTGATGTTGCCAAATAAACCCTAACCTTTTAACCTCACTCACTTCCTGAGCATCTTTGTTGAATTATTTTATGTTTTGATATCAATTGCCCTTCCAGTCTGATTTTTATAAATTTTAACTCCTACCAATAGTGAAAGTGACTGAAGTGCAGTGATTTGAAATTCATTAAATATGTTCTCAACAGGGTTGATCATGTCACCTGAGAAGAGATGAAATTAGAGGTTAGCTAAAATTTGAGATTATCCTAAATTAAAATTAATCTGAAACAAAATTAAAGTATTGATGTATGTTAGTATGTTATTTTCTTGGTCCTATCAGAGGCTTACAGAATGTTAAAGTTGAAAGGCACTGTAGGATCTTTAGTTCCTTTTCAGTTTACAGCTAAGGATTACCTTTGTGTGGTTTTGTTTTTTTTTTTTTTTTGGCTGCGTCATGTGGCATGTGGGATCTTAGTTCCCCGACCAGGGATCGAACCTGCACCCCCTGCATTGCAAGTGTGGAGTCTTAACCACTGGACTGCCAGGGAGGTCCCCAGCTGAGGAAATTGAGTACTTTCCTAGCATTCCGTGGCTATATAACTAAGTACTAGATACTTGGATTTGGAACTATGAGTTAACCAACATGTTATCTCACTCCTTTCTTATAAATCTTTATACATAACATCTTCCTAGGGCTTTGTTGTTGGAAAAATGCCTGTGCAGTTGTCTTTTTAATATGATTGAAGGTATTTTAATCTTAGATTGAAAAACTCTCTGATCTATACAGATTTATAGGTATCAGCAGTCTTTTACTATCTTAAAACTCCCACCGTAACCATGTATGTCATTTATTTTGGAGACCTACTTTCAGCAGTTACCCTTTCTCATTGGTTATTAATTTCCCTGACTATTAGAGTAGTTAATATTTTCTTTCTTTCTGGTAAAGGACACAATTTACAGATCTTTTTTTCCTGGGTTATGTGGATAACTATTTAATAAATATTAAAGAGTATAGACTCTTTCCTTTGTTCTAGAGCTGTTTTCAACCATTGAAATGAACTGAGTCCCTACAGTCATCCCTCAGTATCCACAGAAGATTGGTTCCAGGACCCATGGATAGCAAAATCCGTGGATATTTAAGTCTTTTAGGTATTAATGGCTAGTACAATCGGGTCTGTGTATCTGCGGTTCACACATCTGCGGGTATAGAGGGGTGACTGTTATTTTCACTTACAGCTGGGAACCCTTCCTAGTTTTTGAATTTTAATAATAGAATTTTTTCCCACTGAAGCTAAGGATTCAGAGTAGAGTAATCATGGTAGTACTATCCATTTGACAGTGATTCAAAGTGAAAATAGAAACTCTTTCATTTTTTACATATAGAAATATAATTTTAGTGGTCTTCATTTAGAAGTTTTTGTGGAATATGAGTACTTTCATGGTCTATAATGAGTAGGTGAGATAATACTATTTTTCCCATTTTTATCTGTTATTTTATTCATTACATATAGTCCTATATAAATTGTATGTTGTACATTGTGAAAAGCATTGTTAGTTAAATGACATATGGTAAATGATAGGTGTTTAACTCATATATTTCATTTTATATTCCTACTATATGTGAGACTTACTGACTCGAAAATATTTTTCATTAACTCCCATTTTTGAGTGGCCCTGTCTACCCCCAATTTCCCCATCCCCTCCAAAAAAAAAAAAAAATCAGAATTGTGCAGGGAGCTCTGCTCTGATAGCACTGATAGAATTCAATGTAGACAATTATAGCTATCAAAAAATTGACCTTAGATCTCCGAGGAGAGACACTGCTTTGTTGTGTGGCTTTTGTGTAACCCTCAAATACCTAACTGGAATGTGATGCAGATTGAATGTTCTTGTTCTTTCTTGTGTAATTCTTTTTCCCTCTAAGTTGAACAATGCCTGCAATTTTTTTCAACCTACTCTGGTAGGATTTTGATGGGCATTTTTTATTCCATATACTGGCTGATAGAAAAGGATAGTTTTCTCTTAGCTCTGAAAAGCCAGATACTTTACTCAGATTTCAGACTCTGAAAAGATATCATCCTTGACCCAGAATCTAAAGACATTTTAAGGTGAAAGTTTCTTTAAAGGCTTTCCAAGTTGCATTTCACCTGAGTGGTTATATGGACAAATGGTAAGAATCACCTTTCAGTATTGTTTTCTTGAATCAGTAACTGGTTTTAAAACCCATCATGTTTTGTTTGTCCTCTTTTTGACTGATGAACTACTTTGCTAGGTAATTTATAAATGAAGTTGACCAAGTCCCTTTGGTCTTGACTGGGAGGATGCTAAATTCTCTCTCAGATGTGACATAACTGTTAGATTGAAAGTCTGTCCTTAGAAGGAACACTGGAGAATGCATTGTACTAATGATTGTTGGGCTGTCTTCTCTTGCTGTGGTTAATATTAATCATCTCTTTTCCTTCCCCTTTCCTGCTGCCTCTTTTCCTTTTCTTCCTTGTCTTCCCATGTACTTTTTGAATTTATTATACTGGCCTATATATTTTTTCCTTGCTTTCTGTTTTTTTTTTGTTTGTTTTTTTTTTAATTTTGTGATCTCCTGCCCTACTTTGTCTTCCCCACTTGCCTTGGGTTCCATGTTGCTAGTTTTTATGTTCGCACGCTCATTATCACCCTTTTTTGTACTTCAAATCCCAGCAGCTGCCCAGCCAGGTCCCTGAGCACAGCCCTGTGGTTTATGGGACTGTGGAGAGCGCTCATCTTGCTGCCAGCACCCCTGTCACTGCAGCTAGCGACCAGAAGCAAGGTTTGTGTATGACTATTTTCCTCCCTCTTACCTTTAGTCTCTTTCTTTCTTTTTTTTTTTTTAATTAATTACATTGCCCTCAGCATTTAGGAATAAAAGTAAAACATGAGGATTATTTAGATACCCACTTTTAAACAAAGCTTTGAGATGGAAAATCAGTGTTCTACCTCTAAGAAAGTAAAGTAGGTATGATTAGTAAAAATTTTTCCTACATTTTATTAATGCCTCACTGTCAATGTATATTTATAGGTAAAAGCTTACCTGCCTTAAACTGTTTCTTTTGGAACAAGCTTGGGGAAAATAAATCGATGTATATATTTCTTTATAAGAACAACAGTTTTGTTTATAAGTTCAACATGTTCGTGTGTATCTTGCTATTTTTAAAAACATAAAATGTTTCTTCTTACAAGTTTGGCTTCTGTAGCCTCAGTTGGGGACAGTACTGAGTTCAGATCCTGGATCCATCAAGCACTATTTGGTCTTGATGAGTCATTATGTTGTATATCTTAATTTCTTCAATTACAGAATGGAATGAAGAATACGTGCCTCACAGAGTTGTAGTGGGGACATGCCAAGCATTTGAAAAGCACTTAGTAAATTATAGCCGTTATTATTATGCAGGAATCATACTAAGGTCTGTACTGTTGACCTTGAACATGAAATACCAAATGTTTGGTGAAATAAGTATACATTACTGCTTCTTGGATTATAAATAGGAAACTTTAAGGGAAATCTCATGCCAGAAAGTGGGTTATCACAGTCTCTCTTTCCTGCCTAGTTGGATTTAAGTTGACCTTAGCTAAAATTGGGAGATAATTCATTAGACACAGAAGGAAGCAAGTTAGTTTGTTCATGTTTCTGATTTCATTCTAAGAATGAATAGAAGTCATATGTGTTTTCTGTTTTCTTGAATTATTTATTCCTCCAAACCCCTTAATATTCCATAGCTGATGTATACTTTCTGTACTTTCTAAAAATTATTCTTTAAAAAGCACTGGGGGGCTTCCCTGGTGGCGCAGTGGTTGGGAGTCCGCCTGCCGATGCAGGGGACACAAGGTTCGTGCCCCGGTCCGGGAAGATTCCACATGCCGCGGAGCGGCTGGGCCGTGAGCCATGGCCGCTGAGCCTGCGCGTCCTGAGCCTGTGCTCCGCAACGGGAGAGGCCGCAGCGGTGAGAGGCCCGCGTACCGCAAAAAAAAAAAAAAAAAAAAGCATTGGGAATTGGCACACAGTCAAAGTGGAGGTATTTAGTGGCATTGTTTTTTCACTGGATTGCAGGATGATAACACAAACTTCTAATGTGTGGTTTCAGTGTTTCCTTACGGCATGCAAAGATAATATGGTGTTCTTTCCCTTTAGTATTCAGGAGCCTAGTAGACTGGAACAGAGACAAGTCCTAAATTTTGTTTTATGAAATAGTTTTAAACCACAAGATAGGTAATAAATCCTAAACTGGCATGCTTCTAAAAGTTTGCAGTGTCAAATACTTCTTTCAGCAATGTTCAGAGTTAGAGACTCATAAACGCTTAAAGTTAAATTTTTTAATATTAAAGCCATTCACCATGCAGGAGTGCAGTTCGTAGGTATTGTGGAAGGCTACTTCCTACCGCCAATGATCAAGCAGTTTTGAGTCAAAATTCAGAATATTTTCAATCTGAGTGGAGAATTTTCAGGGTATTCCCTTCAAAATGTCATTACTTTTGCACAGTTATAATCCTTTTGCTAGTTAGAATTGTGCTAAACATACTAAATAATTACCGTGCAGAGAGGCCTTAAAATATATCCTTTACGCTGACTTTCTCTAGCTGGACTACAATACAAGAAATTCATAACATATCTTGATGGTGATAGCTCTGACCTAAGATTTTTGGATTAGGTAGATACCTGCATCTTACCATATTTAGGCCTTGATTTGCAGAAGGAGGATTGTAGAATTCTTTGTTTCCTCTCAGTTTTTTATGCTTGGTGGAAATTTGAATAATAAAATCAACATTTCAAATTGATGTTTGATATAGATATGAGTGAATTGGAAAATGTTTGACGTTACCTTGATGAAAAGAAAAACTTCTGTTTTAAGTATATTTCATAGAGCTTATAGTAACTTTTTGGAACTACTGCTGTCTTCCTCTAGTACCAGCTGTTCTCCAGAAAACTCAGTTATTCTAATCTTCTGTTTCTAATTCTGTCCACAGCTTGTCAATATATAGAACAGTTTTCAGAGTAGTTTTCTTTTTTAAACTAAATATATGTAATTCAAATAAAATTAGAAAGGGTTCATCATTTTTCAGATAATTTTTTAACAGTTAAGAAAGTTTTTAAAAATTTCTTCTTAACTGTAGATTCATTTTGAAATTAAAGTAGGATACAAAAATGCACTGTTTTTAAAAATTGTTATATTACCCCCAGAAACAGTAGATTCTGCATTCTGCAGTCAGATTGGTTTTTCTCTCTTGATGGAAATGTCATTACGGAGGGTTTGTACTGGGATCCCACTTTAGCCCCAAAGTCTCCCACTAGCTTGATTCACCTAAACACTTCTTTTTCCATAAACCCCCCCTTTTCCCCTCTGAATTGGAAGAATTTAGGATTTGAGATCATTTTTAGGTTCTTGAATTGGAAGAATTTAGCATCTGAAATCATTTTTAGGTTCTAGTTATATGACCTTGGGCCTGTGACTTAATTTCTAAAACCCTCAGTTTCCCCCTCTGTAAAATAGGAACGTATAATAGTTTTTATCCCTTTGGTGATTGTAAGGATTAAAGGACACTATATATATATGGTATTTGACCCATTTCCTGGTACATATTAAGTGCTTAATAAATGTTAGCTGCCATAATTAAGTGTCTGATTTTCTCAGTTTTTGATGTGAACAGCTGGAATAGTTACATGAAGACCAAGTTTCCAGACAAATATGCCATTTCCCATTTGTTTTGGTACTTGATAAAAACCCAAGGAAGACCTCAACTTGACTTGTAGAAAAACTGTTGAATGAATTAAAATCTTCAGTTGGTGTGATAGTCTAGAGGCACAGCTTAAATGATTGTTTGATGTTTGAAAAACTGCGTTCAGCCCAGTGTATTGAGGATATGGTATGTATAATTAAATACAAATAAAAGTTATTTGAGCCTTAGTCTTAGTGCGTTTTGAAGGCTCTTGATGTAGAGTAGGTATTCAACGAATGGTATTCTGTTGTAATTCAACCAGTTGTACCAGTGTAGCTCAACTGGGGCTCTTTTGGAATTTAGGACAGGACTATTCTCTGTCAAATGAGACTGTCCCTCAAATTGCAGCATGCTTAGCATTCTTGGTCTCTCCCCATTAAATGATAGCAACACCGTTTCGGTCATGTGTGGCTCCTGACAACCAAAGGGCGCCCATCTAGGAGCTTGGTTCCACCACTCTATGAGAATAAAAGGGAGCAGTTTTTTCTTTCTTATAAATTTGACATTCATTATAGAAACTATGGTTAAACAGAAAGAAAAATTATCTCTTATCTCATTATCCAGAGCCATTGTTAATAACCTGTATGTAATTCTAGACTTCCCTATATGCATCTATGTTAGTATTCTGTATTTTTTTTGTTACCAGTAGGTTTATGCTCCACGTGCAATTTTTGTGCCCTGCTTTTTAGAAAAACATGTCTTTTATTATAAACAACTTTCATATAATTAAATACTCTTTTAAAAGCTTATTTCAAATGATTGCAGTAATTACCATTATATGCCCCGACCATTATTTCTTTAATAAGTCCCTCATTGTTAGACACTTAGTTTATTTTTCTATTATAATTTTAGTTTACAATATAAATATTTAGTTTATCTTTCTATTATAAATATTGTTGCTTTAAATATTCTAGACCTGTCTTTTCTCTTCAGTGTTTATTTCCTTAGAAAAAATTCTTAAAGGTGAAATTCCTGCAAATTCCTAAAAATGGCCAAATGGTATAAACATTTTGAATGCAGTATATTAGATTTCAAACTATCATGGCTCTGAAAAACATCCTCTTAATAGTAAAAGTTCTTAGAGAAATAAAATCAGTGTTCTTTATTTAGATCTACTCTATTATACCTTTCAGCTTTCTGTAGTAAAAGTTTAATGAATTAATTAAAGGACTTATTTCAAAATAAGGAGCTCTCAAAATAATTAAATTTTTTTTGTTTCTAATTTTCTTTATTAATGTTAGCTATTTCTCAAGAGTATATAGAAGTTTCAGTCATAGGTCTGCTTTTGTTTGATATTTTTAGTATCAGAAATTTTATTTCCCAAAATTAATAATTGAATTGACATACTCTTATTAGATTGTTAATGTGAGATTTATTATTTTCTACCGTTTAATTTAATTCATCTAGGTTTCATTCAGTGGTCATAAAGGGTAATATCCTTTTTAAAAAAATTAATTAATTTATTGGCTGCATTGTGTCTTCGTTGCTGAGCGCGGGCTTTCTCTAGTTGCGGCGAGAGGGGGCTACTCTTCATTGCGGTGCGCGGGCTTCTCATTGCAGTGGCTTCTCTTGTTGCAGAGCACGGGTTCTAGGTGCACAAGCTTCAGTAGTTGCAGCACGCGGGCTCAGTAGTTGCGGCACGCAGGCCCTAGAGTGGGTGGGCTTCAGTAGTTGCGGCGTGTGGTCTCAGTAGTTGTGGCGCACAGAGTTAGCTGCTCTGCGGCATATGGGATCTTCCCGGTCCAGGGATCGAACTCGTTTCCGCCGCATTGACAGGCGGATTCTTAACCGCTGTGCCACCAGGAAAGTCCCAAAGGGTGATACTCTGATGTACTTTTTAATAGTGGTATCTTATAATCTGGGTTACCCATGTAGCAGTTACTCTGGTTGAGTTGGAAAGTATTTTCATCAGAGATATTTTAATAAATACGTATTTATTTTATATATATCACATTATGTAATAAACATAATAGATGTATTTCTTTGAATGTTTTTGTCTCTTGCCCTGGCAACTTAGTCTGAAATATTTGGCATTCAGAGCCTATTGATCTTATTTCTCCACTACAGTAAATAGGCAGAGTTAAAGAAACACTGGCCTCTAAGCCCATCAATTAAAGTGAATTTTAAGGCCAGTAAAAGTAGTTGCAGTGAATGAATTAGCCTTTAACAGCTTAATTTTACCATCTGTTTATCTGATCAACGAGCATATTTTCTTTGACAGACTTACTTAACTAAAAGTTATTATAAACACTCAATTTCACTTATGCATAAAGATTTCTGGCAGAGAAAGTAAAGTCCCTTTCAGTTTAGATTGTCTTTCAGCAGTGCTTAAAATTTTTGTTTGCATTTGATGAACATGCTCATGAGTAGCTGTTTTTCCACTGGAGCCTGTTTATTCCACTAAGGAAACACAAGGCTGTAAACCAGTCTAATCTCCTTTGGTTTCATCTTCCTAGGCATGAATCATGTATCAGTTTACCTGGAATTTTAAAGTATGGAAATTTTCATGAGTTAGCTTTCCTTTCATTTTTCTGGTTTATTATGATTATCAGTTTATTAACCTTTATTATGATTATCAATTTATCTCTCTCACTCTTGCTGTCATTCTTTTTCTGTCTATATACAGATGCACATTTTCTGTATTATTTTAATATATATTGTTTATTTTTAATTGGACTTGATTATCTGAATATTAACGTTGGTTTCTCCTTAAAGAATTTTTTTTTTTACAACTGAAGATACAAGATAAATTTCCATTTTTATTCCTTAACATTATTTCTAGTTATATGCCTCTTTTAAGAAATGAAAGTTAATTTCTAAATGAATTTTTATGTTCAGGAACTTGATTTCACTGATAATAAACTTCATTGATAATAAATGACACCATGATAGTTTTTATTGAAACAGTTTTTTTATACAGGTAATACGTGTTCTTTATAAAAATCCCCCAAATGCAGAAGTATATAGAATAAAAAATAATATCTGTATCTAATAATTTAATCTCCAGTTATTTTCCCCTGAACTGTCCTGTCCTGTCTCTATAGTGTATCCTTGGTAGAAAAATTTTCTACAGATGAAGGCTTTCTCTACCTTAAAGAAAAGCCCCATTCCCATCCCAAGAATGTTTCAGTTACAGGTTTGATTAGATTTTCCCTTTGTGTTCTTGACATAGTCATTTGGTGAATTAATTCCTTCTCTTACTTCAAAATAAACTTTATATATGTATTGGAGGTTAAGTAGTAGTGGAAAATAGAGAAGAAAATATGACAATGTTTTTGGAGTGGCAAAATAAGTAATATTTTGATCTGTCTTCTGCTGCCCATGTTTTAGAGTAAGAGATTAAAAGAATTACCCTAAAATAATACAATACAACCTCTGATCCAAAAATTATTCCTAAATGTCTTTCATTTTTTTCTTTCCCAGAAGAGAAGCCAAAACCAGATCCAGTGTTAAAGACTCCTTCCCCAGTCCTTAGGCTAGCCCTTAGTGGAGAGAAGAAAGAACAAGCAGGCCAGACATCTGAGGTTACTGCAGTAGAAGCCATACCAGAGCTTACTCTGCCTCCATCACCTACCACTATTTCTCCACTTGCTCGAAGTACAGTTGCTTCCCCCACCTCTGCTGCTCTTAGTAGCCAGCCAGTATTCACCACTGCTACTGATGACAGATGTGAACTCTCTTCCTCAAAAGAAGACACAATTCCTATACCCAGCCCCACATCTTGCACAGAAGCATCAGATCCTTCACCAACAGATGAAACTGATGATGATATATGCAAGAAATCTTGTAGTGTAGCACCTAATGATATTCCGCTGATTTCTAGTACTAACCTAATTAATGAAATGAATGGAGTTAGTGAAAAATTACCAGCCACGGAAAGCATTGTGGAAATAGTAAAACAGGAGGTGTTGCCATTGACTCTTGAATTGGAGATTCTGGAAAATCCCCCAGAAGAAATGAAAGTGGAGAGTGTTGCAACTCCTATCACTCCTTCCATAGTTCCCTCCTTTTCTCCGTCTGCTCCAACTCCTCCAGCTTCTCCTCCCCCCACACCAGTCATTGTTCCTGCTGCTGCCTCTAACGTTAGTACTGCTAGTGGTCCCACCGCAGTTCAGAGAGTCTTAGAAGAGGACGAGAGCGTAAGAACTTGCCTTAATGAAGATGCAAAAGAGATTCAGAACAAAATAGAGGTAGAAGCAGATGGGCAAACAGAAGAGATTATGGATTCTCAGAACTTAAGTTCAAGAAAGAGCCCAGTCCCAGGTAAGCGTTTCTGTTATTAATTATATTTTGCTTGTTGAACATGAAAAAGAAGCAGTGTTTGAGTTTTTTTTTTTTTTTTTTTACTTATTATTATTTTTTTTTTTGCGGTACGTGGGCCTCTCACTGTTGTGGCCTCTCCTGTTGCGGAGCACAGGCTCCGGACGCACAGGCTCAGTGGCCGTGGCTCACGGGCCCAGCCGCTCCACGGCATGTGGGATCTTCCCGGACCGGGGCACGAACCCCTGTCCCCTGCATCGGCAGGCGGACTCTCAACCACTGCGCCACCAGGGAAGCCCGAGTTATTTTTTAATTGGCTACTTTCCTTGACTTCCAGAAACATCAGATGAATGCTGTAATTCCTAGTCTGATTTCGTCATTGGTGTGTTTATGTTTTAGTGCATCCAGCAAAGAGTTACTCCATTGTCTAAAAATGCAAATGAAATTTCAGATATACAAAATGCCTCCAAGGTATATGTCACCATACACGTGTTTTTTGTTTTTGCCTCCTTCATATGAATCGTTTCCTCCGTGGTTAATTTTGTTGCTTTGGGGCTGGAAACCAGTCAAAACCAGCATGGTCTATAGTCCCTAATACTGTCTTCTCGGAATTTTAAAGCCTAATCAGTCCTAAACTTAGAAGAATTCCTCTATGCAAGACCTCTTCTTTAATCTTGGGTTAAGGAAAATAGCAATCAGAATGTCAAAGGTTTATAACTAGTTCTGAAAAATAAAAGTACCCTCTCTGATTAACTCACAGATAGGTTTAATGCTCTTCTGCTTTTTCTTTTTAAAGTTCCATTTTTCCTGAAATATTAATTTTATCATTATTATTTTATCATTAATATTGTCAAAGTATTATATTCTTCTGAATTCAAAATTATTTCTTTTTAATGTAGCATCACCTGGAATCTTGGATCTAACCATTAGGTTTTTATAATATTAATCAAAAGTTATCTGAGGCTTATCAACTATTCTTACGTCAGTAGTCCATAAGAATATGGCTTTTAACAAGTCAGCATAGGGCTTCCCTGGTGGCGCAGTGGTTGAGAGTCCACCTGCCGATGCAGGGGACACGGGTTCGTGCCCCGGTCTGGGAGGATCCCACATGCCGCGGAGCGGCTGGGCCCGTGAGCCATGGCCGCTGAGCCTGCACATCCGGAGCCTGTGCTCCGCAACGGGAGAGGCCGCAGTGGTGAGAGGCCCGTGTACTGAAAAAAAAAAAAAAAAAAAAGTCAGCATAGCCCATCATCTGAAACATTGCCCTACACTGCATAATTTGCTCTCTGTGTACCTGTCAAGTTGAGTTATACAATTTGACAAATGACTGCTCCCCCAGCAGTTGATCTAGATATGTACTGGAGATGTTTTAGTCACCCACATCCCCAATATTTATTGCCTACTGTGACCTGTCTAATTGAGAAACTTGGCAAATCAAAAAACCTGATCTCTACCTTTAAGATGTGGTTTTCCCACCCAGCTCAGTTCTTGAGGTAATTTCCTCATGAAGGTCTCTGAGAGGTGTCTGGTTCTTTGGAACCGTAGAACACCTAGTTCCATAGTAAACCAGAACAGAAAAGCAAACAATGCTAGGCAGTTGGGACTGGGAGAAATTTATCATAAATATTTATAAATCGCCTGTTTCCTCAATAGACCGGCCTCTCTAAGCATCAGTATGCTCCAGAAGCATAGTGCCTTCACTGTGAGGAACTTCCTCCTTGGTGGGGTGATGACCTGGGGCTTTTTTGTAACTCTTTGAAAAAACAGTCTTACTTTTGGTGTGGCTGTAGGTGAATGCCCCTCCAAAGAACACTTGTTTGATGGAGAATAGTAATTTGTTTGACCCTTCCTTTTTTCCCTTCATTTACCTGCCTGTGAGTTGTCATTCAACAGTTAGTGATGTGGTATTTCCAAAAATAGGAGAAGCTATTGAAGAAAAATGTTTTGAAAAAAACATCCAAACAAATAATAGAATAGCAGGCATAGGGAATACAGTCAAAGATACAGACCATATCTCAGAACTGAAATCAGTATAAAGCAAAGTTCTGCACTGAAATCCCACTTCTACTCATCCCTGACATTCATTCATTCTTTTAAGCAGTTTGTCACTTAGGTGGCCTGATATTGCAAGACAGCTCCCAGGGATAAATGGACAAACAGAATTTGGGGTTAAGTTGTCTTCATACCATGGTACATTTTTTTTTCGAAATGCAAATACTCTTGGAGTTAGTAATATAAGTCACCAGCACCTTAGTAAAAGAATATAGATTATTCAGCAGTAAACCAGAAGATAGCTAAAAGAAAGAACTGTCTTTTGCCATGATTAGGGATGAGGTAGAGGTTAGTGATGTCAGGAAGGAAAGTGTCTTGGCATTTTTCTAGTATGATTTTTTTAACCTATGAATGTGTTTTAAAGGAACTAGAAGTTCTGTAACTTCCCTTTATATCTTACACTCTTCAAAATTCAAAGTAAATGAACCTCAAGAACCCATGCACCTCTAGCATTTTTTAAATTGTAAGCCTTACCAGAAACATTCCTGGCCCTCTGATTTCAGTGTTAATATTTTTTAATGTTATTGCTACAAAAGTTAACTATGAAAATTAACTCATCATCATTCTTTTAGATAATATCGACCTGAAATTGTCATATGCTTAATGACTCCCGTCTTTTTTGCACTTATTTAGCGTACCTTGTTTACTTTGAGAGGATATTAAAATTGTAACAGTTTGGTTTGGATATCAGTCTTTTGTTGTTGACTTTTGAGAATAGTTCTTACTGTCTCTGCCTGAGGATGAAACACTTTAAAGCTGGCTTCAGAAACCATTTGCTTTTCACAGGTGTGATGCATAGAAATAGGCAGTAGCTTGTATAGAGGTACTTGTTTAAAGCAGTAAAGTCAGACTTAGGGTGTATGATCCCTTCTCTTACTTCTGCTAGAAAACATTTTCTTGCCACTATTCTAGATCATATTTCTGACTGGAGCAAATTGCAGCAATTCTGGATGCTTCGGGGTTGAAGGGCAAACCCTATAAAACGAGAATTGTGTCTTCAGGGTACTCTGAAAAGCCTCAGAGATGGGCCAGACTTTTGATTCATATGATCACTTCAATAATTAAATGTGCAAAAATCTGTATTAATTGATTTCTTTTTAAAAATATTTATTTATTTTGGGCTGCGTTGGGTCTTAGTTGCGGCATGCGGGATCTTTTGTTGCAGTGCACGGGCTTCTCTGTCTCTAGTTGTGGCACGTGGGCTCTCTCATTGAGGTGCGTGGGCTTAGTTGCCCTGCGGCATGTGGGATCTTAGTTCCCCGACCAGGGATCTAACCCGCGTCCCCTGCATTGGAAGGTGGTTTCTTTACCACTGGACCATCAGGGAAGTCCCTGTATTAATAGATTTCTTGAAGTCCTAGGAATTTTTATTATGGTTTCGTTATACTTGGTGGGGAAGAAGAGAGAATATCAGAACTTGTGGAAAAACGTTCCCTGCTCAGCATTCAGGAATTCATTTTGTGCAAATTTCATGAGTGTATGTACCGTGTGACATGCATGCTGTGTAACGTGAACTTTTCCACTTTTAAAAATAATAGTGGGCTTCCCTGGTGGCGCGGTGGTTGAGAGTCTGCCTGCCGATGCAGGGGACACGGGTTCGTGCCCCGGTCTGGGAAGATCCCACATGCCGCGGAGGGGCTGGGCCCGTGAGCCATGGCCGCTGAGCCTGTGCATCCGGAGCCTGTGCTCCGCAATGGGAGAGGCCACAGCAGTGAGAGGCCCGCATACTGCAAAAAAAAAAAAAAAAAAAAAAAAAAGTGATTTTTTTTCTTTATCTTTTACGTTCATTATCTGTTTTGATATAAAACTATTATTTGAAATTCTTCTGGCGGAGGGAGGTTTCTAATCTTTCTGTTTGTCTTCTCTGGCTTGGCTCATGGCTTCTTTGTATATTTTACAAATTTGTTTTATGAACTTATCTTCAGCTAAACTTTCCCGGATGTGGATTGAGGGCAGCTCCTCTCAAAGCATGTCTTAGGCAAAACATTAGCTGGAATTTAATCTGAGTTTAATGTCCTAAACGAACTCTCTTACCGCACACAAAGTAAACGCATTCCCCGTGTATACTAATTTTCAGGATGACAGCAGGCTCTCTACACCTAGTTGAAACCAAACATCCTTCCTTGTCATCACTCTATGTTGGTTCACTGGTTTATTTTGGTCTGTGTACTGTTTTAGCTTCCTTTTCACTGAGACTGTCACTCTGTTAGGAATCTCAGGGATTTTTATAAGAATCTCAGTTCCAAGTCCTTGCTTTTGTAGGGATCCAAGATCTTATATGTCCCACGTGGATGTTCAGATGTAAACTCCTTGGTTATAGAGACTGGCAACAGCCTCCCGTATCCCCAGTGTTTTAGTGGTAGCAGCAGCTGGCCTGGTTTGTGTGGCTTCCAAGTGTTTGCCTTATATTTCTTGTAGGTTCAGCTAAGGTTGAAGGATGGTTTTCAGTTTCTGTAGGCTGCAAGATGAGACATTTATTTCTCAAATGGAGATATGATTGTATGTTTCAAGAGTTGTTAATAAAATTCTGATTCATACAGCCAGTCGAGTTGCTGTTACCGCTTTTTTTTATACAGGTTTTTATTAGCTATCAATTTTACACATACTAATATATATATGTCAATACCAATCTCCCAACGCATCCCACCACCACTGCCCTCCCTGCTTTCCCCCTTGGTGTCCATACGTTTGTTCTCTACATCTGTGTCTCTATTTCTGCCTTGCACACTGGTTCATCTGTACCATATTTCTAGGTTCCACATATACGTGTTAATATACAATATTTCTTTTTCTCCTTCTGACTTACTTCACTCTGTATGATAGTCTCTAGGTCCATCCACATCTCTACAAATGACCCAATTTCATTCCTTTTTTATGGCTGAGTAATATTCCATTGTACATATGTGCCACATCTCCTTTATCCATTCATCTGTCGATGGGCATTTAGGTTGCTTCCATGACCTGGCTATTGTAAATAGTGCTGCAGTGAACATTGGGGTGCATGTGTCTTTTTGAATCATGCTTTTCTCAGGGTATATGTCCAGTAGTGGGATTGCTGGGTCATATGCTGATTCTATTTTTATGTTTTTGTCTTTGTTTTTTTCGGTACGTGGGCCTCTCACTGTTGTGGCCTCTCCCGTTGCAGAGCACAGGCTGCAGACGCGCAGGCTCAGCGGCCATGGCTCACGGGCCCAGCCGCTCCGCGGCATGTGGGATCTTCCCGGACCGGGGCATGAACCCGTGTCCCCTGCATCGGCAGGCGGACTCTCAACCACTGCGCCACCAGGGAAGCCCTGGTGATTCTATTTTTAGTTTTTTAAGGAACCTCCATACTGTTCTCCATAGTGGCTATATCAATTTACATTCCCATGTACAGTACAAGAGGGTTGGTTCCCTTTTCTCCTCACCCTCTCCAGCATTTGTTTGTAGATTTTCTGATGATGCCCATTCTGACTGGTGTGAGGTGATACCTCATTGTAGTGTTGATTTGCATTTCTCTAATAATTAGTGATGTTGAGCAGCTTTTCATGTGCTTCTTGGCCATCTATATGTCTTCTTTGGAGAAATGTCTATTTAGGTATTTTGCCCATTTTTGGATTGGGTTGTTTGTTTTTTTAATATTGAGCTGCTTGAGCTGTTTATATATTTTGGAGATTAATCCTTTGTCAGTTGCTTCATTTGCAGATATTTTCTCCCATTCTGAGTGTTGTCTTTCCGTCTTGTTTATAGTTTCCTTTGCTGTGCAAAAGCTTTGAAGTTTCATTAGGTCCCATTTGCTTAGTTTTGTTTTTATTTCCATTACTCTAGGAGGTAAGTCAAGAAAGATCTTGCTGTGATTTATGTCAAAGAGTGTTCTTCCTATGTTTTCCTGTAGGAGTTTTATAGTGTCTGGTCTTACATTTAGGTTTTAATCCATCTTGAGTTTATTTTTCTGTATGGTGTTAGGAAGTGTTCTAATTTCATTCTTTTACATGTAGCTGTCCAGTTTTCCCAGCAACGCTTATTGAAGAGACCATCTTTTCTCCATTGTATCTCCTTGCCTCCTTTGTCGTAGATTAGTTGACCATAGGTGCATGGCTTTATCTCTGGGCTTTCTGTCCTGTTGCATTGATCTATATTTCTGTTTTTTGTGCCAGTATCATGTTGTCTTGATTACTGTAGTTTTGTGGTATAGTCTGAAGTCAGGGAGCCTGATTCCTCCAGCTCCGTTTTTCTTTCTCAGGATTGCTTTGGCTTTTGGGGGTCTTTTGTGTTTCCATACAAATTGTAAAATTTTTTGTTCTAGTTCTGTGAAAAGTGCCACTGGTAGCTTGATAGGGATTGCATTGAATCTGTAGATTGCTTTGGGTAGTAGAGTCATTTTCACAACGTTGATTCTTCCAATCCAAGAACATGGTATATCTGTCCCTCTGTTGGTATCATCTTTAATTTCTTTCATCAGTGTCTTACAGTTTTCTGCATACAGGTCTTTTGCCTCCTTAGGTAGGTTTATTCCTAGGTATTTTATGCTTTTTGTTGCAGTGGTGAATGGGATTTTTTCCCTTAATTCCTCTTTCTGATCTTTTGTTGTTTGTGTATAGGAATGCAAGAGATTTCTGTGTATCCTGCAACTTTACCAAATTCATTGATGAGCTCTAGTAGTTTAATGGTGGCATCTTTAGGGTTCTCTCTGTATAGTATCATGTCATCTGCAAACAGTGACAGTTTCACTTCTTTTCCAATTTGTATTCCTTTTTTGTGTGTGTGTGTTTTGTTTTCTTTTGGGGGGGGTACAAGGGCCTCTCACTGCTGCGGCCCCTCCCGCTGCGGAGCACAGGCTCTGGACGCACAGGCCCAGTGGACATGGCTCACAGGCCCAGCCGCTCCGCGGCACACGGGATCCTCCTGGACCGGGGCACGAACCCATGCCCCCTGCATCGGCAGGCAGACTCCCAACCACTGCGCCACCAGGGAAGCCCCTGTATTCCTTTTATTTCTTTTTCTTCTCTGATTGCCATGGCTAGGACTTCCAAGACTATGTTGAATAATGGTGGTGAGAGTGGACATCCTTGTCTCGTTCCTGATCTTAGAGGAAATGCTTTCAGTTTTTCACCATGGAGAATGATGTTTGCTGTGGGTCTGTCATATATGACCTTTATTAGGTTGAGGTAGGTTTCTGGAGAGTTTTTATCATAAATGCGTGTTGAATTTTGTCAGAAGCTTTTTCTGCATCTATTCAGATGATCATGTGGTTTTTCTCCTTCAGTTTGTTAATATGGTGTATCACAATTATTTGCATATATTGAAGAATCCTTGCATCCCTGGGATAAATCCCACTTCATCATGGTGTATGATCCTTTTAAAGTGTTGTTGGATTCTGTTTGCTAGTATTTTGTTGAGGATTTTTGCATCTATATTCATCAGTGATATTGGTCTGTAATTTTCTTTTTTTGTAGTATCTTTGTCTGGTTTTAGTATCAGGGTGATGGTGGCCTCGTAGAATGAGTTTGGGAGTGTTCCTCCCCCTACAGTTTTTTGGAAAAGTTTGAGAAGGATGGGTGTTAGCTCTTCTCTAAATGATTGATAGAATTCGCCTGTGAAGCCCTCTGGTCCTGACTTTTGTTTGTTGGAAGATTTTTAATCACAGTTTCAATTTCATTACTTGTGATTGGTCTCTTCATATTTTCTGTTTCTTCCTGGTTCAGTCTTGGAAGGTTATACCTTTCTAAGAATTTGTCCATTTCTTCCAGGTTGTCCATTTTATGGGCATAGAGTTGCTTGTAGTAGTCTCTTAGGATGCTTTGTATTTCTGCGGTGTCTGTTGTAACTTCTCCTTTTTCATTTCTAATTTTATTTTATTTATTTTTTTGCGGTACGTGGGCCTCTCACTGTTGTGGCCTCTCCTGTTGAGGAGCACAGGCTCCGGACACGCAGGCTCAGCGGCCATGGCTCACGGTCTCTGCCGCTCCGCCGCATGTGGGATCTTCCCGGACCGGGACACGAACCCGTGTCCCCTGCATCGGCAGGCGGACTCTCAACCACTGCGCCACCAGGGAAGTCCATTTCTAATTTTATTGATTTGAGTCCTCTCCCTCTTTTTCTTGATGAGTCTAGCTAAAGGTTTATCAATTTTGTTTATCTTCTCAAAGAACCAGGTTTAGTTTTATTGATCTTTGCTATTGTTTTCTTTGTTTCTATTTCATTTACTAATGCTCTGATCTTTATGATTTCTTTCCTTCTACTGACTTTGGGTTTTGTTTGTTCTTCTTTCTCTAGTTCCTTTAGCTGTAAGGTTAGATTGTTTATTTGAGATTTTTCTTGTTTCTTGGGGAGGCTTGTATTGCTATAAACTTCCCTCTTTAGAACTGCTTTTGCTACATCCCATGAGTTTTGGATCGTTGTGTTTTCCTTGTTTTCATTTAATCCGTTTGTCTGCTGATGGGTGGGGCTGAGTTCCCTCCCTGTTGGTTGTTTGGCCTGAGGCTGCAGGCTCTTTGGTGGGGCTAATGGCAGACTCTGGGAGGGCTCATGCCAAAGAGTACTTCCCAGAACTTCTGCTGCCAGTGTTCTTGTCTCCATTGTGAGCCACAGCCTCCCCCCTCTCCCCGCCTCTGCAGGAGACCCCCCAACAGTAGCAGGTAGGTCTGGTTCAGTCTCCTGTTGGGTCACTGCTTCTTCCCCCTGGTTCCTGATGCACACACTACTTTGTGTGTGCCCTCCAAGAGTGGAGTCTCTGTTTCGCCCATTCCTGTCGAAGTCCTGCAGTCAAACCCCGCTAGCCTTCAAAGTTTGTTTCTCTGGGAATTCCTCCTCCCCTTGTCGGACCCCCAGGTTGGGAAGCCTGACATGGGGCTCAGAACCTTCACTCCAGTAGCTGGACTTCTGTGGTATAATTGTTCTCCAGTTTGTGAGTCAACCACCCAGTGTTTATGCGATTTGATTTTATTGTGATTTTGCTCCTCGTACCATCTCATTGCGGCTTCTCCTTTGTCTTTGGATGTGGGGTATCTTTTTTGGTGAGTTCCGGTGTCTTCCTGTTGATGACTGTTCAGCTGTTAGTTGTGATTCTGGTGCTCTCGCAAGAGGCTGTGAGCGCAAGTCCTACTCCGCCATCTTGAACCAGTCTCCATGTTCTCACTTTTGATTTACTTCAGTATAAAAGAAACATACTTTAATTCAGGAAATTTATTTTAATAATAATCCTTGATTTATTCTCACTTGTGAATATTGAAAAGAGATAAAACATAAGTAAGCAGAAAATAAAAGAAATAAAAGCCTTTCAGTTTGTGTAAACTAACCTGAAAAAGACTCATGTTTAAAACCATAACCTGAAGGTCCACATCAATAATAAGGAATTTGAAATTTATTCTTGCCTTTGCTTGACTTAAACTTTCTAAGCAGTATTTGAAATATCCCTGGAAGATTTGGTTCCTGGGGCCGAAAATAGGTCACCAGTGGTTTGAGTGTCCCCCAAGCCCACTCCTTCCCATCTTGTGCACCCATCTAATTTAACTTCTCATATTCCTCTGGAGGACTGTGTTCTGGAACCTTGTGAACAGAACTTGTTACACATTCTTGGTTCCATGTCATTTATCAATGCCAGCAGAGCAATTTTTAAAACAAGGACTCTTAGCTCCCTTTTCTAGAGGCTTGAGTCTGAGTGATCCTTAGGGATAAATAAATTAAAATGACTGGATTTCCCCACCATGTTTATAAAAATATTGGCAACAAAGCTGCCTAAAAAGAACATTTCTGCTGTTTCATTCCTGTTTTCTTGTTGCCTTCCACAGTGAAATCTTAAGCATTTTCTGTAGAATGCTGGTGCTGGTTCAAATTCTGTCTATATTCATATGCTGTGGAAGGAGTCCAGGCACTTACCGGGTGGTGGAGCTTATCCACAGACCCAGGTGCCAAGCCTGTCCAGCAAGCACCGTGCACAGGTCCTCCTTGCCTCCTCAAGTGGGTTACACTTCCCCACTATTTACAGAAGTTCATTTCTTCGCAACATGAGCCTTGAAGTTTCATTCATTGGATATTAATTAACTTAGTTGTACATGTTTCCATGAATAGACATAGGTACTTTGCTCAGAACTTAGCCCACTTTTCCCAGACTTAGTAATTAATCTACCTGGGAAAGAAACCATTGTACTTAACTTGCTTCCAGACAGGGTAATACAGACAGTTCAGGGGAATGCTGTTCTCTTTCAGGCAAGCCTAGTCTTGCTAAAAGCTTTCTGTTTCTCCAATAGCCATCTTCACTTTGCATACAGTAGTCTTGAGAAGTGTTTCCAATATCTTTGACGAGATAATTTTCACTACTAATGCAGAAAAATGTCCAAAATGCATTTCCTTCAGTATATGTTTTTTCTCCATTTTCTATTGCTATATTAATAGTACTTGGTAATTTAGTTGCAATCATAATAAAATCATCTCTTTTTAAATGTTTACAAGACCTTTTCTCAGGCATCTCAAGCATTAATCTTACGATTTAAACAGTTGTTTCTGGGATATAATTATTCTTACTTTACTATTACCAAAAATAAGCCGTGGAGGTAAATGGGGTTTTTCAGGGTCGCCGGAAGAGTTACCACCCAAGCCTTCCTTTACATCACATTTCTGTTGTTCTTTCTAACATGCTTTTTACATTGTTATAAAGTTATTTAAATATTTTCGGGATTTAGGGAGTGTACATTTATGCATGTTTAAAAGGACCTGTGAATGCCCACTTGTTTCAGCCACAAATAGTTAATGAGGGTCTACTATGTTCTACATTGTTCTGGGCACTTCAGATTCATCAGTGAAGAATCCAGTGATCCCTGCCCTAGTTTATATTAGAAAGTTTTAAGTACTGTAAAAATAATCAAGCAGGGAAAGGAATGCTGGAGGGGCAGCAGGTTGCAGTGTGTAAATAACATGGTTAGAGTTGTAGGCCTCTGTAAAAGATGAGATTAGAGCAAAGATGGAAGAGGAGGATTATCTGATAATTCCTATCCCCTTTTCCTTTAGAAAAAACAGTGCTAATACCCCATCTTCTCTCTTAAATTCCAGTAGGCAGAGCACTACTGGACAAGATTACACCACTGTGAATGAAAGTGCCTCTACAAGCACATGCTCTCCACCACCAACCATTCGTTTTATGACCTCCCTGTTGTAAAATCCTGTAATCAGCCCAACCCTCCCCACTCTCAGCAGATGGCTTTTTTTCTGTCTCTGTTTAGAAAACTGAGTGCAATGAGTGTGCCTTTTTCAGCCTTCTGCCGGGGCTACAAACCTATCTCTATCCAAACTTTCATCAGAGTTTACTAGCTGTCCCTTTGCGGTCTCATATATATATTCACCACCTCCCGCAGACTTCTTTCTCATTGTAAATATGCTGGTCTCTTTCAGACATTAAACACTCCCTCAATCCTACACGTCCATTTAGTTACCATTTAAACTCATTCTTCCTCTTACCCAGTCTTCTCAAGAATAGTCTACCATTTCTGCTTCTACTGTGTTCACTATTAACTAATATGATCTGATTTATGCTTGCAACATGCTATCGTATTGGTCTTTTTACCACTTCTAATGGCATTATTGGTACTGATTATTGACTATTGATCACTCTCCTTTTCTTCTTTTTTAGTTAGATTTATTGAGTGTACTATATATGCAATAAAATTCACTCTTTGTAACATTTCTGTGAATTTTGACAGACATGTAAAGTCATGTAATCACCACCACAGTAAAAATATACAACAGTTTCACCACCCCAAAATTTTCCCTCATATTTGGGTTATGTTCTAATTCTGATATTATTCAGCACATTTTTCATGGGTAATTTCATCTAATGGTAGATGGCCCCAGTGGTATGTGTTAATGAATTACATTTTTTATCTCCATCCCACCTTCTCTTCTGAGCTTCAATCTTGTATTTCCAGTTGCCTGCTGGATATCTCCACTTGGAAATCTCAGAGTCGTCTCAGATTCAATATATCTGATACCAGACTAATCACCTACCCAAATCTGTTCTTTTATCTAAGTGGCACTGGCTTTAATTAAGCTAAAATCCTGACGTCACTGTTGATGTACTTCCTCCTTGAGTCACTCCTTTTTCATGTATGGTCAGTTAACAAGTTTCTCTCATTTTACCTGATATGGTTGTTGAATTTGTCTCCTCCTCTCCATTTCCTACTGCCTTAGACCCGCGCTTCTGCATGGATACCTCTCATTTCTCTGGCTCTAGCTTTGGTCCCCTTCAAGTTCATTCTCCACTAAGTAGTCATCTTTTTAAAACAGAGATCTGGACTTACCACTCCTTTTTCACATCTCTGCTTAAACCCTTCAGAGTGATGGGTGGCATGGGGGGCATTCACCCTCAAGATAAATTCTAAGCTTCTCATTTTTGACTATAATATCTTTTTGTTATTTTTAGTTACAGCAGCAATCTTCTTAGTATATATGCATAAGATCTGA
The DNA here is from genome assembly GCF_963924675.1 of Phocoena phocoena. Classification (NCBI taxonomy): domain Eukaryota; kingdom Metazoa; phylum Chordata; class Mammalia; order Artiodactyla; family Phocoenidae; genus Phocoena; species Phocoena phocoena. The sequence continues at coordinate 16,082,139 of NC_089219.1, read as the reverse complement.
ATGTAACTCTCCATGTATTTGGTTAGTCTAAACACCAGCAGTAAAGCATAGTGGTCAGGATGAAAGCAACAGTCAGATACTCCTGAGTGTTAGCCTTTCCCTTTGTCCATCTCTGTGACCTTGTGTTTCTTAATCTCTGAATTGGTTTTCTCATCCAGAAAATGAAGATAATAACAGTATTTACCTCATAAATATGTAGTGACAATAAAATGTGCTATATGTAAAAAGCACTTCGCATAGTGTCTAGCACATATTAAACACCCTATAAATGTTAAGTATTATTAATACTACTATTTTCAGCTAGTATTAAAGGCCCAAATGTTCCCTTTGAAGTGTACTAATATAACACAGAGCAAATGGGTGTCGTGATCTCTGCCCTTAGGAATTTTTGTTCCATAGGAGAGCAGCTCAAGAATATGATAGCATCGGAAAAGTTCTTAATTAAATTCTAGGCATGAGATGGTAGAAAATCCCTTAGAATAGTCCCTATATGAATGTATAACTTTGATTAAAGGATTTGTACCATGATGTCAGTTAATCTACACAATGGCACATCTCAAAGTGACCTCTGCTGTCATTTGGAAGAGATGGTTTGCTTAGAACATGAATTTTAAGGAGAGTCTATACCACTGAAAGCCTTAACAAGCATATAAAATAGAGTATAGTAATAACATTATTAACTTTCTGTTTCGGTCAGGAGTAGAAGATTAGGAAGAAAGGGAAAGAGAAAACTAAAAGGAATGGGGAAACAATAAATAGGACAGCTGAAAAGTGGAAATAACCCAAATTTTCATCAACTGATAAATTGATAAACAATGTATTATGTATCTGTGTAAAATATGAAATATTATTCAGTCAAGAAAAGGAGTGAAGTGCTGATACATGCTACAACATGGATGAACCTTGAAAACATTATGCTACAGGAAAAAGTCACAAAAGGCCACGTATTATATGATTCCACTTATATGAAATGTCCAGGATAGGCAAATCCCTAGGGACAGAATGTAGCTTAGTAGCTGCCAAGGGTTGAGGAGAGAGAAGAGTCGGGAAGGGGTGCTAATGGCTATGGGGTTTCGTTGGTGATGAAAATCTCCTAAAGCTAGATAGTGGGGAAGGGTGCATGATTCTGTAAATACGCAGTTGTGAGATGCAGGCATGTCTCTTTATAATGCACTTTATTGCACTTTGCAGATACTATTTTTTACCAATTGAAGGTTTGTGGCAACCCTGTGGCAAGCAAGTCTGTTGGTGCCGTTTTTCTAACAGCATTTGCTCGCTTCGTGTCTCTGTGTCACATTTTAGTAATTCTCACAGTGTCTTTAACTTTTTCATGATTATTATATTTGCTACAGTGATAGTGATCTTGGATGTTTCTGTAAGATGGTGAACTTAATCCATAAATGTTCTGTGTATTCTGACTGCTCCACTGACAAGCTGTTCCCCATCTCTCTCACTCTCCTCGGGCCTCCCTATTCCCTGAGACACAACAGTATTGAAATTAGGCCAATTAATAACCCCGCGATGGCCTCCAAGTGTTCGAGTGAAAGGAAGAGTCCCATGTCTCTCACTTTAAATCAAAAACTAGAAATGCTTAAGCTTAGTGAGGAAAGCATGTCGAAAGCTGAGATGGGCAGAAAGATAGGCCTCTTGTGCTAGACAGTTAGCCAAGTTGTGAATGCAAAGGAAAAGTTACTTCCTGAACGAAATTAAAACTGCTATTTCAGCGGACACACGAATGATAAGAAAACAAAACAGCCTTATTGCTGATATGGAGAAAACTTTAGTGGTCTGGTTAGAAGATCAAACCGGCAACAACATTCCTTTAAGCCAAAACCTAACCTAGAGCAAGGTCCTAACTCTCTTTGGTTCTGAAGGCTGAGAGAAGTGAAGAATTTGCAGGAGGAAAAGAAGTTTAACGCTAGCAGAGGTGGTTGGTTCATGAGGTTTTAGGAAAGAGGCTTGTATTTGTATGTCTCCATAACATACAAATCCAAGGTGAAGCCACAAGTGCTGATGTTGAAGCTGCAGCAAGTTACCCATAATATCTGACTAAGGGAAGGAATGAAGGTGGCTACACTAAACTACAGATTTTCAGTGTAGATGAAACAGCCTTCCATTTAAGAAGATGCCATCTAGGACTTTCACAGCTAGAGAGGAGAAGTCAACGTCTGGCTTCAAAGCTTCAAAAGACTGGCTGACTCTCTTGTTAGGGGCTAATGCATCTGGTGACTTTTAGCTGAAGTCCGTGCTCATTCATCATTCCGAAAATCCTAGGGCCCTTAAGAATTCTGCTAAATCTAGTCTGCCTGCGTTCTATACGTGGAACAACAAAGCCTGGATGACAACACATCTGTTGACAGCACGGTTTACTGAATATTTTAAGCCCACTGTTGAGACCTACTGCTCAGAAAAAATGATGCCTTTCAAAATATTACAGCTCGTTGACAACGCACCTGGTCACCCAAGGGCTCCGAAGGAGATGTACGAGATTAATGATGCTTTCCTGCCTGCTCTCACAACATGCATTCTGCAGCCCATGAATCAAGGAGTAATTTCAACTTTCAGGTCTTATTATTTAATGAATACGTTTCGTCAGACTATTTAGCTGCCATAGATAGTGTGGTTCCTCTGATGGATCTGGGCAAAGTAAATTGAAAACCTTCTGGAAAGGATTCACCATTCTGGATGTCATGAAGAGCATTCGTGATTCATGAGAAGAGCTCAACATGTCAACAGTAACAGGAGTTTGGAAGAAGTTGATTCCAACCCCCCGCGGGGTTCCAGACTTCAATGGAGGAGTCACTGTAGATGTGGTAGAAACAGTAAGAGAACTAGAATTAGAAGTGGAGCCTGAAGATGTGACTGAATTGCTGCAATCTCATAATAGAACTCTGTGACAGATGAGGAGTTGCTTCTTACGGATGAGCAAAGAAAGGGTTTCTTGAGATGGACTCTAATCCTGGTGAAGACTACTGAAATGACAACAGAGGATTCGGAATATTACATAAATTTAGCTGATAAAGCAGTGGCGGTTTTGAGAGGACTGACTTCAGTTTTGAAAGACGTTCTGCTGTGGGTAAAATGCTATCAAACAGCCTCGCTTGCTACAGGGAAGTCGTTCATGAAAAGAAGAGTCAGTTGATGCGGCAGACTTCAGTGTTATTTTATTTTAAGACATTGCCACGGGCACCCCAGCCTTCAGCAGCCACCACCCTGGTCAGTCAGCAGTACCAACATCGAGACGAGACCCTCCAGCAGGAAAAAGATTATGACTTGCTGAAGGCTCAGATGATGGTTAGCATTTTTTAGCAATGAAGTATTTTTAAATTAAGGTATATAAATTTTTTTAGACATAACCCTATTGCACACCTTTTAGACTACAGTGTAGTGTAAACATAACTTTTCTATGTACTGGGAGACCAAAAAATTTGTGTGACTTTATTGCCATATTCACTTTATTGCAATGGTCTGGAACCGAACCTGCAATAATCTCTGAGGTGTCCCTGTAATAGAAAATATATATTGGTCTCTGCCTCTGGTTCCTGGCACAGAGCTCCTGATACTCTTGTAATTTACTGAATGATAAGAACACTAGGAGCATCTCTTGTTCTAATACTGCTTTTTGAGCTCTGTCCATGGCATAGGGCTCCTAAAAGCCCTGTAAATTCCTCATTGATGAAAGCGCTGTGAGCATCTTTTGTTCTATTGAGGTGACTCTAGGTGGGTTCTTGGATGACTCCCGGACGGGGGCTGGTAACCAGAAAGAATCAGTCATGATTAGAGTCTTGGAATTTTTAGCCCTCCTTCCATCCTCCAGAGGGAGGAGAGGGGCTGCAAATGGAATTAATATTGGATCATGCCTACTCGATGAAGCCTCCATAGTAGGGAGCTCAGAGAGCTTCCAGGCTGGTGACACATGCACGCGAGGAGGGTGATGCACCCCAGCTCCACAACAACGGGGAGCTCCTGCACTTGGGACTCTCCCAGACCTCTCCCCTGCCCGTGTATATCTTTACCTGTGGTTTATCTGTATCCTTTATCATACCCTTTAATAAACTGGTAGACTTAATGAAATGTTTCCCTGAGTTCTGTGAGCTGTTCTAGCAAACCTGAGGAGGGGATTGTTGGAACTTCCAGTCTATAGCAGGTCGGTCAGAAGCATAGGTGATAACCTAGACTTGCAACTGGCATCTGAAGTGGGGGTGGGGGACAGTCTTTTGGAACTGAGCCCTAACGTGTAATATCTGACACTATCTCCAGATAGATAGTGTTAGATTGAATTAAATTGTGGAAACACAGCTGGCATCACAGAGAATTGCTTGTTGTGGGGGAAAACCCCTACATATTTGGTGACCAGAAGTGTCAGAAGTAAAGTGTTCTGGATTAGTAGAAAAGGAAATACATTGTAGGCAAGAACTGGGTTTTTCCCTTCATAGAAAGATGGAAAGACGAGTTTTTCCATTACAGATAAAACCACTGAATTGTGTATTTTTAAAAGGTGAATTTTATTGTTACGTGAATTACATCTCAATAAAGCTTTTATTAAAGAAAAAAAATGAATAGGACTGAGTGGTTGTGCTACCAGCATCTATATAAGGATCTGTCAGAGGCATCAGCCTAAGAACTTTATGCTAAAAACCCTGTAGATAGAAATTAATCATGTTAGGGAAGTTATAGCTTAGACATTTAGGAAGTAGGATCCAACAAAAAACACCGTAATTGACAATACCAGATGTAAAGGAATGTTGGAGTACAACCTGAAGCCACATTGTCTTTTGATGTGTTTTATGCCTGAACTACGTATTATTTTTATTCTGTCTTACTATTTTGCTAGTAGTTGCATCTTACTTGAGTTTGAGAGGGTCTTCTCAGCTGGGTAGTGAATGCCTCTCTCTAGTTAACCATTCTAGGTGCATTGTTTAATGTCATAAATATGGAACACCCAACTGGGCTGGGACAGCAGGGTCGTTATTTGTGGTTGAAACATAAGGGATCTGTGTTTTATTGTATAAGTTAATGATTCTGAATTTCCTTTGTATGTAACTTAGTTCTTGTATATTTTTGCCACAGTTGCGTTGCTTTCTCCAAGGCCGCCTACCCAGGACCCTTCCAGGCATTTCTTATCCTTCCAGCTATCCATCCCATTTATTTATCCATCCATCTGTTCAATCCCCTTCCCTTTCTAGTCCATTTCACAGACTCTCTTATTAATACCTCAGCTTCTGCAATTCTCTCTGCTTTGAGACTTCTCTACAAAAGTATGTTCAGTACACATTCCCCAGAAAAGTCTTCCAGAGAAAATACTCTTTCTGGATATATCTGTCTAAGCGTTATAGAGACAGAGTAATTGTTGCAGAGGTGTGAGATCCAGGCTCTCAGGTTAACCTTCAGGGCCCTCTGTTAGTCGTTATCTCTTCTTAGCTGTACTGTTTTATTTTTTGTAGCCAGTGCTCCACACCCATTTGCCAGGTACTGATTCCCACATTGTTGCCTTGACGTTGTCTTCTCAACCTAGACCATATTAAAGAACTTGCTCAAAATTTAATACTTTCAATATGACTATCTTTACAAAATTTTCCATTCTGATAACTCCTTGACTCTTAACACCTAAGTATGTTTATATCAGCTTAGAATACTTGTAGGGCTTTACAAATATGTATGTGTTTTATCTCCAGCTGTCTTACACCTTCTTCAAGATTAGTAAAGCTCTGATTTGTTTTATTACCTTCCTAGAGCTTTTATTAAATGTTTGTTTACTCATTTAAGCAAATGAATAAGTTTTTGTTGGTGTCAGTTTATTCTTGGCATGTGTGTGTGTGTGTGTGTGTGTTATAGAGTATCTGACTAACAAATCAAGTGTATTTAAAATAAGCCATACATACAGCCACTATGGAAAACAGTATGGAGGTTCCTCAGACAGCTAAAAATAGAATTGCCATATGCTCCAGCAATCCCAGTCCTGGGCATATATCCAGAAAAAACTCTAATCCAAAAAGATACATGCACCCCTATGTTCACAGCAGCACTACTCAGAATAGCCAAGAAATGCAAACAAACTAAATGTCCATCGACAGATGAATGGATCAAGAAGATGTGGGTGTGTGTGTGTGTGTGTGTGTGTGTGTGTGTGTGTGTGCGTGTGTGTGATGGAATACTATTCAGCCATAAAAAAGAACAAAATAATGCCATTTGCAGCAACATGGATGCAACTAGAGATTATTATACTAAATGAAGTAAGTCAGAGAAGGACAAATGCCATATGATATCACTTATATGTGGAATCTAAAATACAACAGAAATGAATCTATCTATGAAACAGAAAGAGACTCAGGGACATAGAAAACAGACTTGTGGTTGCCAAGGGGGAGGGGGTTGAGGGAGGGAATGTAGTGGGAGGTTGGGGTTAGCAGATGTAAGCTATTTTATGTGGAATGGATAAACAGCAGGTCCTACTGTATGGCACAGAGAACTATGTTCAGTATCCTATGATAACCATAATGGAAAATAATATTTAAAAAATGTATATATGTGTATAACTAAATCACTTTGCTGTACGGAAGAAGTTAACAGATTATAAATTAACTATAATTTTAAAAAGACACATCAAAAACAATAAATAATTTCTTTCATCAGTGTCTTATAATTTTCTGCATACAGGTCTTTTGTCTCCTTAGGTAGGTTTATTCCTAGATATTTTATTCTTTTTGTTGCAATGGTAAATAGTAGTGTTTTCTTGATTTCACTTTCAGATTTCTCATCATTAGTGTATAGGAATGCCAGAGATTTCTGTGCATTAATTTTGTATCCTGCAACTTTACCAAATTCATTGATTAGCTCTAGTAGTTTTCTGGTAGCATCTTTAGGATTCTCTATGTATAGTATCATGTCATCTGCAAACAGTGACAGCTTTACTTCTTTTTTTCCAATTTGGATTCCTTTTATTTCTTTTTCTTCTCTGATTGCTGTGGCTAAAACTTCCAAAACTATGCTGAATAAGAGTGGTGAGAGTGGGCAACCTTGTCTTGTTCCTGATCTTAGTGGAAATGCTTTCAGTTTTTCACCATTGAGGACGATGTTGGCTAATGGCCATCATCAAAAAATCTAGAAACAATAAATGCTGGAGAGGGTGTGGAGAAAAGGGAACACTCCTGCACTGCTGGTGGGAATGTGAATTGGGACAGCCACTATGGAGAATAGTATGGAGGTTCCTTAAAAAACTACAAATAGAACTACCATATGACCCAGCAATCCCACTACTGGGCATATACCCTGAGAAAACCATAATTCAAAAAGAGTCATGTACCAAAATGTTCATTGCAGCTCTATTTACAATAGCCCGGAGATGGAAACAACCTAAGTGCCCATCATCGGATGAATGAATAAAGAAGACGTGGCACATATATACAATGGAATATTACTCAGCCATAAAAAGAAACGAAATTGAGCTATTTGTAATGAGGTGGATAGACCTAGAGTCTGTCATACAGAGTGAAGTAATTCAGAAAGAGAAAGACAAATACCGTATGCTAACACGTATATATGGAATTTAAGGGGGAAAAAAGCCATGAAGAACCTAGAGTTAAGACAGGAATAAAGACACAGACCTACCTACTGGAGATCGGACTTGAGGATATGGGGAGGGGCAAGGGTGAGCTGTGACAAAGCGAGAGAGAGGCATGGACATATATACACTACCAAACGTAAAATAGCTTACTAGTGGGAAGCAGCCGCATAGCACAGGGAGATCAGCTCGGTGCTTTGTGAACCGCCTGGAGGGGTGGGATTAGAGAGGGTGGGAGGGAGGGAGACGCAAGAGGGAAGAGATATGGGAACATATGTATGTGTATAACTGATTCACTTTGTTATAAAGCAGAAACTAACACACCAGTGTAAAGCAATTATACCCCAATAAAGATGTTTAAAAAAAGAAAAATAAATAAATGAGCCATACCATCCTAGTTGGAAAATTTGTTGCTTTTAGTAATAGCTGTTGCTGGTTAAGTGCTTACTATTTGCCAGGCACTTTTGTATTAACTTCTTTAATCCTCACAACAACCCTATTATCTTGTTTTACAGAAGAGGAGACCAAGATACAGAGGAAATAATACTTGCTAAAGGTTATATAGTGTGTAAATAAATGATAGAGCCAGCATTCAAACTTAGCTCCACATCTAGAGCTCATAACCACTTTTCTTTATTGTCTCTCATTTAAAAAATTTATTTGTTTGTAGTTTTCATTGAAGTAGAGTTGATTTACAATATTATATTAGTTTCAGATGTATAACATAGTAAATCAATATTTTTATAGAATATACTCCATTTAAAGTAATTATAAAATATTGGCTATATTCCCTGTGCTTTACAATATATCCTTGTAGCTTTTTTATTCTATACATAGTAGTTTGTGCCTCTTAATCCCTTACCCTTATTTTGCCCCTACTCCCTTCCCTCTCCTCATTGGTAACCACTAATTTGTTCTCTATACTATATTTCCTCTCATAATTTAAAATAATCCTTGTGATATAGGTACTCATTTTATATTGGAGATGAATATAATGTTCATATATTCATATAAATTAACAATTGAGTAAACAGGTAGATGATGACAGGGGTTAGAGTTAAATGTACTCACCTTAAATGGCTAATAAGGGACCACAAAAGCACAGAAGATGTCATCCCCAGCCCATTAGTTAATAACTCTTTCTTCACGTTTCTACTGATTCCAGAATCCATGCGTGTAATCTAGGCTGTACCTTAGTACCTAGTGCACCATTTAAAAAAAGAAAAAGGTCATTTTTTACGTGATAGCATTTAGTATTCAGTGACGTACTTGATAACATCCGAAAACTATCAGGGTTTTTAGAACATAGCACCCTCATTAGTAGTTGTCATTTACTCAACAATTACTTATGACTCCCAGAGCTGTCATAATTTAAATTAGCTATTATTAGTTATTTAAACACAGAATTCAGACACGATTAGAGTGTTATTTGAAACATTTAAATCTATTTGATTGTAGAGGGAGATACTCCCTTTGAAATGTCATACTGTTCATATAAAGATATTTCATAAATTGTACAATCACATTATTAAATCATGTTATAACCCCCTAAAAGCATGGCTTTCTTATACATGTTGCAAATGGGGTCTACACTAATCATTGTTAAACAATACCAATCAGAAGAATGGAAGTATACCTCAGGAATTTATTTTCTGTGTAAATTCCTAATACCATTTGTATCAGGTCAGTTTTTCAGATGGGAGAGTACTTAAAAATTCCACTTTATTTGGATTTAAGACTTAGTACTGTTTGACTCAACAAATATTTGAGCACCTCTGCTTGGAATAAATAGATGCTGACATTTTTAGATTTCCATAGTAGACTCTAGATCATGTCTAAAATTCGAATTTATTTTTAGATGAGTTGTAACTTAAAATACTTTTTGACAGTATATTTTGATCCATATTTTGGGACACAAGGAAGAATATTCAAATTGGAAACTGTCATAGAAAGCCGAGAAATATGGACGTATGGCCTAAAGATGGGTCTTTATAATGTGTTGAGATATTTTGATGTATTCATACTTAACTGTTTGGGGTAGAAATTCAGAGCTAAATTGAGTAGTAGCTTTATTTGATTTGTTCAGACAATGTCAATTTGTATTTACTTTCTGACAGGTCTTCTTCTGACCTCTGGGACTCAGAGATGACTCTCCATTGGGAACTTGATGATCTTAAAGTGAGATAGTTGTGTTAATATAAGGTTGGGTAAGGTGAAGATGAGGGATAAGTGATCACATCTGTCAAGGTGTGTTTCCTTATTCTTAGTGGCTTCCCCCAGATTAAGGTTTCAGTAGACTCCTGTGTACTTTGCAAAGCACTGGCAGTGTGGACTCACTGATGATCAGATGGGAGGGGTTTTTAAGTCAGCGTTTATGTATTCAAGGGAATGAGCTCTAGTGTTGTATTTAGAGATGAAAAGTATTTAGTAGACAGAAAGATAACTACTTGTGTTGTAGTCCGTTCTCAGGTTATGTATCTGTGCTGTAGTGATCGACATTTCTTTATCTGTACTAGATTTACCTTAAATTTAATTGCATTTCACTTTGATCATGGTAGAAGTGGTGCAGAAGCATTTACTAAAGTGTAAAAATGCCTGAGGCACTGTAGAAAGAGCAGGAAAATGTAATACAGAGGCCTAGAAAATGGGGTAGTGGTCTCATTGGAGTCATCTTTTTTCTCACTGCTGACAGCATTGCATAATGAACTGTGCTTTGCCGAGCTTGGAACAAACTTTCTACTTAGAGTCACTTTGTCATTTTATTTTCCTGATGACTTGACATACTATGCTTAGGGGTAACAGGCAGACTGCATTCTTTATGCTACTGTCCCTTGTTTACCTCCACATCCTCTCCTGCTACAAAAACAAAAGACAACCAAAATGAAAATGAAGCTGGAATTAAGATGAGAAAGTACAGGAGCAAGATAGAGTTGAGAGGCAGAGTATTATGTTGGGAAGACAAAGGATTTGAAGTTAAATCTGTGTTTTGATTCTGGCTCCAACCTTTGCTGTCTCCGGGATTGGGGCCATTTAGTTAACCTCCTCCTATTTCGGTTTCCTGATCTCTGAAATGGAAATAATATAGTAGTACCTACCGAATACAAAAAGACTGAAACAGTGTTTATTGCTGTTGTAGAGAAACATTAAGCTTCGGTTTAATTTTGATTGCAGGGCATTTGTTTATTAACAGATTTTTAGTGAACATATACTGCATTAGACGTTGGATATACAAAGGAGACCAGTAAGATACAATTCCTATCTTCAAAGGGCTCAAATTCTAATGATGCATTCTCAATTTGTATCTAAGTCTTTGATTGTGTAGAATAGCAAAGGTGTATTAAGTGGGTTAGTGGTAAAATTTTTAGCACTGTTGGGGCAGGAAATGGTCCTGCTTTTGACCAGAATGTAGAAGCTAAATTTCTAGCTTTAATGCCTCAGAAACTAGAGAGAGACATGGTCTTAAGGATTGTGAGGCTAGTCCATGCAAATGAATCCATTTAAAAATTTTGGGGTTTGAAAGTGGCACATTGATAAGTATTTGAGACAGCATCAAAAAAGAAGACTTTTCCTTGCCTTAATTTCAAATTAATTAAAATACATGTGTCATTTTTTCATGGCTTTTTTGTTGGTGTTGTTTATAAACATAACACATATTCATTAGAGAAAATTCATTATAAAATTGTAATAAAATTTTGAATTGTTGTCTTGGCAAAAGGAAATTAAAAGAAAACGGTATGTAAGAGGTTAATCTGTTCATAGAGTATATGCAGGTTAAAACAAACAATCTAATGGAATACTGAGTAAAGGATAAAATAAGAAATTTACAGAAAAGAAAGAGCAAATAGGAAAAATAGGAAAAGATGCTGACCCTTACTAGTGAATGTTGAAATACCATTTTTAGCTATTAGTTTGGCAGATATAATATCAATACCTGTGAGGATAGGAGAAAGCCAACACTCATGTATTTGTGATAGGAATGTGAATTACTTTTACCTTTTTGGAGTGAAATCTGGAGGTATCGGTTAAGGTAAATGCGTATGTGTGCGCGTGCCTTTGTGGGGATGGCAAGGAGGAAGTAAAAGGAGTAACAGCGAAGGGTTTAAAAGTGGTCGCAAAAAAAAAAAAAAAAAAAAAGTGGTCGCTGTGGCAAGAAAAGCAGCAAGGTGTGTGAGGCCTGCCCAGAGGCGTGCACACACACGCTGAGGGACCCTGTGCGGCGGCACGCGGGGGGCAGGCCTGCCCCGTAGCCTGAAGGGACTTCTGTAATAAAGGCGGGGGTGGGGGGGTGGGGGGTGGGGAAGCACTTGGCAAAGTAACTTGTATGGCATGACCCCGTTTTTTAATTAAAAATAAACCTACGTATTTGATTGTGATTATTTGTGTGAGCTGTAAAGGTATGGTAGACTGTACCCCAAAGACTGCTACCTCTGTTCAGCACAGGCAACTAGAATTCGCTGGTTGTTAGAGAGGGAGATTACCTTTATATTTGTTCGCTTCAAATGATATTTTTGGCATTTTTGAAAAGAAGAAAATTAAAAGATGAAAAGCAGCCAAAGTTAGGAGGAAGAAAAAAAGCCCTTGGAATCCTATTACTTGGATGTATAGATTTCTATTTCTTTCCATAAGTGGAAGGATACTATATATGTTCTTTTTAAATCTTTAAAAACACTGTCATTTATTATAGGTTCATAACAGATATATGGATATGCGTAAGTTTTATTTACTTTAGAAACCACCCAGACCACTTTAACACCTTTATTGAAGTGTAATTGACATAAAATTAACATATACGTATGTAAAGTATTTGATTAGTTTTGACATCTCTATATATTCATGAAGCCATTACAACCATCAAGATGATGAACATATTTATCACCTCAAAAAGTTTCTTCCTGTCTGTTTATAAATCCTTCTGCACTACCCTCACCCCAGTCCCCAGGCAAGCACTGATCTGCTTTTTGTCACTATAGATTAGTTTGCATTTTTTAGAACGTTAGGTAAATGAAATCAGAAAGCATAAACTGTTTTGTCTGGTTTCTTTCACTCATTAGGTATGTCCATATTGTTGCACATGTTAGTGGCTCATTTTTTAAAATTGCTGACACACTGTGGATGTAGCACAATTTGTTCACCTATTGGTGGACATTTGGGTTATTTCCAGTTTGAGGCTGTCACAAATAAAATTGCTGTGAACTTCCGTGTGTAAGACTTTGTATGGACATATGCCGTGATTTCTCTTGAGTAAATAACTAGGAGTGGAATGACTGGGTCATATGTAACTGTATATTTAATTTTTTTTAAGAAACTGCAAAACATTTTCCAAGTATTTGCACCATTTTATATCCCCACCAGCAATGTACAAGAATTTCAGGCTACCCTTTTTCTGGTAAATTTCATTTACAACTTTTCCAAAAATACGTTGTGCGTGTTATATGTGGGTCTGTTTCTGATTTCTCTATTTTTTTCATTGATCTAGTCATCTTTCTTGATGCCAATACCACACTGTCATGATGGCTGAGGCTCATAATAACTCTTGAAATCAGATAGTACTAAGTCCTTCAACTTTATTCTTCATTTTCAAAATTATTTTGGCCATTCTGGGTCCTTTGCTTTTCTATGTTAATTGTAGAATCAGTTTTTTTCTGCAATTTTTTTCTACAAAACCTGTTGGAATTTGATTGGGTTTGTGTTGAATCTACAGATAAAATTGATGTCTTGCAATATTGAGTCTTCTGACCCATGAACATGATATATTTTGACATGTAAGTCTGTCTTCTTTAATTCTCTCAGGAATATTTTGAAGTTTTTAATATACAGGGCTTTTATAATTTTGTCAGATTCGTATATCTGGATGGCTATTGTAAATGGCATTTTTTATTTCAAGTTTTTATTTTTTGTAACTAATATATTGGAATACAATAGACTTTTTCATCTCATATCCTGCAACCTTGCTAAAATTCACTTACTAGCTTTATTAGCATTTTTGTAGAGATTCCTTTGGATTTTCTTTGTAAATATGTCATTTCTGAAGAAAGACAGTTTTACTTCATTTCTAACTGGATGCACCTTTTCTTTCTTTTTCTTGACTTACTACGCTAGCTAGAACCTCCAGGACAATGTTGAAAGAAAGTGGTGAAAGTAAACATTCTTGTCTTTTCCTTGATCTCAGAAAGCTTTCAGTCTTTCACCATTAAGTGTGATACTAGCTGTAAGGGTTTGAATTCTCTGGTTGAAGAAGTTCTTTTTATATTCCTAGTTTGCTGAGAAATTTGTTATTTCAATCAGCAATACATGTTGGATTTTATCAGTTTTTTTCCTGCATTTCTTGAGACAATCATAGTTTTCTTTTTTTGTTTATTAATTACTTGATATTTGAATATTAAACCAACTTTGCTTTCCTGGGATAAAACTTGGTCATGAGGTAATTCTCTTTTCATGTATTGTTGAATTTGATTTGCCAAAATTTTTTTTAGGTTTTTTATTTTGCATCTAAGTTCATGAGTGATACTGGCATATCTTTTTATGGCAGTTTTCATATTTTGGGTATATGGTAATGCTGACCTCATAGAATGAATTGATAAGTAGTCCCCCTTCTTCAGTATTCTGGAAGAGTTTGTAGAATTGATACTGTTTCTTCCTCAAATGTTTGCTAGAATTAACCAGTGAAGCCATGAAAATATATGACCCACAATGAGGAGAAAAATAATCAAAACTGATTTATGACTGACATAGTTATTAAAATTACCATAGAAAATCATTAAATAACTTTTAAGTACATTTATTATAACTGCACTTCACATAATCAAAAAGTGGTGACACGGATTTGACATAATTAGAAAAACATAATTGATAGGACCAGTAGACAGAAAATTAGAGAGGCTATAGAAGGCTTAAACAACACAACCGACTTGACCTTATTAAACAGTCAAACAGCAGATACAGAAGTGCAAATGTCAAATTTGCCCAGATAGACCATATTGCGGGTCATAAAACAAGTCTTAATAAATGTCGAAGGATTCAAGTCAAAGCAGGTATATTTTCTGACCACAATGGAATTAAATTAGAAATCAGCAAGAAAAGTATCTCTGGAAAAATGCCTCAAATATTTAGAAACTAAATAATATACTTGTAAATAACCCAAGGGTCAAAGAAGAAATCAAAAGGGAAATTATCGATATAAAGTATGTTGAACCAAATGAAAACCCAAATCAAAATTTGTGGTTGTGTCCTTTTCCTGTTGCTGCTATCACAAATCAGCACAATTTGAGAGGTCAGAAGTCCAAAACTGGTTTCACTGACTGGTTTCACTTCTTGACTAAAATCAGGATATCAACAGATCTGTGTTTCTTCTGGAAGCTTTAGGAGAGAATCTGTTCTCTTTTTCCATGTTTCAGAGATACATGTATTCCTTGGCTTGGAGCCCCGTCCTCCGTCTTGAAAGCCAGCCGCATAGCATCTTCTTATCTCTTCAATTCTCCTGCCTCCTCCCACTTGTAAGGACCCTTTTGATCACATTGAATCCATTGGGTTAATCCACGATAATAGTCTCGTGTCAAGATCCCTTAACTTAATCACGTCTGCAAAGTCACTTTTGTCACGTCAGGTAGCATACTCACAAGGTCCAGGGATTGGGACGCGGATATCTTTGGCGGTACATTAGTCTCCCTACCACACTGCTAGGATAGTACTTGGGTGGCAGTTGACACCACTAAATGCCCATATTAGAAAAGAAAATGGTCTCAAATTATTGACCTCAGCTTCCATCTGAAGAAACTGTTAACTGAACAAATTATATAAGATGAATGAGGTCTGAGATCTAATGTAAAACATGGTGACTATAGTTTATAACACTGTATTGTATAACTGAAATTTGCTAAGAGAATAGATCTTAAGTGTTCTCACCAAGAAAAATAAATAAATATGTAAGATGATGGATGTGTTAATTAGTTGAGGGGAATCCTTTCACAATGTATGTGTATGCATATATTAAATCACGACGTACACTTTAACTACCTTATAATTTTATATATCAGTTATACCTCAGTAAAGCTGAAATTTTAAATGAAAAAAAGAAGAAAAGCAAAATTAAACCCAAAGGAAATGATAAAGATAATAGGGGAAATAAAAAATAGAAAACAGAGAAACAATAGGGAAAAAAAGAACCATAAAACTGAAAGGTAGTTACTGAGAACATCAATAAAATTAATAAACCTATGATTTGACTCTTACTGTGATGATGTTTAATGTTAAAACTGGAAGTAAAAACTTTTAAATTGTGTTATAGATGTATATTTTTGGCAGAATTTAAGTCTAGACTCATTATTTTGTTATACTTTTTGGTTTCCGTGCTAGGCCCTGGGGAGACTAGCTTATACTATTTAAGTTTCTGTGAAGCAGTCATAGAGCAGAAAGCCTATTTTGAACACGCACTGGGAGCATAATTACCAATCCATCAGTCCATATCAAATAGCAACACCTGTGAAGATGCTGGAAAAACACTGGCAGACTGAGACTCTAGTGTTTCTTTTCTTTGACATTTCTTAATGACCCAATCATTCTTACATATTTTATCACCATAATTGTTCTTTTCCAGTTTATTTACATCTCCATGGTAAAAACGTAATCCTTCTCTCACCTGGGTTTCTTCTTTGCTCTACCCCTGTTCCTTAAATAAATCATCACATTTTCCTAGATTCTCACAAGGATCTGTGGAAGAACAAAAGGACAGAATAATATCCCCAACTTCAAGAAACTCTAGACAAAATTCTTGAATATGATATAATCAGAATAATTTATTGCCAACCAACTTTTAGGATTTCAGAGCCGGGTGGGGAAAAAAAATAAAACATTGGGGCTGGGAGACAGGAATGAGAAAGGATTGGAACTGGGTGTTAAGAGTGGGACCTTGCACTCTTTACATTATTGGAACATTCTACTCGTTATGTACAACCCTGTGACAATACACTTGAGACCTTCCCTTACCAGTAGTAAAGTATCCTTTTTTTTTCCTTTTTAAGCATGTGCGTTTCGGGTGCACAGCATTATAGTTCTACAACTGTATACACTACAGAGCGATCACCACCACAAATCGAGTTACAGTCTGTCACTGTACAGTTGACCCCCTTCACTCGTTTTTCCCACCTCCTTTCCCCTTTGATGACCACTAACCTGTTCTCTGTATCTGCGAGTTTGTTTTTGTTTATTTGTTTTTTTGTGTGGTACGTGGGCCTCTCACTGTGTGGCCTCTCCCGTTGCGGAGCACAGGCTCCGGACGCGCAGGTTCAGCGGCCACGGCTCACGGGCCCAGCCGCTCCGCGGCACGTGGGATCCTCCCGGACCGGGGCACGAACCCGTGTCCCCTGCATCGGCAGGCGGACTCTCAACCACTGCGCCACCAGGGAAGCCCTCTGTGAGTTTGTTCTGATTTCATTTTGTTTGTTTATTTATTTTATATTCCAAACATATGAGTGAAATCATTAAATATTTGTCTTTTTCTGTCTGACTGTTTCACTTAGCATAATGCCTTCAGGGTCCATCCATGTTGTCACAAATGGTAGGATTTCATTATTTTTTATAGCTGGGTAGTATTCCGTTGTGTGTGTGTGTGTGTGTGTGCGCGCACACACACCCCACATCTTTTTCCATTCATCTGTAAGTGGACACTTAACGTTGTTTCCATACCATGACTGTTGTAAGTAATGCTGCATTGAACACAGGGGTGCATATATCTTCTTAAATTAGTGTTTCCACATTCTTCAGATAAATACCCAGAAGTGGAATAGCTTGGTTGTGTGGTAGCTCAATTCTTAATTTTTTGAGGAATCTCTATACTATATCTTACAGTAGCTGCAACAATTTACAGTCCCAACAACAGTGTACAAAGGTTCCCTTTTCTCCACATCCTCTCCAACATTTGTTATTTCTTGTCTTTTAGATAGTAACCATTCTAACAGGTGTGGTTGATATCTCATTGTGGTTTGGATTTGCATTTTCCTGATAATAACTGATGTTGAACATATTTCATGTGCCTGTTGGCAATCTGTATATTGTCTTTGGGAAAATGCCTGTTCAGATCCTCTGCCCATTTTTTAAATCAATTTGTTCGTTTTTTTCTGTTGAGTTGTATGAGTTCTTTATATATTTTGGATATTAATCTCTTATTGGATATATGATTTGCAAATATCTTCTCCCATTTAGTCAGTTGGCTTTTTCATTTTGATGATGGTTTCCCTTGCTGTGCAGGAGCTTTTTAGTTTGATTTAGTCCCATTTGTTTATTTTATTTTATTTTTTATTTTTCTAAAATAATGGGTTTATTGAGATGTAATTCACATACCATAAAATTCACATGTTTAAAGTGTACAATTTAGTGGATTATAGTACATTCACGAAGTTGTGCAATCATTACCACTGTCTACTTTCAGAATATTTTCATCGTGCAAAAAAGAAACCCTGTACCCACTACCCACTAGCAGTAAATCCCCATTCTCCTCCCTAGCCTCTGACAACCACTAATTTACTCTCTGTCTCTGTAGATTTTCCTATTCCGGACTATGTTAAACTTTTTGAAGTGTAAAAAAGAATTCTTTTTTTTTACCAACACCCACCCCCCGCCCCATTGCCCCCCTTGGTGTCCATACATTTGTTCTCTACATCTGTGTCTCAGTTTCTGCCCTGCAGACCGGTTCATCTGTACCATTTTCCTAGGTTCCACATATATGCGTTAATATACGATATTTGTTTTTCTCTTTCTGACTTACTTCACTCTGTATGACAGTCTCTAGATCCATCCACATCTCTACAAATGACCCAATTTCGTTCCTTTTTATGGCTGAGTAATATTCCATTGTGTGTGTGTGTGTGTGTGTGTGTGTGTGTGTGTGTGTGTGTGTGTATATATATATATACCACATCTTTTATACCCAGTCGTCTGTCGATGGGCATTTACATTGCTTCCATGACCTGGCTATTGTAAATAGTACTGCAGTGAACATTGGGGTGCATGTGTCTTTTTGAATTATGCTTTTCTCAGGGCATATGCCCAATAGTGGGGTTGCTGGGTCATACGGTAATTCTATTTTTAGTTTTTTAAGGAACCTCCATACTGTTCTCCATAGTGGCTGTATCAATTTACATTCCCACCAACAGTGTAAGAGTGTTCCCTTTTCTCCACACCCTCTCCAGCATTTGTTGTTTGTAGATTTTCTGATGGTGCCCATTCTGACTGGTGTGAGGTGATACCTCATTGTAGTTTTGATTTGCATTTCTCTAATAATTAGTGATGTTGAGCAGCTTTTCATGTGCTTCTTGGGCATCTGTATATCTTCTTTGGAGAAATGTCTATTTAGTTATTTTGCACATTTTTGGATTGGGTTGTTTGTTTTTTTAATATTGAGCTGCTTGAGCTGTTTATATATTTTGGAGATTAATCCTTTGTCAGTTGCTTCGTTTGCAGCTATTTTCTCTCATTCTGAGTGTTGTTTTTTTGTCTTGTTTATGGTTTCCTTTGCTGTGCAAAAGCTTTTAAGTTTCATGAGGTCCCATTTGTTTATTTTTGTTTTTATTTCCGTTACTCTAGGAGGTAGGTCAAAAAAGATCTTGCTGTGATTTATGTCAAAGAGTGTTGTTTTCCTGTAGGAGTTTTATAGTGTCTGGTCTTACATTTAGGTCTTTAATCCATTTTGAGTTTATTTTTGTGTATGGTGTTAGGGAGTGTTCTAATTTCATTCTTTTACATGTAGCTGTCCAGTTTTCCCAGCACCACTTATTGAAGAGACTGTCTTTTCTCCATTGTATATCCTTGCCTCCTTTGTTGTAGATTAGTTGACCATAGGTGCATGGGTTTATCTCTGGGCTTTCTATCTTGTTCCATTGATCTATGTTTCTGTTTTTGTGCCAGTACCATATTGTCCTGATTACTGTAGCTTTGTAGTTAGTATAGTCTGAAGTCAGGGAATCTGATTCCTCTAGCTCCGTTTTTTTCCCCTCAAGACTGCTTTGGCTATTCAGGGTCTTTTGTGTCTATATACAAATTTTAAGATTTTTTTGTTCTAGTCCTGTAAAAAATGCCATTGGTAATTTGATAGGGATTGCATTGAATCTGTAGATTACTTTGGGTGGTATAGTCATTTTCACAATATTGTTTCTTCCAATCCAAGAACATGGTCTATCTATCTCTCCATCTGTTGGTATCATCTTTAATTTCTTTCATCAGTGTCTTGTAGTTTTCTGCCTGCTTAGGTAGGTTTATCCCTAGGTATTTTATTCTTTTTGTTGCGATGATAAATGGGAGTGTTTCCTTAATTTCTCTTTCAGATTTTTCATAATTGGTGTATAGGAATATAAGAGATTTCTGTGCATTAATTTTGTGTCCTGCAACTTTACCAAATTCATCGATTAGCTCTAGTAGTTGTCTGGTGGCATCTTTAGGATTCTCTCCGTGTAGTATCATGTCATCTGCCAACTGACAGTTTTACTTCTTTTCCAATTTGTATTCCTTTTATTTCTTTTTCTTCTCCGATTGCCATGGCTAGGACTTCCAACACTGTTGAGTAATAGTGGTGAGAGTGGACATCCTTGTCTTGTTCCTGATCTTAGAGGAAATGTTTTCAGTTTTTCACCATTGAGAATGATGTTTGTTGTGGGTCTGTCATATATGGCCTTTATTATGTTGAGGTAGTTTCCCTCTGTGCCCACTTTCTGTAGAGTTTTTATCGTAAATGCATGTTGAATTTTGTCAAAAGCCTTTTCTGCATCTATTGAGATGATCGTATGGTTTTTATTCTTCAATTTGTTAATATGGTGTATCACATTGATTGATTTGCATATATTGAAGAATCCTTGCATCCCTGGGATAAATCCCACTTCATCATGGTGTATGATCCTTTTAATATGTTGTTGGATTCTGTTTGCTAGTATTGTGTTGAGGATTTTTGCATCTATATTCATCAGTGATATTGGTCTGTAATTTTCTTTTTTTGTAGTGTCTTTGTCTGGTTTTGGTATCAGGGTGATGGTAGCCTCATAGAATGAGTTTGGGAGTGTTCCTTCCTTTGCAATTTTTTGGAAGAGTTTGAGAAGGATGGGTGTTAGGTCTTCTCTGAATGTTTGATAGAATTCACCTGTGAAGCCATCTGGTCCTGGACTTTTGTTTGTTGGAAGATTTTTTTTTTTTTTTCCCTGCGGTACGCAGGCCTCTCACTGTTGTGGCCTCTCCCACTGCGGAGCACAGGCTCCGGACGCGCAGGTTCAGCGGCCACGGCTCACGGGCCCAGCCGCTCCGCGGCATGTGGGATCTTCCCGGACCAGGGCATGAACCTGTGTCCCCTGCATTGGCAGGCGGACTCTCAACTACTGCGCCACCAGGGAAGCCCTGTTGGAAGATTTTTAATCACAGTTTCAATTTCATTACTTGTGATTGGTCTGTTCATATTTTCTATTTCTTCCTGGTTCAGTCTTGGAAGGTTATTATACCTTTCTAAGAATTTTTCCATTTCTTCCAGGTTGTCCATTTTGTGGGCATAGAGTTGCTTGTAGTAGTCTCTTAGGATACTTTGCATTTCTGCAGTGTCTGTTGTAACTTCTCCTTCATTTCTAATTTCATTGATTTGAGTCCTCTCCCTCTTTTCCTTGATGAGTCTGGCTAATGGTTTATCAATTTCGTTTATCTTCTCAAAGAACCAGCTTTTAGTTTTATTGATCTTTGCTATTGTTTTCTTTGTTTCTATTTCATTTATTTCCGCTCTGATCTTTATGATTTCTTTCCTTCTGCTAACTTAGGGTTTTCTTTGTTCTTTCTCTAGTTCCTTTAGGTGTAAGGTTAGATTGTTTGAGATTTTTCTTGTTTCATGAGGTAGGCTTATATAGCTATAAACTTCCCTCTTAGAACTGCTTTTGCCACATCGCATAGATTTTGGAACATCGTTTTTTCATTGTCATTTATTTCTAGGTATTTTTTCATTTCCTCTTTGATTTCTTCAGTGATCTCTTGGTTATTTAGTAACGTATTGTTTAGCCTCCATGTGTTTGTGTTTTTAACCTTTTTTTCCCTGTAATTGATTTCTAATCTCATAGCATTGTGGTCAGAAAAGAATGCTTGATATGATTTCAGTTTTCTTAAATTTACTGAGGCTTGGACTTCCCTGGTGGCGAAGTGGTTAAGAATCCACCTGCCAATGCAGGGGACACGGGTTCAAGCCCTGGTCCGGGAAGATCCCACATGCCACAGAGCAGCTAGGCCCATGTGCCACAACGGCTGAGCCTGCACTCTAGAGCCCACGAGCCACAACTGCTGAGCCCGCATGCCTGGAGCCCGTGTTCCGCAGCAAGAGGATCCACCACAATGAGGAGCCTGCACACCGCAACGAAGAGTAGCCCCCACTGAACGCAACCAGTGAAAACCCACACGCAGCAACAGACCCAACACAGCCAAAAATAAATAAATAAATTTATTAAAAAGAAAAAAATTTACTGAGGCTTGATTTGTGACCCAAGATGTGATCTATCTTGGAGAATGTTCTGTGCACACTTGAGAAGAAAGTGTAATCTGCTGTTTTTGGATGGAATGTCCTATAGATATCAATTAAATCTATCTGAGCTATTGTGTCATTTAAAGCTTGTGTTTCCTTATTAATTTTCTGTCTGGATGATCTGTCCATTGGTGTAAGTGAGCTGTTAAAGTCCTCCACTATTATTGTGTTACTCTCGGTTTCCTCTTTTATAGCTGTTAGCAGTTGCCTTATGTATTGAGCTGCTCCTTTACTGGGTGCATATATATTTATAATTGTTATATCTTCTTCTTGGATTGATCCCTTGATCATTATATAGTGTCCTTTGTTGTCTCTTGTAACATTCTTTAAAGTCTGTTTTATGTGATATGAATATTGCTATCCCAGCTTTCTTTTGATTTCCATTTGCATGGAATATCTTTTTCCATCCCCTCACTTTCAGTCTGTATGTGTCCCTAGGTTTGAAGTGGGTCTCTTGTTGACAGCATATATATGGGTCTTGTTTTTGTATCCATTCAGCGAGCCTGCGTCTTTTGGTTGGAGCATCTTTAAGGTAATTATATGTATGTTCCTGTTAACCATTTTCTTAATTGTTTTGGGTTTGTTTTTGTAGGTTTTTTTCTTCTCTTGTGTTTCCCACTTAGAGAAGTTCCTTTAGCATTTGTTTTGGAGCTGGTTTGGTGGTGCTGAATTCTCTTAGCTTTTGCTTGTCTGTAAAGCTTTTGATTTCTCCAACAAATATGAATGAGATCCTTGCTGGGTAGAGTCATCTTGGTTGTTGGTTCTTCCCTTTCATCACTTTAAGTGTATCATGCCACTCTCTTCTGGCTTGTAGAGTTTCTGCTGAGAAATCAGCTGTTTAACCTTATGGGAGTTCCCTTGTATGTTATTTGTTGTTTTTCCCTTGCTGCTTTCAATAATTTTTCTTTTTCTTTAATTTTTGCCAATTTGATTACTATGTGTCTTGGCGTGTTTCTCCTTGGATTTATCCTGCCTGGGACTCTCTGCTCTTCCTGGACTTGGGTGGCTATTTCCTTTCCCATGTTAGGGAAGTTTTCGACTATAATCTCTTCAAATATTTTCTTGTGTCCTTTCTCTCTCTCTTCTCCTTCTGGGACCCCTATAATGCGAATGTTTTTGCGTTTAATGCTATCCCAGAGATCTCTTAGGCTGTCTTCATTTCTTTTCATTCTTTTTTCTTTATTCTGTTCTGTGGCAGTGAATTCCACCATTCTGTCTTCCAGGTCACTTATCCGTTCTTCTGCCTCAGTTATTATGCTATTGATTCCTTCTAGTGTATTTTTCATTTCAGTTATTGTATTGTTCATCTCTGTTTGTTTGTTCTGTAATTCTTCTAGATGTTTATTCTTTAATTCTTCTAGGTCTTTGTTAAACATTTCTTGCATTTCTCGATCTTTGCCTCCATTCTTTTTCCGAGGTCCTGGATCATCTTCACTATCATTATTCTGAATTCTTTTTCTGGAAGATTGCCTATCTCCACTTCATTTAGTTGTTTTTCTGGGGTTTTATCTTGTTCCTTCATCTGGTATATAGCCCTCTGCCTTTTCATCTTGTCTATCTTTCTGTGAATATGGTGTTTATTCCACAGGCTGCAGGATTGTAGTTTTTCTTGCTTCTGCTGTCTGCCCTCTGGTGGATGAAGCTATCTAAGAGCTCTGTGCAAGTTTCCTGATCCCGTTTGTTTATTAAAACCCAGTGATTAAACTTGTCTGTGTCCCAAATATTTTTCAGAATTTATATATTAGTCATTTCATAAAAAGAGCTCTGAGGGAAAACATTTTCCTGCCAATAATGTAAAAATTTGCAAAAATCTTGAAATCCTAGCATTGCTCTACTGTTGGAATTTACTTATTCTGTATTTTAAAGTAGTAGAAATTCAGTGTGCCTCTGAGAGTTGAATTCTTATGGAGAGTTGGGGAGGCTCCTTTAGGCATCTCTAAATTCAGGTAATTATGAATCTCATCCAGAGATTGTCACTTTTCCTGTGGTGCTTAATGCAAGACAAGGGGGAAAGAATTTGTCTTTGTCTTGGGCATGTTGGTAGTACCTCTTTTAACAGAGAGCTGCTGTCATTTGTTCAGTCAACAAATTTGAATGCCTATCCTGTGTAAGGAACTTTGCTTGGCACTATGGACGATGCCTTAAGGAATATTTTAAGTAGAAGAATAACCAATCAAATCAATTCTTTAGAGAGACCATAATTCAGGCAGTATTGCACATGATATGTCAAAATAAGAAAATGGAGGCAGTGAGTTGAGACTGTCTCTTGTTAACTCAGTGCAGTAGTAAGGGCCTAATTAAGGTATAGGCATTGGGAATGGACCAGAAAGGAAAGAACAAATCTGAGACAGTATGTTAAATTTACTTCCCTTCTTCTAGCTAACTTGGTATTAATTGTCCTTTAAATCTGGCAGTTGGTGTTTCTGTCTCTGTGTCTCTCCCTCCCTTGCGTCCTCCCGCCTACCTCTTCTTCTCCCTACTCTAACACACCAAAGGTTACTGCACCTCTCCATCAGTAATGGTAGGAGAGGGTTTGTATATCACAGTCTCACTGGACACTAGGTGTGTATCTGTATCCAGTTTTTTAAAGGACTGAGTATCTCCTAAAGAGGTGTGTGCTTTCTCTCAGCTCGTTTTGTGAATTATTGCTTTAAATCAAAACTTGAACCACTTCAACAGAGTAACAGTTCTTGCTGTGTAGGTAGCTAATTTTTAAAAAGCATGTTCTATGTGTTATGTTACCCATGGAAGAAATGTTTTGTTTAATGTTTTGGGGTTGGGTACATTTGATACAGTTTTGAAGGAAAAGTTTGTCTACATCTTTGGTTTTTTTGTTAAGAGGAAACTACTCCTGAGTTTGTGTTTCGTCTTAACAAATCCTCCAGAAAGTAGTCTTCCCCTTTTCCATGAATGGAAATTAGAGCTGAATTCATGCATATATGAAACAAAATGTTCATTTAAATGTACAGTTTCCTCAAACTCTCTATAACTCTTAAAAAGGATTCTTCTGTGGATGCAGAATTAATCAGAAGCATTTCAGAGAGATGCATATAAAATGGACTGGTTATATAAAATCAGAAGATTCATAAAAATTGAAAAGAGACCACCACATACCACATACATGAATACATGAATATACATATTCATCATAAGACTGTGAGGCAACAGCGAATTTAAACCCACCCATAGTTACCATAATCTGAGTTCCATACTTTGAGAAAATGATTTACCTTGGTAGGCCACAAAGGAAGAATAACAGTTGGTCTAATAATGCTTTATCGTTCCTTGTGGTCTGTGAAGGGAAGGCTAAAGACAAATTGGTTTGAGGTGTGTGTAACAAAGGAGATTTACAACGTATTTTTATGATGGTGCAGTAATTTTGAGAAGATGGTTAAATGTCTCCTTTTCCATGTTCCCTAGACCAGTGTGAGTGTTTATATTCTACTATTCTTCCAAAAAAGATTTGAACCTGCCCCAGAGAGATTAGTTGGTTTAGTCTCAATGAGATCTTTTATTTCTATAAGGAATCAGATTAGATGGTTCCCTTCAGCTTTGTGTTTATTCTCTTTGTGGGATCCTTTTAATATATTCTATTTGCTCTGTGATGTTTAAATTATCATTAAATTGTACATCCAAGTGTTGAAGGATTTTGTGGAATTTGTAAGCCAAATAAAATTTTAAAAATCCTTTGTAAGCTTCACTTTCCACCTAAAACTTCTGGTCCAATAGAATAATTCAATAAAAATTATGTTTCTGTGAATTCCCTGGCAGTCCAGTGGTTGGGACTAGGTGCTCTCACTGCTGGGGCCCCAGGTTCGATCCCTGGGCTGGGAACTAAGATCCGGCAAGCTGTGTGGCATGGCCAAAAAGAAAAACAAAATTATCTGTTTCTTCCTTAATTTTCACCCCAGCAGTGTGAAAGGGTTAGGCCAACAGTGCTGATGTGAGGTGAGAGCTGAACGTTGTAGCAGTGCTGCCTACCTAATGAAATCTCAACCAAAGTATCCTTTTGTTGTCTAGAAAGCTTTTTTATCTGTTTATTTGTTTGTTTGTTTATTTATTTAATTCTTTTGGCTGCTCCGGTTGCGGCACACAGGATCTTTGCTGCGGCATGTGGACTCTTAGTTGAGGCATGCATGTGGGATCTAGTGCCCCGACCAGGGGTCAAAACTGGGCCCCCTGCATTGGGAATGTGAGTCTTACCCACTGGACCACCAGGGAAGTGCCTAGAAAGCTTTTTAAAACAGAATCTGGGGACTTCCCTGGTTGCACAGTGATTAAGAATCCGCCTGCCAATACAGGGGACATGGGTTCCATCCCTAGTCCAGGAAGTTCCCACATGCCACACAGCAACTAAGCCCATGCGCCATAACTACTGAGCCTGCGCTCTAGAGCCCATGAGCCACAACTGCTGAGCCCACATGCCACAACTAATGAAGCCGGTGCACCTAGAACCTGTGCTCCGCAACAAGAGAAGCCCACACACCACAACGAAGAGTAGCCCCCACTCGCCGCAACTAGAGAAAGCCTGTGCGCAGCAACGAAGACCCAAAATATGGCCAAAAATAAATAAAATTTTCTAAAAAATCATTAAGAAAAAACCAGAATCTGGAATTTAATATTTTTTGTGGCTTAAAGGAACCTTAGATATCTTCTAATCTTACTCTTATACTTTATAGTTGAATATGCTGGTGCCTGAGAAATGTGACTTGCTTATGATCACATAGTTGATTAACAGTAGAACCAAGCCGAAGTCTAGAATTGGCTGGTAGGGCAGTTTCTTATATACATACTCACCTCATACTGAATTATGTACCCCAGTATGTCCTAACCTTGAAATAGGAGGAACTTAGGCCACTGGTTGAAGGCCATATGAACTGATGTGACCAATTTGTGCCTAAGACATTTGCCATTGCAATCTTTGGGCCACACACAGCTACTCAGTTCTTCACTTTATCATCCATCTATCTCCTCAGTGTGGAGGAAGCCCTCTTTTTGTCTGCTAAATTTGAACACGGGTATCATTTAGACCTAATATTTCCAAACTTTGCAGTGGGAAGTAATGGCAGTCTGCTTTTCTGTTTCAGCTCAGACAGTTATAACTGCACCAAAGACATGGAAGAAACCAAAAGATCGGACCCGAACCAGTGAAGAGGTGTTAGAGGCAGAATCGGAGGTAAGGGGCAGCAGTAAATCTCTTCAGCTCATCTTCAGAACAGTGGTGCCATTTCCTAAAACAAGTGTGGGTTTGTAACTTTTTCTTGAGATACTGTTTTCCAAGCAAATATATCAAGCTCAGGGTCTGATTTTTTTTTTTAATCCATTTACAGAATTTTTTAAAGATTGTTAATAGCGTGTTCAGTTTCATTGAATTCTTGTCTCTGTTTCAAAATACCTCTTATCAAGTGGCAAAAATAAGTATTGTTTATTTTTTTTCCTTATATTAAGCAGATGGGAAGACTAATCTGGTTTTTTAAAAACAGGGTTATTTTCAAATACCTATTAGCAGTGCTGGTGGAAATCATCAGATATATTTTAAGGAAATTGATTTTCAATCTGTTGTCTTTTACCTGCATCCCAGGAATATAACTTTTCACATATAGTTTGTCTATTTGAACTAAGCCGTGCCAGATTTCGCTGTAGGGTACAACACACCAGGTCCAGGACATGATGTGAGGAAGAATCAAGAGCAGATTCAGTCCTAAGGAGCGCTCTACCAATTTCATAGTCTCCAATCTCAGTATCCTTAGTCTTATGTACTGAAGCTTTTAATGAAGAGTAATATAAACAATCTCTATGTTGCTTTTTTCTTCTTGAGCTCTTCTTGTATCTACTTTATGAAAATAATTTTCATTGAATGTTTAAGATAACATTAAAATGTGGAAATTACTTTAAAATAACTTTAAATGCATTTATTTCATAAAACTTTTCTAGCTAGTTATAATTCTTACCCCCTTCAGGCAGCTCACAGTACCCCTTTGTTACTTCTCCCTGTCCTGTCATTGCTCGTACATGATGCTCGGTTGATGTCACAGTTAGTCCCATAGCAACCACTAAAATGTTTCATGGGAGTGATTTCATTATGGTTATCATGGCGTAAGAACTGGCAATAAGTTATAGAGGTGCAAATAGTTGCTGCACTCCTTTTGCAACTGAACAAGAAAATGTTGCTCCTACAAAGAATAAAATACCTTCCAGAGGCAGGAGAATAGCATACATTCCTGGTATGGCTGTAAGAGCTTCACAGACCCGTTTCTCTTTAGATTCGGCTGTTATTTATTCACTTTGTTCTATTATACTTTGTGTTTCTTTTCCCTGTGGCTATTTTTCAAAGCATTATTGAATATTAAATGGGTAGGTCACTATTCCTGTGCCTCCAAGTATTCACAATCATCTTCAGGTCGGGGTTGACAAACTTTTCCTATAATGGTCCAGATGGTAAAGTAACTATCAGGCTTTGTGGATTATATGATCCCTGTCACAATTTCTCAACTCTGCTGCTATAGGCCAAAAGCAACAGTAGACAATGTGCAAATTAATGAGTGGCTGTATTTCAGTAAAAGTTTATTGAAATTTGAATTTCATATAATATTCACGTATCATAAAGTATTCTTCTTTGAAATGTTTTTCCACTGTTACAAGTGTAAAAACCATCCTTACCTTGCACACTATACAGAAACAGGTGAGGAGCCAGATTTGGCCCACGGGCCATAGTTTGCTAAAACCTGCTTTACATTGTTATTCTTCATACAGAAGAACTGTTTGGACTCATTTTGAACCAATCCCTTTTTTCTTAACCTTATAGTTTAAAAGTATAATAAAAAGATATTTGGTCATTTGCACACAGACTTTGTCCAGAAATCCTATTCCCTTGTCTTTCCTAAAATTGAGCATTTACTGGAGTAGTTTAGTAAATATTGGTTGTCACTGTCTTCATTTTTCACTGATCATCAAGGTCTTCTTCTCTTAGATTTTTCTCAGCCTTTAAAAGAATGTGTTTTAGATATCAGCATATTTTAGGTTATATATTGAGTTGTTACATCATTGCAAGTACTTAACCAAATTCTTTAAATTACACCCTAGAGGGCTTCCCTGGTGGCGCAGTGGTTGAGAGTCCGCCTGCCGGTGCAGGGGACGCGGGTTTGTGCTCTGGTCTAGGGGGGATCCCACATGCTGCGGAGCGGCTGGGCCCATGAGCCATGGCCGCTGGGCCTGCGCGTCCGGAGCCTGTGCTCCACTACGGGAGAGGCCATGGCAGTGAGAGGCCCGTGTACCGCAAAAAAAAATATATATATATAGCCTAGAAAGGTAGCTTGAAGGATGATTCATCTCAAAATTGTTAGGGCATCCTAAAATTTACTTAAAATTTTTAGGATATTTCATTGTTTGTTACATATGTAGTTGTCAGTCTGATTTTCTAGCACTTTAAAAACTCGTGCAGTAAGCAGGCAGTTTTGTCAACTAAATTCTTGTTTTAGTAAGTTCCTATAAAAGTTTCTGCTTTGACAGTCTGGCCAATAAAGTGTTTTCTTTTTTCAATCTGGTTTTCTGGGTAAACAACTGAAGAACTGTTAGACATTTACAAACTAATTGAGCAGAGCTCCATCCTGCTGAAGGAAAAATAATCATCATAAATATTTAATGCAACAGTTTTTTTGTGGATTCCCTTGAAAAATATCCCTTCTAATAGTGTGCCTCAGACACCTCATTGATTCTTTGTGCTCTGAATTACGGTTTGTCATTCATGGACCAAGTTTCTTTACACTTTTTTTTTCCAGTTAGAAATTGACTTTCTAAATGCATCCTCTGTTTATATCCAATCGATTGTCTGTTGTTGTTGGTTTTAGGTACAGAGAAGATGACTCA
Organism: Phocoena phocoena; assembly: GCF_963924675.1. Classification (NCBI taxonomy): domain Eukaryota; kingdom Metazoa; phylum Chordata; class Mammalia; order Artiodactyla; family Phocoenidae; genus Phocoena; species Phocoena phocoena. Next base: position 16,052,185 of record NC_089219.1, on the reverse strand, counting down.
ATAAATTTTTTTCTCTAAAGCAGCATTTTTTCACACTTTACAGGATCTATATGAGTTCTATATGATTGTATAATGTAGTTATACTGCTCTGTAATAAGTTTAAGTACCATTTACAGACTCAAATGCCAGATTATTAAAGATCTTCTTGATGGCCTATACTTAATTATGAGGTGGTATGACAAGGTTGTTTTGAATTTAGACTATAGTAGAGTATAGAATAAGAAAAAGTGAGGCTGCTAATTCATGATTCAAACTTGGTAGATCAGTTTCTTCTCAAAGTATAAAAGATGCCTCACTGGGCTTCCCAGGTGGTGTGGTGGTTGGGAGTCTGTCCGCCTGCTGATGCAGGGGACGTGGGTTCGTGCCCCGGTCCAGGAGGATCCCACATGCCGTGGAGCAGCTGGGCCCGTGAGCTATGGCCGCTGAGCCTGCTCGTCCAGAGCCTGTGCTCTACAACGGGAGAGGCCACAGCAGTGAGAAGCCCGTGTACCGCAAAAAAAAAAAAAGCCTCACTTTCTGCCATGTTTTATAAAAATAAATCATTTTTGTCTTTTATTTTCTTGGAATTTTTATGTCTGTCTTTCTTTTGATGGTTTCTGTGCTCTTCCTGTTGGAAGAACAAGGGAGAGAGATAGAGAGAGAAGGGAGAGTATTTGCGTGAACTTTTTATTTCCATTTTAGAAACAAGGCCTGAAAACCATCTGTTTCTATTGATAACATTTTAAAATTTAGCATCTTTTCCCCATGATCTGATTTTAGTAGAAGAAAATTTATTAGTATCATATCTGTTATAATACTTAATAACTAAGTAGGGTTTGTAACTCTTTAATTAAAAAATTTTTTTTTCATAAATCAGTTGGGGTGACTACTTCCTGGTGTATATGACATCCTTTTATACCATCCTCTGTTCAGCTAATTCAATAGAGCCTCTAATTTGGCTCTCCTAGTGTGAATTTATCCACTGGAATTTGTGGTAAATTGCTGTTTCCTCTGAGAGCTTCTTCCAAAGGATTGTTTTCAGAGTGCTTCCCTTTGAAAAAGAAAGACTTAAAGTTCATTGAGACCTTTGCCTCAGAGAGTTTTGAGGGCTGATATAGCCCTTAAGAATTACTTTTTTTTTTTGGATCTGAAACTGAGATGGTCAAAAATAATCTGGTGAATAACTTTAATTCTATTTTGCCTTTTAAAAATAGGATGCACTGGAACCCAGATTTCTCCCTGGGGGAATATATTCCAAGCATTTTTCTATGTATAATTTGAACAAGGTCACAATCTCAGAGAATTCTAAGAACCAATAAACAAAATAGATTTTAACTAACAAGTGTCCTCCTTGTTAAATGTGAGCGATGGTCAGCTTTGTGGGACTTAAACATACTTTAAACTATTCATTGAACTCTATTTCACGGCCAGAGGACAGCACAAAAAATACCCTCTAGTGTGTTTCTTTTTATATTTGCTGAGCTTTAGTGGCAAGGGTAATAGTGCTTGATATAGATTCTGACTAGAACTCTTTCATGTCCATCAAGTTCCAAGGATTAACAGTTCTTTCCTTTTTAACCTTCGGTATATTTAGATTTCATTAGTCATGTTAAAGCATTTCAGTAGCCATTTGAATTGTCTGCTTTATCCCAGGACCTGAAATGAGAAAAGTGTTTTAAATAAACTTACCATTTTAGTACCATATGCTGAACACAGACATCCTTATCTTGAGTGACATGTTTTCCTATGCTTTTTGAGGGGATAAATGTGGGTCTTCCTGTGTATTTACACACAGTGAAAAGAATATAACCTCTGTGTTCACTTATGCTTTAGCCTAAAGCAGAAGAGGAGCTTTCAGGTGACAAAGTACTTGAATCTGAACAGGATAAAATGAGCCAAGGGTTTCATCCTGAAAGAGACCCCTCTGACCTAAAAAATGTGAAAACTGTGGAAGAAAATGGAGAAGAAGCTGAGCCTGTACGTAATGGTGCTGAGAGTGTTTCTGAGGGTGAAGGAATAGATGCTAATTCAGGCTTCACTGATAGTTCTGGTGAAGGGGTCACATTCCCATTTAAATCAGGTAAGTTTATCCCTGTCTTCCTGTGTATGTCTTTCCTTCTCTCCTTCACTCTACTGCAACTTAGAGAAATGTTGCCTCCTTATGAAGAAATATTGGATGGAAGGAAGAGGCTCATCACAGTGTAATATTTACAGAATAGATCAGCAGGCGGGCGTTAGTAGCTAGCAAATCCAGAGAGTCCTGTGTTGGCGGAAGTGATATCTGATGCTGGTATTCTGCTTTCACTGGCATTGGAGGAGCAGCTGGCAAAGGAAATCAGTGCTAGGTTGGTAGAATTCGACCAGAGAAATTTAATTTTTTCATTTTAATTGAAAGATATTTCAGATATGATGGCCGTGTTCCTTGAGTTAGTGTACTTGTCATTTCACAAACCTTGAACTTAGTTTGTTGATGGAACTCACTCTGTAGAGCTGAAGTCCAGTAGGCAGTTGGAAGCAGTATGACTAAGTTATTAAGCACCTGTGGTATGGGAAGTGCCCTATGAAATATGTGATAAACCTTAGAGGATCTTTCACCTTTAGACACCGTCAAATGGCACTAAACCTCCGTCCTAATACTATATAAACCATGGTTGACTTTGAGATTTATGGATATTTGGTGTGGACATGTGGGGAAAGGTAGAAAATTGGGGTTAGGTGAAAAGTTTTTCTTAGTCTGCCAAATCTGAAGTGATGTCTGCATGAGGTAGTGTTTGAATGTAAAATATCAGGCCTCAGAAATAGTCTCGACCAGTGCTTTTCAAACTTCTGGTTTTAACCCATTTAATAGGTTGTGAAATTAATTTAGTGAGTTATAACCAACATTTTTTAAAAAGGAGAAGAGAATAAAAATTGTCAGTGCATTACATGCACTAAGGGAAGTGTTGCTTTTTTAAGCTTTTTGTTTCATTTATCTACGTGTGTGTTTGCTCAGAGTCTTGAAATCACTATATTTCTTACTGTGAGTTGTAGTCAAAAATACTTGAAAGCCATTGATCGATCGATCCCACCTTAATATACTGATCACTGAAATTTAGTGAAGACACTACCAGCGAACCGTACTCCTAATGGGCTTTATGAAATCGTATGGTTAAGCGATTGTAAATTTTGTTTAAATTTCTAAGCGATTCTTAGAAATTGTTAGAGCAAATGGCACTTGATTAAATGTTTAATTAAGCATCGTTGGGTTTGGGGTTTATTATAGATTACAGTAATTGTGGGGTTTGGCTCAGATTTGAGGGGTAAAGTTTTAAAGCTCAATATACTGACACTTCCTCTAAAGATCCAGGCTTATACAGCCAAGCACTTGGGCTACCACCAATCCTTGTTCAGGGATTGAAGGACTATTGTCATTTTTAGGACTGTATAAATTATCTTTTTATCCTTTAGTTTGGCAAGGAAAAAGTGCACAACTATAGACGCTAACTATATTGATCAACTAACTGTCCTTTGCCCCAGTAATATATACTAGCAGTAATTGAGGAAAAGGACAATTTAAAATTTAGATCCTAATAAACTGTATATATTTTAATAAATACAATATGGTAATAAAATATCTGTAAAATTCTCACAGACCATCAGTGAGTCTATGACCTGTATATTAGGAACCGCTAATATAAAGAAGGATCCAGTGTCCTGTCATGAAGTGATCTAGGGCCTGATTTTGATGAGTGTTTTGTTAATTAAAAGAAAAAACTGTGACTTGCTTTTATTATCCAATAAAAATTTCAAGAAATTCTCCAACTTTATATAATGATAGTAGGATTGTGAGTAATGATAGCTGAAACAATAGTAATAGTAGCAAAGTAAGTGCTGTGGCAAAGAACTAATTTAAAATTCATATTAAAGGGCTTCCCTGGGGGCGCAGTAGTTGAGAGTCCGCCTGCCGATGCAGGGGACACGGGTACGTGCCCCGGTCCGGGAAGATCCCACATGCCGCAGAGCGGCTGGGCCCGTGAGCCATGGCCGCTGAGCCTGTGCGTCCGGAGCCTGTGCTCCGCAACGGGAGAGGCCACAACAGTGAGAGGCCCGCGTACCGCAAAAAAAAAAAAAAAAAAAATTCATATTAAAAATATTAGCTAAGAATATGTTTAGTGATCAGGGAAAATAATCTATAGACTGCTTAGGCTTTTCAGAATCTTTAATAAATTGTTTGCTTTTGTATTTTACATCCTTTTACCTTTTTCTTTTTTCCCTCCAAAGTAACATTTCCAAGTGAACATACAAAGTATCCTTCTTTTTCAGGAAACCAAGAGTATTATTATGTACAAACTACTGGGTGTAAGATAGGCTACAGGATGTATTGTACAACATGAGGAATAGAGCCAATATTTTGTAATAACTGCAAATGGAGTATAACCTTTAAAAATTGTATTTTAAAAAAAGGCTTGGTAGTTTATTTAATGAGGATTATTACATGTCCCTGACCAAAGGCTGCTTAATGTATAAATGAAATGGTTCCTATAGCACCTTACTTCAGATTACTTTACTATTCAAAGGTATCCAGCAGGGGATAAAAGAACAAATAACAGTTTAAATCTTTATATGGCATTTTCTGACTGAAGCTCAGTGTTTCCTTGGTGGCTTTGTTTGTATCTGATGAGATAAAGTAAAATATTGCAGTCAGCTTATACTCTAACTGGATATACATATAATGACCTTATAGACAGTTGTCTGCCTGTGTTCCTCTTTTTAGAATCCTGGAAGCCTGCTGATACTGAAGGCAAGAAGCAGTATGACAGGGAGTTTTTGCTGGATTTCCAGTTCATGCCAGCATGTATTCAGAAACCAGAGGGCCTGCCTCCCATCAGTGATGTGGTTCTTGACAAGGTAAGCTGAGCATTCAGGGAAAGCTATCTTTTTGGTGGGAACTGTTTTTAACTATCAGTGCAAATATGTGAGGTGTGAGCAATTCTCAGAAATTGTTAGAGCAAATGGCATTTGAATTAAATGTTTAATTAAGCATTGTTGGGTTTGGGTTTATTATAGATTACAGTAATTGTGGGGCTTGGCTCAGATTTGCGGGGTAAAGTTTTAAACTTTATTGTCAGCTTGTTCTGGCTGTCTCCTAGGGATGTGGTAGAAACTGTGTCTGTTGGGCTAATATACCTGTCTTTCCCCACTGTTCTAAAACCTCTATAGGGAATTAGAATGGTATTGAGGTTAGGTCAGAAACCTAGGAAAGTATTTGGCAGATCAACCTTAAGTGGCAGTTAACATAATTCAAATAGTGTATAACTCAAAATTTCCCCAAGAGATGCTTAATAGGAGGATTAGTCTTTAACCTGTGCAAATAAATAGGCACCCTTTCTCTTTACATCTGTTCTTAATGGTGCATACAGAAAATTAGTCCAGTCAGTGTTTATTTCATCTGTTTATTAAATTAAAAGATGTAAAGTCAGGTGTATATCAGCCCAAATAATTTCATGTAAATCAATGATGAACCAGTTCTGGTGACTAAGCTCTCATTTTATAGAGGAACTGTTAATCCCTAATTAAAGTGTAGACGGTAACTTTGTTACAGAATGAGATCCAGTTCTTATTGGGATTTCCAGCAGCTCCCTTTCCAGACCTTATTTATATTATTTTATTCTGTTATAGCAACAGATCTTTATATTTCTCTTGCTGAGTCCTCTCTGTTAGGTACTAACATGAGGACAGTTGAATGATTGGTGGTACTAATGTGAAACTACTTCAGTACCTCAGAGGGCAAGTTTTGTTATACCCACTGAATTAGATTATCATCTTAGAAGATATTCCTTCCTGTCTTCCTGCGGTATCTGTTTCTGACTTTGGCCAATCATGAATTGATTTCTCACTGAGCTACTTAGCTTCGCTGAGTCTATAGTCACATTATACACCTATACAAAGCCAGATATCTCCGACTAACATGGCAGACAAAGTGAGATTTTAACTGAGTCATCATAGGGAATTCCCTGGCAGTCCAGTGGTTAGGACTCGGCACTTTCATTGCCAGGACCCAGGTTCAATCCCTGGTCAGGGAACTTAAGATCCCGCAAGGGGCACGGCGCAACCAAAAAAAAAAAAAAAAGAAAGAAAATTAAATGAGTCATCATATGTGAAACTTATCTCCTTTTGAGATTCGTTGTCCACTCAGAATACATCCTTTACTAACCATAAGTCAACAGCATCAAAACCAAAAGGAGCAATATCAGGTTTCTTAGAGGCAAGTGCTTTGATGATCCTGGAAAAAGATTCCAAAATTTGGCCCTAGTTCATAAGTTCTCAAAATAGCTTGTCTTGTGCCATTCTACTGGTCCTAAGTGTCTAGTGAACCAATCCACTGATTGTCTAGCCTCCCCTTGGGAATTGTAGGCCTAATCATTCCCAGGGAACCAAAAAACCATCGTTGACTAAGGGCTCTGTGGCTAGCCCAGGAGAATCTATCAGGATTCAGATCAGACTCCCACTGGCTCAAAAAGCCAGTGCTTGTCTTTTCAGCTGACATAACTTTTCAGTCTGAGTTTTTATCTTCGTGGCACTGAATGCTCTGGAACTTGTGTTAAGCTTTCCTTTGTTTCTTTGTGCAGATCAACCAACCCAAATTGCCAATGCGAACTCTGGATCCTCGGATTTTACCTCGAGGACCAGACTTTACTCCAGCCTTTGCAGATTTTGGAAGGCAAGCCCCTGGTGGAAGAGGTGTACCTGTAAGTGCAAGTTCCCTACAACCCAGTTAGTTAGAAACTGTCATAGACTTCATGTCATCTTGTCTAACGGCAAAAGAGCAAGCAGCTTTTATTCCTTGATTCTTCTAACCAAGAAGAAGAAGTAGGAAAGGCGAAGACTATCCTTTCCATACTAATATTAAAACAAAGAAAGAATACACTTGAGTCATTTTTACTTTGAAAGAAGCTGGTCCGCATTAATTTGGTCTCGATTTTTTTTTCATATTTTTGCAGTTGAAAAGACCTGCAAATGGGTTAAAAATAGAGCCGTCCTTGAATAGGATTCCTGTTCTGTCTTGAGGTGTCCTGATATGTATACTAGAGATCTCTGATGACATTCAGCTAATGGTCCTCTCTTTGTCTTTGTTTCTACAGATTTGCAAAGTGCAGAGCAGGCGTGGATTGCCAATTCTGGAACAGAGCAAAGCCCCAACTTGCACTCCACTGGAGATGTCTCACCCACCCCTGAGGAGCCTGCCTCTAGGGGTGTGCTGAATCTTTCAAAACAAACAAACAAAAAAACAGTAGTCTGTGATGTTATATTTTCTGTTTTGCTCTTCTCATTTACTGTAGGTTGTGAAGTCAAAATATGAAAAAACGATGTGTACAAAAGAGTGCAGCTGGTAATCTGCACGTTGCCTTTACACCCCCAGTGGCAGGCTCTTCAGCGGTGGAAGTGGCATCACCAATGGAGTTATGCTGGGGCACTGCACTGTGCAGAATTCGGCAGGCTCTGCCTACTCCATGCTTTGTAGACTTACAGAAAGCATGGGGTAAAGTTGCCAGTGATGTGAATACCTCTTTTTCCCAAGTTGGAATGGCACAGAGAACACTTAACCTGAAGTTCTGAAGGAGCTTGGGGTTTGATGTACATTTGTGGATCACCCTGTTTATACTACTTTATTTTATGTTCGTAAAAATATTTTTATATAAGGTGACATTTTTTATTTCCCCATCACCTTTTTATTTCTGGAATGGCCACTTTTGAAGCCTGCTTTGGAATAAGACTACACTGTCTGAAAACAATGACACTTGGTAGACATTTGAATTATTTGCCTGCAGCCAAACACTGATTGAAAATACCTGAAGGTCTACACTGTGTTGGAGGCTTTATACAGTAAAACCTACAGAAAATCTTAATTTGAAGCGTACTTTTTATTGAGCTGATATCACCATCTTAAAGACCTCTGTGTGTATAATATTCTGTTCTCACACAGGTTTGAAGTTTAATGTTTATCTAATTTCTCTAATTACCAAATTAAAATTTTTTCTAAATTTTTGAATTTCCACACCAGAGAGTCTTAGAAAGCAACTTTCTAGAAACCTTTTTATACCTTGTTTTTCAGCATTATTTCCCTTGTTGGTGGGTTAAATTTATACTTGTTAACGTTTGTTTTAGTTTTGGTTTCAGTTTATATCCTTGTTTTGCCAAACATTTGAAATAATGTTGATGCCATTTTGATGGTTCCCTGGTTAATATCTGTGGTTATCATGTTGCTCAATTTTGTTCATATGTTAGTCACAGAAGATATGAATTCTGGCATCTCCTCTTCCCGTGTATACTGTCACTTTTCATTATCAGCTTGCTATTGTCTAATAATCAGGTATAGCCTAAAGGAAATACTATGAATTAAGAATAGCTATGTCTCTCTCAAAATACTGAAATTAGAAAAGGAGTTTTAAAAGTAACTATCACGATGTATGTTTGCCCAATAATTTATGTGCCTGCATATATCAGATAAATGGGTTATTTGGTGCAAAGTAATGTGACAGGAAATGAGCCATTATCAATAATTTGTAGTGTCTCCAAAAAAATGTGCTTTGTTTAATTCACTTTCTTTGCATAGCTTTGTCATGTGCCACAAGCTAATTTTTAAGTGGAATTATTTTGATTAATCAGGGTATTATTAATATGTTAAGTCTTAATGCAAGTAATTATTCTTCCAACATCTCCCATAGCAAACAAACATTCTCCATGTAATTTGTCCAGCTTGCCTTGGTATATTGGTGAAGATAAAGATAGGAATTTTAAAGGATATGTATTATACATATCCTTTATATTATATATAATATAAAGGAACAATCAATAATGCTGCTTGGAAAAAACCAGCAGCCCTACTCTTCATAGTTTCTGGTTACATACAGCTTCCAAATTGGCTTATAAATAATTACCATGCAAAGATGTTAAGATCTACTAGGTATGCTTCTTAGAATAGCTTAATTTTCCAGGACTCCTGGTATAAATTTTCCTGCAACAGACTTGTTATAAAATATTTTTAACGTGTAGCAATTGTTTTAGCGTCATAAACAGTTACATACAATTTTTAAACATAAAGGTAGGTCTTTTGATGGGCAGTTAAGTGTATATCTGTTGGAAGCACCCAGGCAGTTTCATCCCTCTAGTTTTTTAAAAATCAAATTACTTGGCTATTGTGGTGTTAATTTTAATAGTAATCTGTTGGTGGACATCACAGAAAGTGCCCCAAAAGAAATGTATTGAGAAAGGGCTGTGGACCTAGACTGGTAACTTGCCACTCATGTTCATTTTAACTAACTTTGAGATTCACTGAGCTGTTATAAAAATCCTAGGTGCAAAGAGGTTTCCTAAGCTCATATCATCCTTCCCTCTCTCTTAAAGGGACCCTTGGTTATCTCTCTTTAAAAAATGCTAGAATGAATATTGGTCCTGTTTTCTTTGGTTATCCAGGTAAGCAGAAGAGTTTGAGTTTATTGTCTCTGAGTGAGGTAGGAGCAATGTATATTAAATTCTACAGCAGAGACGTGTATAGTTTCTTATTTAATACATTTAAGAAAAAGAGTGGGTAAAAAATATTAAAATTTTTAGCTCACCTGAAAAAAATTGTGGCTCATTAGTTAGCCTCAAATTTTGCCACTTCATTTTAGTTTTGACATTTGTGGACCCTGCACACATTATACCTCAAAGTTCCTCTTCTAGTCGTCAGTCAGGATTGTCCTTCAAGCAAAGAAACCAGGCTTTATTTCTTTGTATATATTCCATAACCCTCAGCACAGGATCCGAGATTTTGTTTGTATTTAGTAAATAAGTCATTCATTACATATGGTGCAACTTTTGAAAGATACTGTAAATCTGACAATTTATATTAAGTTTTTCACACACACACAAAGGACACGAAATGTTTAAAGGTAATTATACCAGTCTATATATCACTTTTTTAAAAGTTTCTATTTTTTCTTTGGTATTGATGATAATACCTGATATCGTACCTAGTTTTTAAGGTCCTTTTACATGCCTTGTTGTATCCTGTGATCCTCGTAATAACCTGTAGGTAAGATAAGCATTTAATATGTGAGAAAGTTTAAGTTCAACAAAGTTGAGACTTGATTACAGTAACTTTGCTCATAAGTAGCACAGTTGTATTCAAGAGTCCACAATTCTTTTGTCTTCTAGTCTGCCTCTTTTCTCCACTTCACCAGACAGTGAATCATTCTCAGAGTGTAAACATTCTCAGAGCATAAACATAAGAATGTTAGAGATTAATTAATCAAGGATGTTAAGCATTTATAAGAGTAGTAATCTGTTGAGGACTCAGTATACTTAGGTAAATATTTGTGAACAGTATCTATCTTAGTTTTATCCAGAGATACAGATAAAGTTAAATTTGTCTTGGAAGGTTGCACATGGATTATAATTTCAATTTTTTAATCCTAGACTAACATTTATATTATCTTTTCAAAACTTTTTTTCCTTTGAAACACTGTTGTTATCTATTTAGTAATATTTCTCACATCTCTGTGCTGCTCGTTTGAAATTCACTCATATTACTCATATTACCTGTCTTGGTGCAGGTAAAGAGTTGTAGCGTAAATCATATTTACTTTTTAGAAATCTCAAACATTCATTGGTGTTTGCAGTATTTTTTTGGAAGTGGACATTTTCTAACTTTATTCAAACATGATTAAAATTATATCCACAGATTATATTATGGCTCTTACATGATTTTGACATAATTACCTTTTATTACACCCACCAGTCTTTGTTCTTGACAGATTTTTATGTGCAGATGCATTGATTAAGTTAAATGTCTCGTGATCTTTGAATTTTATCCAAACATTGAAAAAGATAGTAACCCACATGAATTAACACTAGAATATATCCTGAGTTATAAGAACCAGACAATACATGGTTTACTACCTTTGCTTAACAGAATTCTTTTGCCTGAGCTACCATATCAAGGTTTCAGTACTGTCTGGTTTAGCAGCTGTTCCCTGTTCGTACTTTTCTAGTATGGTGATCCTCTTTAGTTCTCTCTCAGTTACGCCATGCATGGTACCTCTGGGTTTATTTGACCTCAGCCTTTTCAGGTTTATGAAATAGTCTTAAGATCATATCATCAATACAAAGTCTTTAGCTGGATGTATTTGACAAGATTGCTGTGTATTGCCCAGAAATTCTAAGTTTTGATCCTGATATACCCTTGATACTGCTGTTTCTAATTAGGGCAGATGGTAAAGGGTAAGAGAATAATTAATTCTGAGGTAAGTCATGTGTAAAAGGCTCTGAAGCTTATCAAAGGCCCCAGACCATGTCTCTTAGAATGTGTCTTTATATATAAAGCATGACCTTTAAATTTCTACTTAAAGGGTAGTGTTGGGACATTAAGTGAGATATGATTCTGGTCTACATGTCTTGTGTGAAGTTGTTTTTTTTTTTTCTTTCCTCTTGAAACCTAATTGCAATATTTACTCATCGTTTAGAGAATGACATGTTAGAAAAAGTAAAGGCTGTCAATATGCTACAGATCTGGGAGGAGCAGAACTTATTATCAACCCCCATATTTAATCGTGAAAAAGTATTTCCAAGCATTTAGAGTAGCAACAATTACGAATATTTTAATACGCAGAATACAACTTTTAGCTTACCATTGCTCTTACAGTAACAATTTTTAATTTGATGACCAGTGTGACATGCTAGCATATATTGGTTTTAACAGAATGAGTGTAGTGGGACTCTAGAAGGAACAAAGAGCTGACAAAGAAAGGAAGACATTTTTTTCAGAGAGCAATTTAGTTGGATTTCATTAATAATAGAAGGAAGACTTGTGTTAGTATTTCTAACCCAGCAAACTTTGAGGGATCCATTAAGATCTACAGTCAGGCTGGGTGTCTATGCTATAGATAGTTTTCATGGTAAGGGTGTATTTGCATTTCACATGAAGTTTAGAGGCCCAGTTTTTGAAGCAGATTTGTAACTGTGATGATTTCTGCCTGTGAATTTTTGTAATTGTTCAAGTGACCAGTCTCAAGTCACATAACTAGTTAAAAAAAAAAAAGAAGATGCTTCAGTTAAGGGTCCTCTTTTTTGTTAGGAATAACAGCTTTATCAAACATAATTTTCCATCACTTTAGTTATCTCATTTAGGATTTCATGGTCAAAAATTGTAGTGGTGGTATAAATTACAGTGATGGCGTTCTAAGACATCCCCCTCCAAAAAAAAGATCACATCTAAATTGAATGCCTAGTACCCATCTTTGCATCCAGAAGTGTTTGGTGTGCTCATCAGTCCTGACTTGAGCAGCACAGCAGAGACAGTAAATTGTAAGTACTCTGTGTCGATATTATAAAAAATATTCTTGTTCTAGTTGTTGAATGTTGGACCACGGAGATCTCAACCTGGACAGCGAAGAGAACCCAGGAAGATCATCACAGTCTCTGTAAAAGAAGACGTGCACCTGAAAAAGGCAGAGAACGCCTGGAAGCCCAGCCAAAAACGAGACAGCCAAGCTGAGGATCCTGAAAACATTAAAACCCAGGTGAGAACAGAAGCACACTCTAACACTGTTTTGGAATTATAATGATATTGTTTTAATTTGTCTTTTTGCCCTGTTATTATATGTAGAGGTTTTAGTTTAAGATTTTTTCTGATTTTTTTCATATTACAAGCATTATTCTAAAAGCTATCATAGATGCCAGCCACCTACTGTTTTCTCTTGAAATTGCATTCTGTGTGCTTTTCAAAACAGACACTATATTTAGAGGGCTCACATATCATAGAATTCTGTCATTCAGGTTTAGAACAATATTTGCTTTTCTTAAAAATGTGTTTTTAGATTCTCAGTCATTACCCTGTGCTAGTCTAGTTAGTATATTACTTTATGTTTCATTTCTAATAAGTTAGAATTTAGAAACCCATCTTCTTCATAGTCATTTGTAATAAAATTGAAGTCTTTGCATCTCTCTGTACATATCCTGCCCTCAGAACTCCTTAGGGTAAATTGAATGAATTCCTTTAATCCACACAAAATTATTTTTGTGTGTCAAATTATACAAAGTCTCTATTCATCTTTTGCTGTACGCACAATGCTAGTTCCTATCCCTGGGTTACCTCTATTATATCCTTTGGATGTTTTTGATACTAATTAAGATACTAATTTGATACTAATTAAGATGCTAATATAATGTATCTCATAGGGCATTGTGAAGATTAAATGAAGCAGTATAAAGGACTTGGCAGGTTCCTGGAGCCCAGTTACGTACTTAGTGTGATAATGTTCCTGGGAAAGAGATGTGCCTTACAAATCCCGATTTTGATTGAGCACACACAGAGCCCCATACATAGTAGATACTCAATAAATACTTGTTAAACAGTATGCTAACCAGCAAAGTTGTTCATACAAAGTCAGGACCAAGATGAACTGATCCAACACAAAGCCATGTTGTCCAACCTTAATTGGCTGCTTGCCTTTGTTCATCTTTCTAGTAATTGCCCCAGACATTTGTCCCTACGTACATCCTTCTCCAGATTCACTAAAATCAAGTACCTAATCTTTCCTCCATTTCTTCTCAATGTATCTCAACTTTTTTTTTTTTTTTTAAAGCATCTCCTTCATCCCTCCCTCCAGTCCCTCTGAGAATTACTTAATGAATAGGGACCTAAAAGGTTTGCAAAGATAGTTAAAATCCCTGCTAAATCTTTGTCATTGAAGATGAAAAGATCTTGTTTTAGTATTTAAGGCACTTGTATTAGTGCCGTATTTCATTAGATTCTTTTTTTTTTTTTTTTTTCTTTTTTTCATTAGATTCTTACAACACCTATGAAGGAAGGAATAGATATTGTCTCTTTTTTCTTCTTCCTAGAAGACACTGAAGCTTTAAGAGATTGTTACTCACAGTGTTGTAGTTACTGAATAGTCTGTTTGTTGTGACTTGTAATTTGCCTCTTTACTCTGTAACAGAATCCTCCCCATGATTTTTTTTAAATTTTTTATTGAAGTATAGTTGATTTACAATGTTGTGTTGGTTTCTAGTATATAGCAGAATGACTCAGATATATGTGTGTGTGTGTGTGTATGTATATCATACATGTATTCTTTTTCATATTCTTTTCCATTATGGTTTATTATAGGATATTGAATATAGTTCCCTGTGCTATACAGTAGGACCTTGTGGTTTATCTATTTTATATGTAGTAGTGTGTATCTGCTAATTTCAAACTCTAATTTATCCCTCCCCCACCCCCTTTCCCCTTTTGTAACCATAAATTTGTTTTCTATGTCTGTGAGTCTGTTTCTGTTTTGTAGATAAGTGCATTTGTGTCATATTTTAGATTTTACATCATATAAGTGATATCATATGGTATTTGTCTTTCTGACTTACTTCACTTAGTATGATAATCTCTAGGTCCATCCATGTTGCTGCAAATGGCATTATTTCATTCTTTCTTATGGCTGAGTAGTATTCCATTTTATATATATATATATATATATATATATATATATATATATATATATATATATATCTCACATCTTCTTTATCCATTCATCTGTCGATGGACATTTAGGTTGTTTCCGTATCTTGGCTATTGTAAATAATGCTGCTATGAACATTGGGGGTGCATGTATCTTTTCCAATTATAGTTTTATCTGGATATATGCCCAGGAGTGGAATTGCTGGATCATAAGGCTATTCTATTTTTAGTTTTTTAAGGAACATCCATACTGTTTTCCATAGTGGCTGCACCAGTTTACATTCCCACCAACGGTGTAGGGGGGTTCCCTTTTCTCCACACCCTCTCTAGCATTTGTTATTTGTAGACTTTTTAGTGATGGCTATTCTGACCAAGTTCTCTCCATTATTAATTTCAGAAACAGAAGAATAATTATACTGACTTCGAGATGTCATTAGTTAGCTAAGTTTTCTTTAGTGAATAGATAAAGCAAATACAGTGCAGTATTAATAGACTTCTTTTTCAGGGCCAGTGCAACCTCCTTTTTCTTGACACTTTTTCTTCTTAATACAGAACATCTTTGCTTCATTCCCTCTCTTTTTTGTGTTTTTATTCTTCTCCTCTGCACAGGTATACCCCATGTTGACCTGTTGCTCCTGCTACCTGTTATTCTATTTCTTCCCTTTTGTCAAAACAACAGTTTTATTGTTGCCTCCACTTCCAGAAAACTCATTCACCCTGACTTTTGTTCCTACCACTGTATGTATAACAACATTATGAATGACCACCAATGACCTTATTTTTCCTGTATCGTAAGATTTAATCTTTTCCTTGAAACATTTCTAGAAAATCATTGCTAATGACGTGTCTAGACTACTTCCACATACATACACTCCTGTTGTGGTTCCACTGCTGGGGTTCCCTGCTTCATCTTTCTTCTCTTGATACAGTATTCCCACTGCTGCTGCCTGACTCATCTACCTGAGAGGCTGATTTTTATCTCTTCACTCTAGCTTTTAATCTATCATTTAAGTCCTATCGTTTTCTCTCCCAACTAGTGCACACTAGTCCTCTGATCTGTTTTGGGGTTTTTTTAAATATTTATTTACTTATTATTTATTTGGTTGCACTAGGTCTTAGTTGTAGCAGTCGGGCTCCTTAGTTGTGGCATGCAAACTCTTAGTTGCAGCATGCATGTGGGATCTAGTTCCCTGACCAGGGAGGGAACCTGGGGCCCCTGCATTAGGAGCACAGAGTCTTAACCACTGCACCACCAGGGAAGTCCCTAGTCCTCTGATCTTTCCTTGTTGTTTTCTATCCCTGAAATAGAAGAGCCTCAATAACAATTCCTTCCTAAAATATTTTCCCCTTCCTAAAATGTCTTCTTCCCCTTTTTTTCATTTAGCCAGCTTTTTCTGCCCTTCATAATCTGGCCCTATTCTCATTTCCTTCTAAAGGTATTTCCTGACTAACCCATTGCCTCTGACCTCTCTTGTACCTAAATGACTCACTTCTCTGGCTTCTAATCAATTTCGTGCTTTGCTCTATCATTTCTCTTGTAACTTTCTTGTCTTTGCAGCTATATTTTAATGGTTTTGATTACTGTGCCATATGCTTCATTTGTACTTAATACAGAATTTTGGGAGCATCAGGTAGATATTCAGTTATAATGAATAAATGATTTTCAGTCATTTTTTGATGCTGGAGATTTCCTTCTTTTTTTTTTTTTTTTTTTTTTTTTTTTCCCGGTATGCAGGCCTCTCACTGTTGTGGCCTCTCCCGTTGCGGAGCGCAGGCTCAGCGGCCATGGCTCATGGGCCCAGCCGCTCCGCGGCACGTGGGATCTTCCCAGGCCAGGGCACGTACCTGTGTCCCCTGCATCGGCAGGCGGACTCTCAACCACTGCGCCACCAGGGAAGCCCTCATTCTTTTTTTTAATTGAGGTATAAATTGACATAGAACATTACATTAGTTTCAGGTGTACAACATAATGATTCAGTATTTGTATAAATATTGCAAAATGATCACCACAATTAGTCTAATTAACATGCAGAATTACAAAATTTTTTTCTTGTGGTAAGAACTTTTCAAATATGCAACACAGTATTGTTTTTTTAATTTTTATTGGAGTATAGGTGATTTACAATGTTGTGTTAGTTTCAGGTGTACAGCAAAGTGAATCGGTTATATGTATATCCACTCTTTTTTAGATTCTTTTTCCATATAGGTCATTACAAAGTATTAAGTAGAGTTCCCTGTGCTGTACAGTAGTTCCTTATTAGTTATCTGTTTTATATATAGTACTGTGTATATGTTAATCCCAATCTCCCCATTTATCCCTCCCTCCCCTTCCCCCCTGATAACCATAAATTTGTTTTCTACATCTGTGACTCTGTTTCTGTTTTGTAAATAAGTTCATTTGTACCCTTTTTTTTTTTCAGATTCCACATATAAGCCATATCATAGGATATTTGCAACACAGTATTTTTTTTTAAAAATTAAGTTATTTATTTTTGGCTGTGATGGGTCTTCACTGCTGTGTGAGAGCTTTCTGTGGTTGCAGCATACGGTGGCTGCTCTTCATTGCGGTGCACAGGCTTCTCATTGTGGTGGCTTCTCTTGTTGCAGAGCATGGGCTCTAGGCTGCAGGCTTCAGTAGTTGTGGCGCACAGGCATAGTTGTTTCGTGGCATGTGGGATCTTCCCAGACCAGGAATCGACCCCATGTCCCCTGCATTGACAGGTGGATTCTTAGGCACTTTGTCACCGAGGAAGTCCCGCAACAGAGTATTATGAACTGTAGTCACTTGCTGTACGTTACTTCAATAAACGACCTTATTATTATCCTGTTTTTATAAGCTTAAATTATCTTCTGATATATTTGAAGATCTGAAGGCTGAGTTTTGTTTTTATTTTATTTTGTTTTTATGTAAAGCACAGATTAAAGTTTTAGACCTAAATGATACTGTCTCAGTTGATACAGGCAATTTAGAGAAGTGCAGTGACTCCCCTGTCTCTAATAAACTTGAAAAAAATTTTTTTCTTTATAAAAGTGATACTGACTCATTGCTTAAAAAGTTGATAGTATAATTTTTTTTTAATGTATTTACTATCTTCTGCCTAGAGAAAACTGTTGACATAGGGGTACATATACTAAAAATCCTTGTATTCAGATATAAATTATATAGGGATCGGGATCAAACAAAACATTTTATAGGCCTTTTCAGGTTATTATATCATGATTTCATAGATTTTTACAACTTCATATTTTTACTGAGGTGTCATTTACATTTAGTAAAATTTACTTTTTTGTGTATAGTTTTATAATTGTTGACACACACACACAGTCATATAACTACCACCACAATCAAGATACAGAACATTTCCATCAGCCCCCTGAAATTTTCATGTACTGCTTTGTATTCATCCTCTCACGCCCATGCCCACCTCTGGCAGTCAGCCATGTGTTTGTCCCTATAATGTTGCCTTTTCCAGAACGTCATTTAAATGGAATCATTCTGGTGCTTCCCTGGTGGCGCAGTGGTTGAGAGTCCGCCTGCCGATGCAGGGGACACGGGTTCGTGCCCCGGTCCGGGAAGATCCCACATGCCGTGGAGTGGCTGGACCCGTGAGCCCTGGCCACTGAGCCTGTGTGTCCAGAGCCTGTGCTCCGCAACGGGAGAGGCCACAACAGTGAGAGGCCCACGTACCGCAAAAAAAAAAAAAAAAAAGTTTAAATGGAATCATTCTGAATAAAGCTTCTTTTACTCAGCATATACATTTGATATTCACTCATAATATTACGTGTATTATTAGGTTATTCTTTTTTATTACTGGATCCATTCACAGGGTAAACAGTTTCCAGGTTTTAGCAGTGATGAATAAAATTGCTATGAACATTCACATATAGGATTTGTGTGAACATATGTTTTTGTTTCTTTGGGGTAGATTCCTAGCTATGGGATCAGTGAGTTGTATGCTAAACATAGGTTTAAGTTTTTTAGAAAATACCAAACTCTTTTCCAGGATGTTACTGCCAAGGCATGAGAGTTTCAGTAATTCAGTCTTCATCAGCACTTACTATTTTCTGCTCTGTAAATTTTAACCATTCTAATGGATGTGTGATAATATCTCATTGTAGTTTTAATCTGCATTTCTCAAATGACAAATATGTTGAATAAGCACATCTTTTCATGTGCTTCTTTGCCATTTGTGTATCTTCTTTGGTGAAATTTTGTTTATATCTTTTGGCCTGTTTCATTGGTTGGTGCTGTCTTATCATTGAGTTTTGAGAATTTTTTTTTTTACTCTGGATATAAATCCTTTATCAAATGTATATTTTGCAGAAATTTTCTCCCAGTCTGTGGTTTGTCTTTTCATTCTCTTAATAGTGTCTTTTGCCAAGTAGAAGTTTTTAACTTCGATGATGCTCAATTTATCTGTATTTTCATTCATACATTGTGCTTTTGCTGTCTTACCTAAAAAATCTTTGCATATAAGAATAGAAAGCTTTGTCCTGTGTTCTATTCTAGAAGTTTTTAGTTTTGGGTTTCACATTTTGGTCTGTGATCCAGTTTTAGTTAATTTTTGTGTTACATGCAAGGTGTGAATCAAGATTCTTTTTTTTTTGTTTGTTTATGGATATTCAGTTGTTCCAGCACCATTTGTTGAAAAGACTATCCTTTCTCCGTTGAATTTCCTTTGTACCTTTGTTGAAAATCAATTCATCACATATGTATGAATCTGTTTCTAGGCTTTTCATTCTGTTCCAGTGATCTGTTGTGTCTGTCCTCTGGCCAGTATCACACTGTCTATGCATAGTAGCTTCATGTATATAGTAAATGTTGAAATTAGGTTGTAGGAGTCTTCCACATTTTGTTATTTTTCAAAATTGTTAAGCTACTCTAGTTTTTTGTTTTTCCATTTAAATTGTAGAATCAGCTTCTTGATTTCTACTCCCCCGCCCCCCCAGCCCCCCCCCCCAAAAAAAACCCTACTGGGATTTTTATTTCAGTTGTGTTAAATCTGTAGGTCTCTTTGGAGAAAACTGGCAACTTAACAATAATGAGTCTTACAATACATGAACATGATATAGATCTCTATTTATTTCAGTCCTCCTTGATTTCTTTCATCAGTGACTTGTACGTTTCATCGCACAACTCCTATGAATATTTTGATAATTCTTATCTAAGTACTTCATGGTTTTGGTGCTGTTATAGATTGTACTTTTAAAAAATGTAATTTCTACTTGTTTGTTGCTAATACATAAAAATAAAATTGAGTTCTATGTATTGACTTGTGTTCTACAAACCTGCTAGACTCACTTATTAATTCTAGTGTCTCTTTTTATAGATGCCTTATGATTTTCTGTGGAGACAATCATATCATTTGTGAATAGGGAGTTTTATCTCTTCCTTTATGATCTGTATGGGCTGTAGTTCTTTTTCTTTGCATTATTCCACTGAATAGGACCTCCAGTAAGATTTTGAATAGGAATGGTGGGAACAGATATTTTTGCCTTGTTCCCAATCTTAGGGGGAAAGCTCTCATTCTTTCACCATTAAGTAGGGCTGTCCATAGCCTTTTTCTAGTTAAGGAAGTTCACTTCTATTTCTGATTTGATGAGGGTTTCTATAACATCATTTTAAAAGACTCCTGCCTACTATTTTATACCATGATTTGTATTATACCATAATGTAGACAAGTTCCTATTTTAAGACATTTAAGTTTTTGCTGTAAAGGGTTGTTGATGGAAGTTATGATGGCTAAAACCTTTTTTTAACCTATCCTTAAATATGAATAAATTTCTGAAAGTATAATTGCTGGTTTAAAGGGCACTTCACAGTTTTAAGAGTTTCAGTACACATTGCCAGATTGCCCTTGGAAATGTACCAAATTATAGTCCCACCAGTGAAGTGGAAAACATACCTAGTTCCTTGAATTCTCATCTGTAGTGAAAAAGAGGTGGTGTAAATTTTTACTAGATGTTAAAATAGATGGATTTAATTATTTCTATGACTAGTTCACAATCTTTGTTAATAATTTAGGAAATCACACTTATAAATTATAAACAAAATATTAATCCTTATAGAAAGCATCATATTGTCACAGTTAATATAATATTCTTTTCTTTTTTGTGGTCCTTCTAGGAACTTTTTAGAAAAGTTCGAAGTATCTTAAATAAATTGACACCACAGATGTTCAATCAACTGATGAAGCAAGTGTCAGGACTTACTGTTGACACAGAGGAGCGGCTGAAAGGAGTCATTGACCTGGTCTTTGAGAAGGCTATTGACGAACCCAGTTTCTCTGTGGCTTACGCAAACATGTGTCGATGTCTAGTAACGGTAAGAAGAGAGGAAGGAGTAAAACCAGAAATCTCCAAGAGGTATATTCTCCCCTCACTACACATTCTTCCCAGAGTGTTAATGGGGCAGAGTAAAGGGGAGAATATATTTTTAGTACTTTATATAATAGCCTCATTGTATAAAAATAATCTTGCTTTTTTAAAATATCTACTCACGTCTGGAGGGAATATGGAGATGAGACTGAAATAGGCATGATATGGTCCCATGCAATGTGAGGAAGATCAAGTAAGGTTTAAATTTCTACTGTGAAATTTTTGTCATGGGCAACCAGTTTTTCCTGGGGTGTCATCTTATAGAAATAAAGCAAATGCTTACATTTACATTTAGATTCAAAATTGAAAATCATGTTGATTCTAAGTCTAGCCTTGGTAAAAAGTGATAGGGTAGTTGTGGTCATAAAGGTTTCAAACTGATGATACTATCTTAGAAACTATTAGATTTCTTTCTCTTTACATTGTCCACAGCCTGTCAAATCTAGGGCAAGAAAGAATGGGAGACCAAAGAGCTTCTGGTTAGTGTTCACTGTCCTCTATTCTGCAGTCATAAAACTGCCATGTACCATCTGTGTTTTCTCTGCCTGTTACTGTTACCAAGGTACTTGTATCAGAAATGTGTGTCCTTTAACATTTGAGTTTTTTCTTAAGTATCACAACTTGTTATCATTGTGCCTCACTATGAAAATTCAGAATTCCATCATTTTATACCAGTATTTTTGAGTACCTGTGTCAAAGGTAGGTAAGTCTGTTGGGACTTGGAAAAGGTACATTTTCTGTCTTTAAGGTACTAAAAATCCATATTGGAAAAAACAACATTAGCACGAAAAAAATCACTTATAAGGTATTTTGTGATATTACAGTGTGTTGATGTCTGAATGGGTGGTTTAGCCTGAAAAATCAAGTTGAAGGAAAAAGAAATCACTATATTCGTGGGAGAATGACAAACTTTTCTGAAGCAAGTAGAGTTTGAGTTCAGCCTGGACGGAAGGGAGTGGGGGGTGGGTACAAGTATAGAGAAGGAAGAACGTATTCCATGCAGGCTCAAGTCTAAGGCAACAAGCATGGCATAATGATTCCAACCACTGACTTTGGAGTATCATAGTTCTAGGCTTAAAATTTTAAGTTTAAAATTTAAATTTGAATTCCAACTCTGCCATCTGCTGACTTTATAACCTCAGAATAGTTACATAACTTCTTTAAGCCTCATTTTTTAATCCATAAAATAAGATTAATTCATACAATTTAAGGTTATTATATTGATAAAATTAATTAAAATAAATGAGATTGCATATGTTAACGTCCTAGCTCAGTATTTGGCATGTCGTAAGCCCTAAATGATTCAAAACTAAATTGATGGTGGAAAAGATTGTGAAGATCTTAAAGTGCTAGATGTAGAATGAGGATGATTATAATAGCAGAAACCATCTATTTAGCGCCTATTAGGTTGCACTATGGGTAGGTGGTTTACATTTGTCATTTTAACAGTTTTTATAACCCTGAAAGGTCAGTGTTATTAGCCCCACTTTATTGAATAAGAAACTGGGCTTAAAAAAGGGTAAATAACTTGCCCAAGGTCACATACCTAGTAAGTGGCAGTGCTAGAGCTCAAATCTAGGATTATTTAACTCCATCACTTGCCATATTGCCTTCTAACATACACAGTTATCTGAAAGCAAACTGATTCTTCAGCTCATGCCTCTCATTTTCATTGTGACAGCCATGACATCATGTAGTCAGAAATTAGAACTAGGACTAGATCCCAGATCTTCTGGTTCATACTTTTGTGCTCTTTACCAATTTTTGAACTTAATGCTACAAGCAATGAAGGGTTGTTAATTTTTTTTAAAAGAAGAATACTCTTGCTGAAAATAACCCTTGAAAATGCCTGGGCATAATACAAGTTATTTTGGAATGGGAAGAATTCACAGATAAGCCAACCATCTGTGGGACTTTTGTTATGATATACCCTCTTATAATAAGATTTTTTTAACTATTGGATTTTTTTAGATTACAAAACAACCACCTATTGGAATAAGTCAAACAAAATAGGGATAAACACAGAGAAAGGTAATACTCCTCACTTGCAGCCTCAGCCAGTTAAGCTTCCTTTCTTTCCAAGGCGAGCAACGTGAACGATTTGGTTGTACCCTTCCACAATTTTCTTTATATTCATAAAATCATATAAAAATATATACATATGTGTAAAGAGGATATTTAAAATTTTCTCTTTAATTGAATTATATCATGGTTTTTGCATTTTGCTTTTTTTTCCACTTAGTATGTTTTGGGCATCCCGCTAGGTCATTCCAGATAGATTTTACTCATACCTTTTTAGTAGTTGCATATTTCGCATTACACACACACTCACACACACACACACATAAAATTTTTCCATTCATTTTCCTCTCTTCTGCCCCTGCCCCCCGCCCCCACCCCATGTTGTTTCTAGTTTTTTGTTTTGGAGGTTTTTTTGTAACCGGAAGCAGCACTGCAATAAACAACTAAGTATATTTATTCTTACATGCTGGAGCTTTTCTTTAGCATAAGTTCCCCCAAAGTTATATCATATACCAAAGGATATATATGTTTTTAAACTTTTTTTATTGCAGTATAACAGAAATACATGCAGTTTGGGAAAAGAAAAATTGCTCATTTGTAGTTTTTGTTAAATTAATGATGTAAGTACTCTCTTAATGGTTAATTTTAAGCTGCCAACAGTTTGACACTTGACTCACAAATTCCTGTTTAACAATTGGCCCTCATGAACTAGGGTGAACCAGCTTTAGTACACCACTACAACATGTACACAGAAAAATGTACAAATCGTTAGTCTATAGCTCATTGTATATCAGCAAAGTGAACACACCTACCACCCTGGTCAGTAAGTGTAATTATACCTTTCTTTCTTCCTTAAAGGTGACCACTGTCCTAACTTCTAACACCATAGCTAACTTACTTTTGAGATTTATTTTATTTTATTTAAGGGTGATTTATTTTACCTAAGGGTGGCAGTGGGAATAGTCATAGATTTCTAATACAAACCAAATATAAAAATCAAACAACCATAAGAATAATGAAAATCTAAATATGAAAAGCTAATCTTTTAGGAGAAAAATAAGGAGACTATCTTTATGAACTTTGAGTAGGGAAAAATTTCTTCAGCAAGAATCAAAATGAATAATCTATAAAGGAGAAAAATATCAAATTTGTTAAAATTTATAACCCCTGGTGCAGCAAATGATGCTGTAAATAAAAAAGATAAAGCCACAGCCTGGGAGAAT
The DNA here is from genome assembly GCF_963924675.1 of Phocoena phocoena. NCBI lineage: Eukaryota > Metazoa > Chordata > Mammalia > Artiodactyla > Phocoenidae > Phocoena > Phocoena phocoena. Next base: position 16,028,110 of record NC_089219.1, on the reverse strand, counting down.
CTATTTGGAATACATATAGCTACCAAAATATTAGAATCCAGAATTGAGGAGGGAAAAAAAGCAAATCAGTAAGAAAAAAAACAGCCCAATTAAAAAATGGACAATTCATAGAAATGAAAATCCATTGGCTCATAAACTTAAGATACTCAGTGTTATTCATTATTAGGGAAATGACAAGATAAAATACGGTTCTATGCAAGTCACATCCATGAGAGTAAGAAAAAAGAAACCATTTTGAAGTGTCGAGAAAGAGAATATAATCACTTTGGAGAGTAATTGGGCAACAACAGTGAAGATGTTCATATACTATACCCCAGTAATTTCACTTCTTGGTATATACCCCAGAGAAATTCCCAGTTGTGCACTAGGAATCATATATTAGAATGTTTATTTATGTATTGATTTTAATAGTGAACAATAGGAAACAACTGTAAAAAGCCTAAAGAAGACAATAAGAATATACCACAATTTATTTGGTCAGTGGATTTGAATAGTATTACATACACACAGTAGTTAAAATTAATGATGTAGGAATTCCCTGGCCGTCCAGTGGTTAGGACTTGGCACTTTCACTGCTGTGGCCCGGGTTCAGTTCCTGCTTAGGGAACTAAGATCCTGCAAGCCACATGGAGCAGCCAAAAAAAATAAAAATGAAAATTAATGATGTAGGGGCTTCCCTGGTGGCGCACTGGTTAAGAAGCCGCCTGCCAACGCAGGGGACACGAGTTTGATCCCTGGTCTGGGAAGATCCCACATGCCGCAGAGCAACTAAGCCCATGTGCCACAACTACTGAACCTGCACTCTAGAGCCCTCGAGCCACAACTACTGAAGCCCACACTCCTAGAGCCCATGCTCCGCAACAAGAGAAGCCACCTCAATGAGAAGTCCACGCACCGCAATGAAGAGTAGCCCCTGCTCGCCGCAACTAGAGAAAGCCTGCGCGGCCACGAGGACCCAATGCAGCCGAAAATAAATAAATTCTAAAAAAATTAATGATGTAATGCTAAGTGTATCAGCATAGATCAACCTGAAAAACGTTATTACCGAATTAATAGTATGACACCATCTAACTAATAAAGTTTTTAATATGCAAAATAAAATTATTATTTATTAAATATATATAATACAATTATACAAATTGGAAATAAACACCAAATTCAAGGTAAGAGAAAGAAGGAAGTAGGATTAAGGTAAACTGTTGTGGCTTCTGGTATTGGCTGGTTAGGTGATTCAGAGCACCTTTCCATGGATAACAATTAGAAAAGCTGGTCACAATATTTTAAAAAATCTTCAATGTATCAGAGAGCTAAAAGACAGTAAAGAATTTCTAAGATCCTAGAAAAGGTAGAAGTCAGAAGAAAAGTGAGACATTTGGTAAAACTTACCCCTAGAAGAGGCAATTAAAAGTCTTGAACAGGGACTTCCCTGGTGGCGCAGTGGTTGAGCGTCCACCTGTTGATGCAGGGGACGCAGGTTCGTGCCCCGGTCCGGGAGGATCCCACGTGCCGCGGAGCGGCTGGGCCCGTGAGCCATGGCTGCTGAGCCTGCGCGTCCGGAGCCTGTGCTCCGCGACAGGAGAGGCCACAACAGTGAGAGGCCCGCGTACCGCCAAAAAAAAAAAAAAAAAAAAAAAAGTCTTGAACAACTTCTTTTTCATAGACTTTCATTGGGTTACGGGCACAAAAGTTGGATGAAGGCCCACCAAAAGGAGTAGCAGAAGAGGCTCTAGTAAATCCTCCTATACTTTTGGTTGGGATCCCAAAGGACTGAATGTTTGGAACAAGGGTGAATCAGAAATTCACCCACTCTCGGGACTTCCCTGGTGGCGCAGTGGTTAAGAATCTGCATGCAAATGCAGGGCACACGAGTTTGATCCCTGGTCTAGGAGGATCCCACATGCCACAAAGCAGCTAAACCTGTGCACCACAACTCCTGAGCCTGCGCTCTAGAGCCTGTGCGCCACAACTACTGAAGCCCGTGTGCCTAGAGCCTATGGTCCACAACAAGAGAAGCCACCACAATCAGAAGCCCACACACTGCAATGTAGAGTAGCTCCTGCTCGCCGCAACTAGGGAAAGCCCTCACGCAGCAACAAAGACCCAATGTGGCCAAAAAATATAAAAAAAGAAAGAACGAAAGAAAGAAATTCACCCACTCTCACAGGAACTGTATGTAGTTCAACATCAAATCATCTCAATCCTTGAATTTGGATTATGGTGATTTCAGTGTTCGTGCCCCCTAGGTACCTGCAATAAGCAATCAAAAATTCTTTTTAGAGACTATCATACTAGTCTTCAAATTATTTATATGAACAGCTTTTCAAATAAACTGTCCAGCACCCAATTAAAAACAATTAGACACACAAGGAAAAAAGACAGTATGAATGAGAACCAACAACAAGCAAATGCCCTACATTGGGACCCAGATACTGGCTTTATCAGGCACAGACGATAAATGAATATGCTTATGTTCAAGGTGATAAAGATAGATTGAAAGTTTCAATAGAGAATGAGGAAGTATAAAAAGGACCAAATAGAAAGTCCAAAACTGAATATTACAATAAAATTAAGAACTCAACGGATAGATTTAACAGCATATGAGACACAGATGAAGAAAAGAATTATGAACTAGAAGATAAGTCTATAGAATCCAGATTGAAGCACAGAGACCCCCAAGAAAGGAAAATTACAGAGAGGGTAAAAGATGGTAAAATCAAATGATTTCCTACAAACCCCAAGCATGATTTTTTTTTTTTAAGGGTGAAAATAAAGGAAAGCTTTTACAACTAGTCATAGTAAAGCTAATTACAAGAAGAAAAAGATAGTAAAGAGAACAATAATTTGCAAGTTTCTTAGGACACAAAAGTCACCATATACAAATGAAAAGACTGATAAATCAGACTACATTAAAATTAGCGTTTTTCATCAAAAGATGTCACACTATTAAGTGAAAATGCAAGCCACATGTTAGGAGAAGATAACTGCAACACAAAAATCCAATTAAGGACTTATATCAAAGTTTTTCTTAAAAAACTAATAGAAATCAATAAGAAAATAACTCAGTTTTTTAAATAGACAAGAGACTTACACAAACACTTCACCAAAGAGGTTATCCAAATGACCAATAAATGTGAGAAAATTAATCAACTAGATAAAAAACCATGTAGTAACACCAGATTGCTAAATTTACCAGATGTTTGCAAATATGTGAAGCAACCAGAACTCTCAAACACTGCCAGTGGGAACATATATTGTAACAGCCACTTTGGAAAAGAAGTGAGCATTATCTACAAAAGCTGAAGTTATTTTTCCTGCTATAACCAGCATTTCCATTCTTAAGTATCAATATATACCCAGCTGATAAACATACATTTCTTATGTGCCAAGAAACATATCCAAAAATGTTTGTGTCATTATTCATAACGGATCAAAACTTGAAACTGCCCATCAACAGCAAAGTGGATAAATTGTTGCATGTTCATACTAGGACAGTCAACCCACACTATAACTATGTACACATGGATCTAATAAGAAAAAGCTTTAGCAGAAGAAGCCAGACCCAAAAGAATATATACTATGTGATTTGTTTATTTAAAGTTCAAAAATGAAACAGTGGTTTCATGGTGTTTGGGGATGCATATCTAGATGGTAAAACAAAGAAAAGCAAGAAAGTGTTTATTATAAAAGTATAGGGTAACGGGATTAACTGTGGAGGCTGGAAGGTGGTAGTGCTTTGAAAGGAGAATTTAAGTGAGGCTCTGGGAGGCTTTCACTGTTCATTAAGCTAAACCTTAAAAGAAAAAAAAAAGAACAAGCAATAGAGTGAAAAAAGTATTCTGGGCCCTTGAACTTTAATGTTTAATTTCTTAAAAATAAAAGATCTAAAGTAAATATGGCGGGACTTCCATGGGGGCACAGTGGTTAAGACTCCACACTCCCAATGCAGGGGGCCTGGGTTTGATCCCTGGTTGGGGAACTAGATCCCACATCCATGCCTCAACTAAGGAGCCATAGGTAAGGAGCCTGCCTGCCGCAACTAAGACCCATTGCAACCAAATAAATAAATATTTATAAATAAATAAATTAAATAAATATGACAAAATACTAAGTTTTAGCAAAGTTTAGTGATGAATACATGAATGTGTGTTCTTTTATTTTAAGGGAAGAAATGGAGTTAAGCTGATTATTTTCAGATGGCATGTCTATGGGCCAGTGTTGTCCAAAGTTGAAATGGTAGTATATGTTTCACTAATGCCAGCTTAAACAGATTGTTTTCCTTTAAGTTTCTGTTTCCTGTGCTGATGTTTCCTGTGAAATCAAACAAGAAGGATCTACTCTCTGCAAAGTTTTCCAAACCTTCTTGACCACAGGCAGTTTGGTTTGTTATTTTTGTTTTGTTTTGGTTTTTTGCGGTATGCGGGCCTGTCACTGTTGTGGCCTCTCCTGTTGCGGAGCACAGGCTCTGGACGCGCAGGCTCAGCGGCCATGGCTCACGGGCCCAGCTGCTCCGCGGTATGTGGGATCCTCCCGGACCGGGGCACGAACCCGTGTTCCCTGCATCGGCAGGCAGACTCTCAACCACTGTGCCACCAGGGAAGCCCCTGTTTTTTTTTTAAAAAACATAATTATTAGTTTGATAAACAGTACCTCCCAATAGAATGAGAGAAATTAAAGACAGTGAATTAAAAAATTAAGATATTACCCAGGGGAGGTGTTCTTTTTCTGTCCATTATATTCATTAAGTTATTTAAGTAAATTCTTTGTCATTATCAATATATTTTACTAAGACACACCCACAGGTCAAATTGCAAGGTCTTTGGCCTGATTCATAGTTGTAAGAAATGTATAGACCTATGTCAGTTTCATGGATTATCCCTGTTGGTCATTTGAAGTAATGGAATCTAGTTATAGTTGCCCACATAATCATAATTATGGTCCTAAGTAGTAGTAGGGAGAGTAAGGAGTAGTGGGAATCATAGCAATATTTTATTGAGATGTGGGCTAAAGTTGTTACATCTAACTCATTTAATCCTCACAACCATTTTATTATCCCTATTTTATGAAAGTTAGAAAATTGCCTAAGTAGGAATTTTATACATATAGAGGTTTCGAATGTTAAATGATAGAACCCTAGCTCAAACAATGGCCTATATCAGTGGTTTTCAACTCTCAAGGGTGGTTTTGTTCTGACCTTGGGCAATGTATGGAGACATTTTTGGTTATGACTACTGGCATATTAGTGGGTAAGGCCCGGGATGCTATTAAACATCCTACAGTGCACAAGACAGCCCCCCTACAACAAAGAATTGTCCAACCCAAAATGTTAATAGTGTTGAGATTGAGAAACCTGGTCTAGATGGTTGAGATTTTAAGATTTAAGAGAATACTTGTTTTCATTGTTCAGAGCTGGGTTTTGTTTTGTTTTGTTTTGTTTTGTTTTGTTTTGTTTCGGCCGCTCTGCGCAGCTTGTGGGATTTAGTTCCCTGATCAGGGACGGAACGCCCACCGTCGGCAGTGAAAGTGCGGAGTCCTAACCACCGGACCGCCAGGGAAGTCCCTCAGAGTAGTTTTTAAACCTTTTTTCTGCCTCTTTCTCGTTCACCTGGATCACACACCTCCATTTAAAACCTCCTTTGTTACTTTGCAGTGATATCTAGGGGAGGGCTTGAGAATACAATTATATTGTGTGTCAGTTTTCCATGACATATTAAAGGGTAGGCTTTTAAGAAAGGAATTCTTCAGATTTACAGAGGAAATTCATATAATAGTTTTGGCTTTACCAAGTTACTCTGCATATGCCATATTTATTATGTACACAGACACACTTATTTAGACATATACGCTGCTGCCTGCCTCTACCATGCTCTGCTGAGTGAAACTTCTGGCACATAAGGCTTAAGGGCACCATAAGAGATAGAAACCTGTGCCTCTGGAGTATGCTGCTGCTTCTCCTAGTTCAACTAGGAATGACTGAAGAGACCTGCAAGACCTCCTTCACAAACTGCGGGGCATTTAACTAGAACTCAGTACTCCTCTTAGGAGGAGGAGGACATCTGAATCCAGCGGCCAGTGAAGAAGAGTAGACAAGAGAAATTGCTATCCTGTATCTAAATCTGTGCTTAAATAAAATTTTAAATTGGGTTATTAGTCACTTTAATTGAGATGCTTTTGTTTTAATCGAAATTTAAAGAAAACCCCCATCTCAGAACTCCATTAGAATGTAAGTTCCTAAGGGCAGGGACTTTTTCTGGGTTTTTCCACTGCTAAATTCCTAGTGCCTAGAATAGTTCCTGGCACATAATAGACCCTCAGACATATGTCTTGAGTGAGTGGGTAGATGCATGAATGAAAGAGTAACTAACAACTTTTTATTGTATAACTTAAGACCGTACTTTTGTTACTTTTTATCTCTGCTGTGGCAGGCATGCATACCTCAGCTATAGAGAGTGGCACTAAAGGGTATATTTTTGAGCATTCTGTGTGTGTTATACCACATCCAGGACTTTTAACGTTGCCACTTTTTAAGTGCTTTAAAGCAAGACGTGAAAAGAAGGATAGGACTGATTATAGGAAGAGATACTAAGAGAACAAGGGAGACACAATTAAATCTCTTCAGAAATAAAGCCTGAAATTACAGACATGAAAAGTTGGCCTTAGGCAACAGCAAGTGGCTGGAGTCAACTGGAGGAGGAAGGATGTGCAACTTGCCTGAGGAGAGATGAAAAATGTTTGTTCTTTTTCATTTATTTTTTTAATTTTTTTTAACTTTGGCTGCATTGGGTCTTCATTGCTGCGTGCAGGCTTTCTCTAGTTGCGGCGAGCAGGGGCTACTCTTCCTTGCAGTGTGCGGGCTTCTCATTGCGGTGGCTCCTCTTGTTGCGGAGCAGGGCTCTAGGCACGCAGGCTTCAGTAGTTGTGGCAGGCGGGCTCAGTAGTTGTGGCCCGCGGGCTCTAGAGCGCAGGCTCAGTAGTTGTGGCGCACGGGCTTAGTTGGTCCGTGGCATGTGGGATCTTCCCACACCAGGGCTCAAACCCGTGTCCCCTGCATCAACAGGCAGTTTCTTTGAAGAAAAGATTGTTTTGAAGAAAAGGATTGATGAGAATTGACTTACCGTTTCATAACTTGACCACTCCCTTTTCAATCTTGTGGGTATGCCTAAGCACTGTATACCTCTTCACATGTATCTAATAGAGCTGCATTTTGATAGACGTGTTCATAATACAGATTATGTTAGGTTCATTTTTAGGTGGGAATTTACTAAGGTCAGTATATAACCACTGATAAATGATAGTATGTCACCATAGACCTATGAGTTATAGTCAGACAGTTGATTTATTGCTGTTCACTTTGCATTTTAGAGTTAGTTTGGGGGTACCACTTGTTTATATTATACTAGTCATTCCAAATACTTTACCTCAGACCAGAACATGCTTCAAGCAAAATAACTACTGGGCCATGAGTTACCACTAGCATCTTTATGTTCTGAGACAGCATTCAAAATCCTGAGCATGCTAAGCAAGGCCAGTACTTGTCCTTCTATTTTCTAGTTTCCTATTTGACTACTATAATTAACACACAGCTGATAGTCCTTGATGATTCTCAGGGAGTTTCATCCTTCTAAGGATAAGGAGTATCTACCCTCAACACTAACAAATATATTAGCAGTACAAATCCTATTGCTTGAAGAAAATGACTACCTGATGCTGACAGCATTCATATCCAAGATTGCTGGCTGACCGGTATGTGGACAGGTCTCATCACAATATGAGATGGACACTGTTAGTTTACAGTGTAATGTAATGTCACATGGTTAGTTTACTGTTGTGTGAAAATGAAAAGGTAGGTGCTCTCCAGCGAATCTAGCTTATTACCAAGCAGTCTTACTATAAAATATTCCCCCTTGACTCCCTCACTTCCTGAGAAATCATCTCCCAAACAACCCATTTGAAACACTTATGTATCTTAGTTTTGATCACGGACTACTGTTAGATGAAAATTATACTTTTTGGCATTTCCCTGGTGGCGCAGTGTTTAAGAATCTGCCTGCCAATGCAGGGGACACAGATTCGATCCCTGGTCCGGGCAGATCCCACATGCCGCGGAGCAGCCAAGCCCATGAGCCACAGCTACTGAGCCTGCGTGCCACAACTCCTGAAGCCCTGCTCTGCAACAAGAGAAGCCACCACAATGTGAAGCCTGCGCACCACAACGAAGAGTAGCCCCCGCTCACCACAACTAGAGAAAGCCTGCCCGCAGCAACAAAGACTCAACGCAGCCAAAAAATAAATTTTAAAAAAAAGTTTTAAAAAAAAGAACAAGAAAACTACAGTTGTTTAGAGAGATCTTTTTCTCACTTTTGCATGTCACCTTTCATTTTTGCTATTATCCACAATCACATCTTCAAGCATCTACTGTGTCTCCTGTTACAGACTGGATGTTTGTCTCCCTCTAAATTCGTATGTTGAAGCCCTAACCCTCAGTGTGATGGTGTTAGGAGGCAGGGCCTTTGGGAGGTAATTAGCTTTAGATGAGGTCATAGGGTGGGGCCCCATGATGGAATTAGTGCCTTTATAAGAAGAAGAAGAGGCACTAGAACCTCATTTTGGACACATGAGGATAGAGGAGAAGGCAGATGTCTGTAAACCAGGAAGAGGGTCCTTCTTCCCCAAGAACCAAATCTGCTGGCACCTTGATCTTGGACTTCCAGCCTCCAGAACTGTGAGAAGTAAATGTCTGTTGTTTAAGCCACCAGTCTATGGTATTGGGTTGGTCAAAAATTTTCACTTGGGTTTTTTTCCTTAAGATGTTACAGAAAAACCGGAACAAACTTTTTGGCCGACCCAATATGTTGTTATAGCAGCCCTACCAGACTAGACACCCACTCTTCATGTTCTGTTCTAACTAACCAATTTTACTGAGTCTCCTGACCAATGTCCAGCTGACAATACATGCTGACTTAATAATGTCATAATCCTGTTTAACTTATCATCTCTTAAGAAGAAAAAAGTTACCATGCATCACAATTCTCAGAGGATATATCCTCCCTGGCCTATTTCCACAGCCTTGTTAACCATCCCCAGAGGACCTTAAGATCAAGTTCCAAAACAAGTCTTAAGGGGGTTGTGTAGCTAGACATTCATTCATTTGGAGACAAATGTTCTTGCGGATTTGTGGCCATTCTGCTGATTGGTTGATTTTAATACTTCCATGTGAATATATCTAAAAAGCTTATGCACAATTACATGTTCTTTATGTCCTATACATGTGAAGTGTCCCATGACCATCATTTTGGGGTAGCAGATATTCAATTCTCTTGCCTTTTGTGGTTCTCTCCCTAATTGCTTTGTGAGCTAACTTAAATACTTTCTTTGATATTTATGTTATTAGAATATAGATTTCTCTTAATTTTTACTTACAAACATGTCAAATACAGCTGCAAGTTTAAATGTAGCTATAGTAGTTTATTGTACTCTTAATTATGTGCTAGAAACTATTATTTGTTTTACTTAGACTATCTCATTTAATCCTTCAAACAGTCCTAAGAGATAGATGTTATCCCCATATTAGAAAGAAACAGAAGTTGGGTAAAGCTAATTCATTTGGCCAAAGTCACATGGCAGATCTGGGGTTATGACTATCTCCAAAGCTCCTGTTTCAACAGCTACTTTATGATGTCCCTCAATCTGTAATCACTGGAATGCCTCCTTCTGCACATGAAGGGACTAAGGCTTAATGAGGTAACTTTCTCACATTTACATACTGATTAGGTATAGAGCTGGGATCCAAATCCTGATTTTATGACTCAGGATTCCAGTGCTCTTTCACTTTCAGTGTTCCCCATACCCCAGGTAAACTTTATTCTTTGTGACTTATAAAGTGTTTCCCCCAAACCTGGTTCACTGGATGCTTAAAGCTGCACTCTAGGTTAGACACAGGGATTGTGCCTCCCTTGTTTTTAGATGATGAAACGAACTTGGGTTAAAAGAATTGCCTTTGTTTAAAACCAAGTGAGCAAATCTTTTGATCTTTAATCCAACACTTTCAACATAGCCTTCCCTACATAAAAGGTGTAAAAGGCAAAGCTTTTTATACATTTTGTGTAGGGAAAAATTCTCCTTTGCTTTATGCCATTTCTATTTGTTTCTATAAACCAACATATCACAAGTTGTATTTATTTAACCTTTCTGACTCATTTTAATTCTGGTCCCTCTCACCATAAGACAGTGGCTTGAATTTTCATATTATCCACATTTTTCTCATTCTCTACACAGTAAATACATAATGCAGGAAACATCTCATTATGGCCCAGGTGATTTTTATTATATCACTCTATTATGTTCTTAGTGTTAATATAGGTAAAATATGCCAGGAAGTTGGATAGGACCTTTTGACTGGTTTACTTGTGTTCCTATACAGTAGCAAATTGGATATAACTGCTGATTTTTAGAACCTTCAGTCTATTCTGGAACCTTATGTCATGTTGGTGCTCTGTTATATATAACCTCGCTTGTAGATATGCTTCTTGTAGCGCATTGTTGTATATTCTGGGTTGTATATAGTAAGAGTCTACTTAGGGCTTTTACTTTGAAGAAAACCTTTGCTTTTGTGTAGCATTTCTTTTCTTTAAGGCTGATTAACACCTACTCTTGTGTGATCATAGAATAGGCCTGACTTTGAAGTGACTTGTAGTCACTTGCATTTGAATGGCCTGAATTTGGAGATAGGGACATGCTTTTCTATGGTTGTCTAAAAAGTATTTGATCATCTTCCCCTCTTTCTAAGTTAATGTTTCTTGCTGAAAAGAAAGTATAATGAAACACTTGACCCTTGGTTGGTAAGAACTGGACTTGTTGAATGGTCTTTCATATCCATTGGGAATATGTTGGAGAGTGTGCCATCAGTTCTGGCACAAATATATTGTACTATAGTATCGTAGTCCTCAGCCCTCAAGTTTCTAGCCATTCAGCCTTGATCAGTAGTTGTCCAAGTCCATTCTGGTTGATAACTCTTTTGTGAGTATGAATACAACACGTCCCATTTTTTACCAATTTCTCCCACTAAATCTAGGGTGAAGACCATGTATTTCAGAACTTTGGGAGCCACTGTGATTCTAGAAAAACCATTTTGCCATGTGAGGCAATGACTGTTCAAAATGGTACTCAGGGGATTTTGTCTGTAAAATAGAATATTTTAGTCAATCACTGTACCGGTCCACTTTCTTTATATTCTAAATAAGAATGTCTCTGTGTCTGGTTACAAGTAACCTTGAAGGTGTGAGCTATTGCAGTTACTAGAAAGCAATTGTCATTGGATTTGAATGGAAATCTTGTAAGCATCTTGCCTCCAAGAGGCGCCTCCCCTCCACCCTGAGTCTTTCTGTATATCAAAAGAATGTTTCTAAGGTGGGCATTTATTAGACTGAACTTTTAGAGAATTAGTAATTTCTTTTGACACATAAGAAATAATAAATAGGGACTTCCCTTGTGGCGTAGTGGTTAAGATCTGCCTGCCAATGCAGGGCACACGGGTTCAAGCCCGGGTCCGGGAAGATCCCACATGGCACAGAGCAACTAAGCCCATGCGCCACAACTATTGAGCCTGCGCCCTAGAGCCCTCGAGCCACAACTGCTGAGCCTGCAAGCCACAACTACTGTAGCCCGCGTGCCTAGAGCCCGAGCTCCGTAATGAGAGAAGCCACTGCAATGAGAAGCCTGCGCACAGCAACGAAGAGTAGACCCCGCTCGCTGCAACTAGAGAAAGTCCGCACGCAGCAACGAAGACCCAATGCAGCCAAAAATAAATAAATAACTTTATTTTAAAAAGTAATAATAATAAACATACTATATTGATAGTCAAAGTAAATACTAGTATTACAGTGTTGTGACATTCCCCTTAGGAATAGATATCTCAAAAATCCTCAAATGTGTCCCCGCACTTCTGCTTTTTTCTAGAATAAGGATCTCACCTCCAACAGTTTTCCTATGGCCATGAAATTCTCCCCTGCTTTATTTCGTTTTTATTTGTTCCTTTAAACCAAAGTACCTACAGTAGTAGGAGGAAAAACAAAAGTAATAACCCTTCAGAGTTAAAAAGGTCTAGAGGAGTGCAGAATCATGACGATAGTAATATTACAAGGATTTCAGTCAGCTAGAGGCACAGCCAGTCAGAGCGGATACAGTACATTTATATGAGAGGAATGTGTATCTTTTCTGTATAAAACTTAAAACGTCTTAACCATTAAAACGTGAAATGCCTTAAGCTAAATTGTATATATCTTGTAGAAAGAATGCTTACCTGTGGTTCCGTCAGCGTTATTTTGCACAATAAAGAAAATGATATTTTGAGAAAATCATTAAATTTCTTTCCGTAATTTTGCCGCTTTTGCATTTTCCCATCTGGATGCAGCTGAAAGTACCCATGGCGGACAAGCCTGGTAACACAGTGAATTTCCGGAAGCTACTACTGAACCGTTGCCAGAAGGAGTTTGAAAAAGATAAAGCTGATGATGATGTCTTTGAGAAGAAGCAGAGAGAACTCGAGGCTGCCAGTGCTGTAAGTATTTCCATGGAAAGGCAGTGCTTGTGCACTTCGAGCATTATCAAATAGAATTTTCAGGAAGCTGGCTACAATACCTTCCTACTACTTCAGTAGGTGCCTGTGGCCTTTTCTTCACGTGGAAATATACTGTATTGGTGTTTAGAGGAATGCTTTATTCCTTTTAGTGCCACATGTAAGGGCAGCTCAACCTTCTAAGATAGGGATTCAGAACCTAGACTTCAGAAAGGTCACTAAATTCCAGAAATCTCCTGAAATGGATGCACACTTATGGGTATAGTTTTGTTTTCTGAGTAGGTCTGTAGTTACTGTCAGAATATCAAAGGGTATCCCTGACCCCTAGAAAGGGTGAGGACCATGAATCCAAGCGTATTTTTTTTTTTTAAACAAATTTATTTAAACGACAAGACGCTTGACTTGAAGGGAAAACTACCTAGGATTCATTTCTTTTAGAGTAATTTATCCCTACCTAAAGACAGGTTGCCTTACATGTAACAGCTACGTACAAAAGAGTTATAAAATTGTCCTTGGTTTTACAGTGATACATGAAAAACATTAAAATTCTCCAATCGAACAAGGTATGCAAGAGTTTTTATGCTGTTTTTTTTTTTTTCGTTAAATAGTGAGAGCAAAATAACTTACTGGGATATAAAGATAAGAGCTGAATGAGCATGCTACTAATGGAGAAAAGGGGGTAGCTTCACAGAACCGGTATTTTTCCCCATCCCATCTCCATGTGATGTCGATCACAAGATACCACTGGCCATTTAGTTTAAAAAAAATGCAATAAGCTTGTGCATATACACCAGTTACTTTATGTACAATAAAGGAATGGGGAAGGGGATAATGAAAGAATAGAGAAACTATACTGTAATAGTCAGGATGTGGTGGAACCAAATTGCGGTTTTCTAATTGAGAACGTCCTCTTGGTCTGGAGGACAGAATTCTGGAGTAAAGTAGCAGGTTTCCTCTTTAGTAGACACCTCCTGTCTGCTGTTGGAACACATCAGTTGCATCTTCATCCTCCACTTCCAACTGTGCAGGTGTGTCTGTTTCATTGATTGGCTGCCCATCAAATTGGGACCTGATCTGCCTCACTGACAAAGCCTGTCGTTCACAGCAGGCTCTCGTTCGTTTACTAAATGGTGCGTGCCTCTTAATATTAAACTGCACCCTGGAACCATCCTGCCCTGCCGACTTCACATTAATACAGTCATTGTTCTCCATCTTGATTCTTTCCTTGGGCTTTTCATCAGCCATGGTGAGCACTGGAGTCTCCTCAGCTGCCGCTTCACAAAAGAGGTACCAGGTCTGCCCTGAACAAGCACACAAGCAGCACCGGTCAAGCGTATGTTTTAGCACCTATTATGCAGTACCATTTCCATCATCAAGATTCTGTTATTCTTCCTTACACAATAGCCGGAGGAGAGGACAAGACTTCATGATGAACTAGAGGAAGCTAAGGATAAAGCCCGGCGGAGATCCATTGGTAACATCAAGTTCATTGGAGAACTCTTTAAACTCAAAATGCTGACTGAAGCCATCATGCATGACTGTGTGGTGAAGCTGCTAAAGAACCATGATGAAGAATCCCTCGAGTGCCTGTGTCGCCTACTCACCACAATTGGCAAAGACCTGGACTTTGAGAAAGCAAAGGTAAAAACCCCAAATCTCAGAAACCTCCGGCAGGGACTCTTGGTCAGTTGCGGAAGAAGTAGACTGTCAACACGAGTGTCCATCTCGCCCCAGCAGTCTAGGCTGCTTGTTTTTCTTCTTTTGCCCTTCTCCTTGTCATTGTTGGGCCATCATGCTCCTTACCACATTTTCATTAAAGTCAGAAGTGAAGAGGGTCCCAAATTATATAAAAGCCAATTCATGAATTGAGATTATCTGTCTCTTGTCCTTTTTCTGCATGACTGTTTCACAGGTCATTTGTATGTGTATGTATAGCAAATTGTGGACAGAAATTTTGGAGAGAAAAGCTACTAAGGGCCAGGACTGAGGGTAAGACAGAAACAAAGAAGACACGATAGCTTTCTCAAGTTTATGTTCTCATTAAATAGAGCATTAGCGACAGAGCTATCTAACCATAATATAAGAAATCATTAAAAGTATTATAATTCAAATATAGCATGGTCCTTTCCAAAGAACGGGTAGGGAAATTAGAAATGCATCAAAGAAATAATGTTAGAAATGTTTCATAACATCAGAATCAGCTAGGATTATGTTTGGCTGTGACAGAAAACCCCAAATATCAGTGTGTTATACAAGACTGAGGTTAATTTCTCAGTCATGTAAATGAAGTTCAGGGGCAGGAAGTCTGAGGCTGGCCTGGTGGCTAAGCGATGATAAAAAATTTCAGTTCCTCCAGCTTAACATTTTGTCATCGCTAAGGTGTAGCCCTTGTCTTTAATGATCTGATAGCCCAGAAGGTTGGAAAGGGGCAAAGGACACAGCCCACCCCTCTCTTAAGGTTGCAAGGAGCTGCAGTATGACATTTTCATTTATATTTTGTTGGCCTGTGACTGTGACCAGCTGCCTGGAATATGTAGCCTTTATTTTGGGTGTGTCACGTTCAATTAAACATTCTACCACATGGCCTTTTGGCTATAAGTTGTGTTTATAGGCCGTTTAAAATTCTACATGGTAAAACTACATTTGAATTCCTCAGCCAGGAACACTAATGATTTTGTATCCTGCAGCCACGTATGGACCAGTATTTTAATCAGATGGAAAAAATTGTGAAAGAAAGAAAAACCTCATCTAGGATTCGATTCATGCTTCAGGATGTGATAGACCTAAGGCTGGTAAGTAGAAAAATAAGCCTACCACTACAGTCTCTTTTCAGGAGTTGGCTTGGGGAGGATGTCCTGAGATTTACATGTATAATAATTTAATGCTTTTGCTGCCTGACTCTCAGAACTTGAACTGACAAACTTTCGTGAGGGAGTTATGTGAAAGGACAAAGGGCATATACACCTACCTGTGTGTTACTTGTTTCTTTTCTTTATTCTGATTTTCAGACCACATTGCAGTTTTGAAATCAGCCATTCTGTGGTCATTTAAATTTAGTCTTAGCATGCTAAATAATCAGGAAGGCTCATCTTCAAAGTGAATATATTTAACTTCCCTAAGCATTACATTTTAGCCTCTGAAATGGTGATGTTGCCTACTTTGCAGATGTGTTATGAAGATTCACTGAGGTAATTATGTATCGTGCCCAGTTCAAAAGAGACGTTCATGTCTTCCTCTCTTTTTCTTACCGTATACCCTCTTGTTCTGCTGGGGTTTTTTTTCTTTTCTCATTTCTCATACCAGGTGTAGTTTTTACCACTACCACCTCTTTTCCCTTTTCCTATATTAACTCCTACAGGGAATATACTGCAGCTGACGCTCAGCTAGAGAAAGTGAATATAGGTCCCCCTCTTCCCTGCCCTGCACCCAGACCAGATGGTATTGATGACGATTCTTTATCTTCCTAAGCCGAGATGTGACCTCAGGATCCTTCTTATTAGCAAAGCCACTACCAGTTGATCAGAATTTTGAATGCTGATTTCAAGCTTTCTGCCATTCTTGCCTCGAGCTAATATAAATGTTAAAAACTTCTCCACCTGTTCCTTCAGTCACTCATGTTGGTATCAGATGTTGAGACTATCGCTGGGAAGGGAAGTAAAGGGAGAAGTGTAACTATAAGGAGACAGCTTGTTTTGTCCTTAGTGGAGAGGATAACCGGAGCTCAGAGCGGTGCGGCATTTTGTGTAGACCCCAGAACCTTGATATGGGAGGAAGAAAAAGGCTAGTCATCCTCGATTTAGAGCCCCAGTGGAGTGTGCTATGAACTGAGTGGCAACATACCAGACTAAGTCAAGGCCAGAGAATCCTGATCTGTGTTGATTCCTCTTCTCACTCCTTTCAAAAATACAAAATGATAAAATGCATAGATAGGTAGGTAGGTAGGAAGGAAGATAGATAGATAGATAGATAGTTGGGCCAGTCTTTCACTCTGTATTTATCCACCAGCCGTTGGAATGCTCAGTATACAGCAGCTCAGGGTTGATTGAGAAAAATTTAATTATTTGGCTGTAATGAAAAACTGCCATAGTACCAGATTTTATATGTATTTTATACTTTTCCAGCAAAGTATAAAACAGTTTCTCAAAAATTTCCTTTTTATTTTTATTTTCCTTTTTATTTTTAGTTATCTGGCTGATAACTTCATTTTCTCCTTTTATAGTGTAATTGGGTATCTCGAAGAGCAGATCAAGGGCCTAAAACTATTGAACAGATTCACAAAGAAGCTAAAATAGAAGAACAAGAAGAGCAGAGGAAGGTCCAGCAACTCATGACCAAAGAGAAGAGAAGACCAGGTGAGGGGTGCAGTCCACCAGGCGTTAGAGAACGTGGGAGTTTTGAGGGATAGATGTTTAAGACTTCTATTTTTAAATATGAAATGAGAGCAGAAAGACTAACCCGAAGAATGGAGTGGTGATTGGTAAGTGACGCAGCTTCACCTGGGGACTGGTTGTTGAGTAAAAGCAGAGGATACAGGAACTAAACATGATTTCTTTGACTACTTCAAAGGCAGTAATCAACAAGACTTTATTGAGCATCTTCTGTATACTCAGTATTGGTGAGAGATATAAAAAGAAGTAGAAGATGTAGCTCCTTCCCTCTGAAAGCTTTCAGTTTATCGGGAAAGCCAAAACTAATAAAGGGGACATTTTCAAGCAAATGGAAGATGCTATCAATTATGAAATGTATTCTCCACTAAGTCTATTAAAATTCAGAAGAGGAGAGGTAGAAACCTGGAGGAAATCTTTATTTGAGGAAGGGGCACTTGAACTGGGTGTTGGTAGATGGACGATATTTGGAAGGGAAGGAAAAATTTTAGTCGTGAAATTAAAATAAACATATACTGTAAAGAGGAATCAGTAAGCCTGATTAGAGTAAAATTTAAGTGTTCAGAAGGAATGGAAAAATGTTTGTCCAGAAGAATAGAGCCAGATTAGGAACTTTCGGCTTGATTTGACATTAAGGAGCCATTGTGTGTTTTTGAGCCAAAGGAGTAATGTCATGCTAGAGATACATAAATAAAATGAGTCTGTTGCTCTTCACATGATGAATCAAGGGCTACACTGAACTCAGAAATGTTGCTGTTGCCTGAAATCCTATGTGGAGGAAGGTAAGATGAAAGATGAAACAGAAGGCATTTTACACCTGAGAAAATAGAAAGTCTGTTGACTAAGTTTAGGAACATTAGAAGAGGAAAACTTTTTCAGAAAGGAAATGATCTTCTTTTTTTTAAGCCTGTTCCTTCTAAGATGACATCCAAATGAGAATGCTCATTTTGTCCACTGTACAGTTAAGTGGTCAGTTAAGTGACTGGGTCATATTAGTGTAGAGGTTGAGAGCATAGACTGGAGCCAAGCTATCTTGATGTGAATTTCAGCTCTCCTGCATCCTAGCTGTAAGACCTTGCACAAGTCACTTAATCTGTAAAATTGATCACATAATAGTACCTAGGATTTGGGTGAGGATGGAATGAGCTAATATAGGTGAAGTGTTCAGTGTAGCAACTGCCACCTAGTAAATACTCAATAACCATTAGCCCTTATTTACCATAGACACTGTATAGCTCATGGTGAAGTTCTGAGAGATGAATCCTCCAGGGAAGAAAGTGTGCTTTTCCATTTCACAGGAACAAGGAATAAGCAAGCCTGTTCATGATCATTAATACCATTTAGCAAAGAGAAAATCAAGAGATACGTGAGGATTGGAAAAGCTTTTGGACAGACAGTTTGGTGGTCTTTCATTCATTTATTCAATAAATATTTATTGAGTGCTTGTCACTTAACAGGAGAGACAAAGTCCCTTACCTCATGCAGCTTACATCTTACGAGGAGTGGGAGGTGGGATGGGGAACAAATACATAAATATACAGTTTTGCCAGATAGATATGTTCTATAGAAAAGCTAAAACAGAGAGGGAGGGGGTAGGAGTGCAAGGTTTGATAAATGGAGGTTACAGTTTTAAATAGGGAGGTTGGGCAGCCTATTAAAAGTTGGTGTTTCAGCGAAGACTGAATGAAGTAATGAGTCATGTGGATATCTGGGGGAGAAGGTTTTAGGCAAAGGGAATAATAAGTACAAAGGCCCTGAAGCAGCCTTTTCAAGGATCAGCAAGGAGGCCAGTGTGGCTACAGCAAAGGGCATAGGGGGAGAGTGATAGGACATTGGGTCCGAGAGGAAGGGGGCCAGATTATTTAGAGTTTGTAGGCCATTTATAAGGAACCTGTCTTTCTCTCAGAGTGAAATAGATAACAGAAGTGTTTTGAGCAGAGAAGTGACAGGACCTAACTCACACTTTACTAGGGTCACACTGGCTGCCATGATGAAAACAGGTGAGGGTGAAAGCAGGGAAGCCAGTGACGATGTTTTTATACCAGTCGAGGAGTGTTGCTGGCTTAAACCAAATTTGTAGTGTTAGTAGTGATTAGAAGGGGCTAGATGCTGAATACATTGAACTGACAAGATTTGCTGACAGATTAGGTGTGACGTGTGAGAGAAAGAAGAATCAAGGTTTTCTGCCTCAGCAGCTGAAAGTTTGGAGAAGCAGGTTTGGGGGGGATGATCGAAGCATAGTGTGTCATATGACACCATTAAGTGAAATAAACTTTGCAATAAATTATTTCCATCTGATCTCTCCCAAAGTGTTCTCATCATTAACTCTATAAACATTAGATTTGGCCCTCCCTTGTCTAGCACTAAATCCCTATTCATTTGTATCAGTTGATTTCTTCTAGGTCAGTAATGTTTCATGAGAGATGGATACAAGCAAAGTACTTCTGCTTGATGCTTTCATGTTGTGGGTAGTAAAGAGACTGTCAGCAACGCTTTTACAATTTCTTTTGTCTTTTTCCTGGGTTTTGATTGGAGCTGCTGAGTTGAAAATATTGCTTGCCCTTTCATTGTCAAACTGATTTGAGACAGATGAGAGAGCGGCTCGCTCTGTCTTCCCTGCAGGTGTCCAGAGAGTGGACGAAGGTGGGTGGAACACTGTTCAAGGGGCCAAGAATAGTCGGGTACTGGACCCCTCAAAATTCCTGAAAATCACTAAGGTGAGTGTGACATTTAAACACAACTTAAAACAGCCCCAAAACATAGCTCTCAAAATTATTTCTCATATAAAATAGCCATATTGCAGATTTTATGGGGTGGAGGTTTTTTCATGCAGATGCATTTCTACAGCTCAGCATCATCAATAAGTGTATTCTTACCTACTTGTCCTCGCATTAGTCCTTTTATTTCTATGAGTGTTTATTAAGGAGGACTAGGTTAATTAGGTTTACTAAGGCTTACTAATTGACTAGGTTAATTCTTAAAGGTATGAGATGCTTAGTATAAGAGAGATGATAAAAATTCTTGAGAAGTCATAGTTAATTGCAAGCTTTTATACATATATATATACAGTATATTCATACTGTATAATATTCATACTGTATAATATATATACAGTATATTCTTAGCTCTGAGGAAGAAGCAGGTACCTGTCTAAGTCTAATCATGAAAGGAATGAATGGTTTGCTATATCCAAGGCATAAAAGAAATCACAGAGGACCTACCAGAAATTATTCTGTGATAAAGATTTAATGTATTCTCTTTCCTTCTCTTGAGAATCCATGGGCAGTAAGAGGAAAGAATTTTCTCCTAGCAGATGTTTTCAGCAGTGGAAGTTGATCACTATAAGTAGAATGAAGAACCTTGGAAAAGACAGAGAAAGTAGAATTACATTTTGTAAAAGTGGAAACTTGTACAGCCCAGTGAGTTTTGCAAATCACTTTCAAGTGTAGTTTGATCCTTACTTGTAATATTATTTACATAGTCCTGAAAATTGGCAGCCTGCCAGTAGGATAAAGACAACCTGAAGCTAATGTTGAAAATATCAAATGAAAGAAGATGGGCTGTGTTGTTTGCATCTTTATGGTCTTGTCAAGATTGCTTCAGGATAGAACAGTCCCTCTCTGGGTCTCTTTTGATGTATCAGCTGGGATCCTGTTCTCTAAGATTCTGGTACATTCTTCCAGTTGTTTATGTCTCAGAGAAGGAATTCCATTTCTGAATACAACTTGATTCCCATCCACTTCCATTTCCAGCAAGAGACAGTTTTAACCAAAATCATTTGTCTGTGTTTTACAATACTGTTTCTGTGCATCAGCACTATGATAAACCTACAACATTATTTCCTTAATATTTTGAAAAATATATAAATTAAAAAAAATAAATGTAGTATATATCAGCTAGTTATACTGTAGGTACTCTATATAAACATCTCATTAAAAGTTCAAAACCATTAAGCAAATTCACTGTTAACTGTCATATAGCAAACAGTACCGTCAGAATATAGTAATACCTTTGTTACAAGGCACTGCTTTACAGCTTTTGTGCTGTGGTGTGCATTTTATGAGTAACTTGGATTCATTTGTACTGAAGTTGTGCTGGGAGAGTTAAACCTGAGAGATATCGGGCACCTTAACTCCCCGTCTTAACATTTCATTCTCTTTTGTCTTATTCCTCTTTATTGAATGCTCCTATTCCACCTCTCCTTCCCAGCCCCACCCTAGTTTAGGCTTTGCTAAAATGTGAAATCTTTGTGTCTTTCAACCTGTTTTCTGACAGTCACTTGAAGAGATTAATGAGTTGACTTTGTAGTATTTGTTTACTCTTTTTTTTTTTCTTTTTTCCTTTTTTAAATCCCTGGGCATTATTGTAAGAGGGGAATCACTAGACACTACTTACGTTTAGCAGATTGGCATTGCCGTCTTAGAGGATCTGAATGCATTCTCCAGACCAGTGGTTTCTAACTGTATTTTGTGGAAGCTGGATTCTAGAGAGTGCTTCAGGGGCCATGGGAATCCCAATTTAATGTGAACAGCTCCCATTTATGTTTCTTATGTGAGCATTCCAGGCAAAATTTTGTTGTTGAAATTGGTTTTATTTCACGGTTAAAAAAAAAAGGTAGGGGCTTCCCTGGTGGCGCAGTGGTTGGGAGTCTGCCTGCCGATGCAGGGGACGTGGGTTCGTGCCCTGGTCCCAGAGGATCCCACATGCCGCAGAGCAGCTGGGCCCGTGGGCCGTGGCCGCTGAGCCTGCGCGTCCGGAGCCTGTGCTCCGCAACGGGAGAGGCCACAGCAGTGAGAGGCCCACATACCGCAAAAAAAAAAAAAAAAAAAAAAAAGGTAAACTGTTCTTCTAGAATATTTCCTGTTGTTGATTTGTGGTCACTTATGTTACAGCCCACAATTGATGAGAAAATTCAGCTGGTACCTAAAGCACAGCTGGGCAGTTGGGGAAAAGGTAGCAGTGGTGGAGCAAAGGCAAGTGAGACTGGTAAGTATGGAGTGTCCCTTCTTGGGAACCTGCATGTGGTCTATTAGCATTCACCTTACAATGCTTTCTGCAGTCATTTCATAAACAATTTTAGGAAAATATCTATAGACTAATCATAGCTGGATTTATTGGTGTCCCACTCTAACATAATTTGAGCGTTTCCTCCTTGGTAAGGATCCTTAGGTATTTTGAATATTTAAAAAAAATTTTTTTAATTCAGTTAGGTTATTTACAACTTTAATCTATTTGATTCCTTTGTTGCTGTTGTTATTGTTCACAAATTCAGTATAATTAGAAAAATTACTGGGACTCCAGGTTAAAAAGGGAAACTCATATTGCTGAGAAAAATAATATTATTACCCAGAAGCATTTAATTTCAGGGAGTTGTAAAAGAAAAAAAGAATTAGATTAAAATATTTTTCAAAATCTTTGCCGAAAGTAGATTTTGAGAGATTTGGCTTTAGGACTGAAATATTTGGATCATTACAAACACATCTCAAAAGCTAAAGAAAGACCAATGGAAAAAATGTAAACTTCATTGTTAACCTCCTTCCCGTATTTCCCTTCCACTACGTAATTTTGACCTTTTTTCTTTTAAATTAGAAAATAAATTGTTCACTTAAACTCACATCCATAATTTTATGTAAATGATATCACAGCATTTCTGTTAGTTAGCTTTTTTAAGTGAAATATTTTGTTTTGCTTTTGCTTGCCTCCTTCCTTCCTATATTTACCGTTCCCATGCCCTACTTAGGATAATTTAATTATATTTTTAAAGGAGCAAATGGTTGTAGTGAACAAAGATTCCTAAATCCTTTTTTGCATACAAGATCCCTCTAACACTGTGCTTCTGAGAGTGTGGTCTGTGGACCAGGAGATTGGTACCACCTTATTAGGCTGGTTAGAAGTGCCTAGTCTCAGGCCCCACCCCAAGGAGGCAGATCAATTAGAAGCTGTATTTTAGTCATGTGATTTGTATTTTTTTCTCACTTCTCAATACCTATAGATGCCTTAAGGTCAAGTGCTTCCAGTTTAAACAGATTCTCTGCTTTGCAACCTCCAGCAGCCTCAGGGTCTACATCATCCACGCCTTTAGAGTTTGATTCCCGACGGACCTTAACTAGGTAAGAAGCTTGGTCTGCACATTAACTCAAGACTGACCTGCTTGTCAGACTGTTTCTGTCTGTCTCTCTCTCCCTCCCCCCAAACACACACACACACACACACACACACACACACACACACACACACAGATTATGATAATCCCTATGGATAGATTCCTTTCATCCCTAAAGTTGATTTTCTCCAAGGTAAGGAAATTATAGATTTAGGATGAGGTGGAAGGGAAGGGCAAGTTATCTGACAAATATCTAATACTTTGCTCGACTAAGAAAGCCAGGCCTACCCAAAGAGCCATGGAGGCTTGTGTAGGGCTCTCCAAGGTAATGCCTCAGGATGCTCTAGGTTAACCTAGCACTCTCAAGCTGTGAGTTAAAGGGCATAACAGCCCACCCATATATTTCTCTGTCACACTGTCCTTGGAGTTATATTTGAGGTTGTCTTTTATTTTTCACTACTCTCTATATTCTACTGTCTTTCTACTTTCATTTTTGTAGGATTTATACAGTCAAGTGTTCCATTGACTAGTTTATAGAGAGTGGATGGGGACCTGTAATATAGTGACAGAGAATAAAATTTTTTCATGTAAACACTTTTACAGCTGAGTTTCTTTAAACTCTCAAATTTTTGTTTTTTATTATAATCAGTATAACTAGTAGATTTTCTAAGCTGTATTACTATTCTTTTGGCTTTTGAAACAAAATATAGCACAGGTCAACTTTGTAATGATGGCATAGATTGCCACTGAGCATCGGTTGTGCTACTGAGGTGTTTGTGGCTCTTGGCCCTGCTTTAGATTTCCCCTGATGGCCCTGCTTTTTGAGTACTGTGTATGCTCTTTCATAGTGGTTAGAACATTGTCGTTCCTCTAGGCCTTCCCTCTTTTCTACTTTTAAATTCTCTATTTCTGATCTGCCCTGGGCCAAGGACCTATTTGCCCAGCTGGTCAGAATTGTCTGAAAAAAGAGTAGGAAGATAGGAAGATTCTCTCTTAAAATGAATGAAGTGTGCGATTTTGGCTATTCAAAAACTGTTTCTACTACTTGGTTCTCAAATATTTTCCATGTATTTGAAGTTTCTGAATAAATAAAGTATCATTGAAAGTTTTTAAGATTGTGATACCACGTTCTTTTGGTACTCTGTTTCCCTTTCACTCCTTTAGCTCATACATTCATTACTATCTTTTTTCGTAAAAGATTTTTTTTAATTTAAATAAAGAATTGCCATTAGCATTTAAAATTTTTCAAGTGGTATCCCTTTAACATTTAAGAAAAAAGTTGAACACATCTTAATATTCTCTTTAAAGCATGATTTTACTTGTTTATATAAATAATTACACTTTGAAACATAATTGTTGCCTCACACATCTGAAGTTATCTGTGAAAAATTCTTCTGCATACTTTTAGAAAGTCCTGGTGTTATTTTATAATTTGAATACAGAGTGGATGGGGTGGTCTTTAGTTTGAAAATTGTTGTTTTGTCTTTTAAGTCGCGGAAGCATGGGCAGGGAGAAGAATGACAAGCCCCTTCCATCTGCAACAGCTCGTCCAAACACTTTCATGAGGGGCAGCAGCAGTAAAGACCTGTTAGACAATCAGTCTCAAGAAGAGCAGCGGAGAGAGATGCTGGAGACTGTGAAGCAGCTTACAGGAGGCATGGATGTGGACAGGAACAGCACCGAGGCTGAGCGAAGCAGAATCAGGGAGTCAGGTGAGAGGCTTTATATGAACAGGTACAGGCGAAGATTGGGCCCTTAAATTTGGAAGGGAAAAAAATTAAAGGAGACTTTGTGCCTGAGTAGATTTCAGAATCAGTATATGATAACAGCACACACGCCAGTGCCTTAAAAGTTAAAGGGTATCTTCAGAATCTTATAAAATAGTTCTCATTCCCCAGGTATCCCTTTGTTCAGTAATTTGTAAATTTCCCCCTCACTATTAAAAGTGATGATGATGAGGTCCTCTTGATGTATATTAGGCAGTGAATTTCTTAGAAGTTCCCTAAATTATACCCCAGTGTGCATTAGAGTGCCTGTCCTTTGTACAGCCCCTCAAATGTATGAAAATTCTGACACTCTTGAGCCACAACAGGGCAAACCAAAGAGAAAGTATCAGATTGTCTTTTGTTACCTTCATCTTGGAACCTCTTTGGTTTTTGTACATGTTGAGCATGTATGTGCTTAGAGGACCAACTCAAATAGTGCTCTAAAAACTGCCTCATGTATTTAACCTATCTGTGTTTCAGCGTCCTCTTCTGTCATATGGGGATAATAAGTGTACTAACCCTGTAGAGTTGTGGAGATTAAAAGTGAGGTTAATACATGTAAATACTTAGGACATGACAATAATAAATACAAAGTTTGCAAAAGGTATTAGATGTCTTGATGATAATGACAGTGATGAAAAATAGTTTTAAATCTTAATCCTGAAGTAATACTGGTTGTTTTACAACATTTTCCGAGCTTCCAATTTTGTTTCACTATTTAAATTGTGTCTCCCACCTGTAGTTTCTAAATGGATTTCACAGGCAAATTGAAATGTCTTCTCCCAACTGATAAAGACTTCGGATCTTTCAGTGGGGTTGTTTTTTTTTTTTAATTTTATTTATTTATTTTTTATACAGCAGGTTCTTATTAGTTATCTGTTTTATACATATTAGTGTATATATGTCAATCCCAATCTCCCAATTCATCCCACCACCACCACCACCCCAGATCTTTACAAGTGGCTTTCTTATCTGAGCTAGTTTATTTTGAGAACATAACAAGGTAGGGTGTGAAAATAATCTTGTGTGTAGTGAATAATGTAGCACAGCTGCCCTCTGCATGTTTATTGTCTGGGCCATTTGTTCATTTGCCACGTGCACCTGAGCACCTGGTGACTTCTGGGTACTCGACCCCTGCTCTTGGCCTTCAGTCTGCTGGATCAGGAAGAACTTTATCAAATAACCCCACGAAAGATGATATATAAATACAAACTGAGCAAAATGCTATGAAAGAAAGAAATATATTTCTAAGAGAGTACTTAACAAAGGAGCTAAGTACAGTTGACACAGAGGGATGTTAGGGAAGGCTTCCCTCAGGTCTGAAGGACCAAGAGGAGTTAAAACAGGTTTGCAGGGAGGTATGGATGAGAGACAGAGAGAAAGATCATTTCATACAGGAGGAGCACCGTGAGCAAAGTATTAGTAGGTGGAACCATGGCGTATTCGCAACTGCCAAAGGCCAGTGTGGCTGTAACTCTGTGCACAGTTGTGTGGGCCTCATGTGCTCTTCATCATAGAAGCAATGGAGAGGAATCAAAATACAGAAAGGAAATGGAGTATAATCTGGAAAAATGTTGTATACCTGAAACTAATGTGATATTGTAAATCAGCTGTACCTCAATTTAAAAAAAATACAGAAAGGAACAAAACTCTAATTATAAAAATTTATCATGTCCCTATACCTTGTAGCTGTTGTGGATTATGTAGTTACTTAGTGCATATCTACTCTAAAAAAATGTTTCTGTATTCTACTTTTAGGTAGCTTGCTTTGTCAAATTTGTATCTATTAATGCCTTTACTAAAAAAACAATGTAACAACACATAAATATTGTCAACCATAATCCTCCCATTTTAATGATAATTTTTGTCGTTTTTACTTTCTCACTTTTTTTAACCTCACTAGTAACGAAACCAGAAATTCCAGCAACGTCAGCCCCTGACAAGCCTGCCTTGTCAGAGGAGGAGATGGAGAGGAAGTCCAAATCTATCATTGATGAATTTCTACACATTAATGATTTTAAGGTAAACGAAATTTTTTAAAAAGAAAGCAACAACAACACAGAAAGCCCCGTGGCAAGAGACAGAGGAACTTGGTTCTGGTCTAAGTCAGTTATTGTGAACTGACGAGACTTAGAGTGAGTAAGCCAAGACTTACACAGTTCAGTTTGCACAACTTTGATGCATTTCTGCCAAGTACTCTCTTTTAACTTGATACTGTAGTTCACAAGATGAATGGTCCGGAAGGAAGAACGGGTATCAATCCATTCCCACTATGGAGTAACCAAATTGACTTTGATACTGATGAACAAAAAACAACACATTATCATTATGAAGAATTCCTGGCTCCTTATATATTACCTGTCATTATCTTTACAGTCATTTTATCATCATTCTCATATTAACTTTAAAGTACAGCTGACATTACTTTTTCTTTATTTCATAAGTGGAAAACTGAGGCACAAAAGAGTAAGTAATGTACCAGGGTCAGACAGCCTAAGTGAAACATTTCAAGATGTGGCTTTCCGTTTGCCCTTCTTTAACCTTAACCTTCTCCTTGATCTTCATTTTAAGATAGCAGTGAGTAAGATATACGTACTGCCTGACTTCACGAGCCCTGTAGTCTTAAGGTAGAGACAGATCACAAACAGATAAATTCTATAAATAGTTAAACTGTAGTAGACCTACAGGGTCTTAGGAGAGATCATATAATGAGGCCTAGTTTAGGGATCTGGAGTCAGCAAAGGCTTATCTGTTAAAATATCTGTCAGATACATTAACTACTTTTGCTTTGGCAAAAGCTTACTGAAATTGTCCAAAATTTACAAGAAGTAGGAAGAAGTTTTGCTCATGAGCGAGTTGGAGAGGAGTACTTTGCAGAAACCCTTGGAAATGCAGCAAAAATAAGTGAACATTAGCTGGAATGAGCCAAAGAATAGACTTCATATACTGTGGTTTGTTAGATTCCTGGAAAATGAGGAGTATTCTTACAAATTGGCAGCACAGCTTTTTTCTTATGTGGAAGTAGGGAAATGGGAAAGAAGAAAATGGAAAGACTAAGAAGAGATGAAAACCAGAAGCAATAAGGAAGAAAGCAGTAGAGATTGTCTTTAGAAATAATTTAAAGGATATACAAAGTCAGTGAGCAACAAATACTTTGAAAGAGGAAAAGTAGGACCCTGTGATGAACTGGAGGTTTAAGAAGAAAAAGACCTTCGTAACACTTAGGTGCAACAAGAGAACCCTTTGAAGATTCTTTAGCCCTAGACCAAGCCTGCGGAAGGGACAGAGTCAGTTATGACTCATGAATGTCATTATGCATTGGACAAGGCAGCTCTGCTGCTGAGTGGCAATAGGAACCAGGTAATAATGTCGGACGTAGTGAGGACTTACTGTGTGCTAGGTGCTACTCCATGTATTTTATGTGTATTAGTTTATTTAATCCTCATAATACCATCCAGACATTAATATTATTATAATAGCCATTTTTACAATAAGGAAACTGAGGTGTAAAGATGTAAAGTAACTTGCTCTAGGTCATACTGCTGATAAGTGGTAGACTCAGGGTTCAAATCCAGGCTTCTAGCTTCAGAGCATAAACTATACTTTTTCTTATTACCTTTAGGGTATTAGTGTGTCATGCTAAAGGCTTACAGAGCTCATTCTAAGGGAGTTTTTTCCCTAATATTTGAATAGGTGCTAATACAAATTAATATTTATTGAGGCTTTGTTTTGTGTTTGGCAATGTGCCAAGTGCTTCTATCAATATATATGTATTATTTGCAATCCTCATAGTAACCCTATGATAGGAAGTCAAAGCTGAGAGATTAAGTTACATCCCTAAACTCATACAATAGTAAGTAAGTGGCAGAGCCAGGGTTCAAACCTTCGTTTGTCTGACTCCACATCTTGTGTTTTTAGCCTATGTGATACACGTATGTATTGAGTACCTGAAATGTGCCAGCCACATTGTAAGGAGTACTTCCTGGAAATATTGTAGTATATGTAGTGAACAACATAGTCTGTTTTTTTATGTTTCTTTTATGGAGTTTATGTTCTAGTGGGAGATACAGACAAAGCTGCCCTAAAAATAAATAAGCAACTACTACAAAAAGAAAACAATATTATAGTGCAGAGAAGTAAAATTAGGTGGTATGCTAGCCGGTGACTGGGCAGTCACAGGGACTATAGGAGGTGTCATTTCAGCTGAGAGCTCAAAAACAAGAATCAAACCGTTAGAAAATCAGGGAGAAGGGTAAGATTATGAACTGCTGTGAAATTAGAAGCTTCTCATTAGAAGTTCCATGATGTAGTTAGTTGGTCTGGTAGGCAGATTCAGTGACTAAATACTCACTGGAAGACACTTAGTCACTTCAGGTTTAGTACTGAGCACTGAGTACTTGCATTCATTTTTACTGTCTCCTGAAAAGGCCTTTTAATGATGATGATAGGCTTTAAATGAGGTAAAAACCCATAAGGATAAAGAGCATGAGGAATAGAGGGCAGCAACATTCTGGAAGTTAGAAGGATGGATGGTGATTTACTTAGCAGACCATGAATATGCGTGAGGTGCAGATGGGGCTGGAAACAGAAGGATTGATTGGTTAAAAGTGTATGTAAGAAACAGCTTTACATGACAGTTGTTTTAAAAGTACCAGTGTCATAAAAAGACAAAAAAGAGAGAAAGGACTGATCTAGACTCAAAGCATCTAAAGCAGGAATTGGAATTCCCTGACGGTCCAGTGGTTAGGACTTGGAGCTTTCACTGCCAGGGCCCTGGGTTCAGTCCCTGGTTGGGGAACTAAGATCCCTCAAGCCGCACAGCAAGGCCAAAAAGACGGAGTCTAAAGAGACATCATGACATGTGATGTGTTTCAGTTGGATCCTAGAGCAACAACCACAAAAAGTTATATTGGACATTTGGGGACAATTGTGGAAATTCGAATGTGCACTATATATACCGGATATTTTTGTTGACACTACTGTATGAATGTTAAATTTCTTGGATATATGAAGAGAAAGAAAGCTAACAACTGATGAATCTAAATTGAAGTAAAGGTATATAGGTGTACCTTGTATTACTCTTTAATTTCTCTGTGGTTTGAAATTTTTTTAGTTAAAAAATTGATGTGGGAGGTATTAAATAAAGTAGCAGAGGGGAAATAAAATAGCAGTGAGACACCCAGATATGCCTTACTCCCTTCTTCAGTCAGGAGGCTGCCCTTCTCACATGCATCTTCCCCCTCAGAAGACCTACTCTCTTCAGGTGTTGAACCAAAGGATTTTGGACTCAGACAAAGTTGAGGTAGCTGAGGGCAGGGAGGCACACTGCTGTATTGGTGATTCAGTGACCCTGGCTGCCAGACTTTTATCCTCCAGATCAAAGATATTGACCTAGCTAGATCATCCCATGGTAAGGACCAGTTTACAAGCCCCACATCCCAATATCTTCCTAAAACGTTTTTAGTACTTCAGCTAACCATGTCAACTTTACTATGAAGGAAGGCATTTTTCATTGAAGATTTTGCAAATATTACATACCCAAACAGAATTACCTCAGTTGCCACATTAAGGCCTTTGAATCATGACATGGAATTTCTATTTAAATATTATTTCATAACATACCATTTCCAGTTTTAAAATGATCATAATATAGGTAAATATTGTGTAGAAAAATACATTTTTGCCTCTGGTCCTTTGAGTGATCTTTAATAAAATTGTTAATCTAAACACATTAGCCTTGTAAAGGTGCACTATTATTTTTAAATATGCCTAATAATATTGCCCATATTAACCTGAATTTTACTGAGCTATATTAATGTTTAACTATATATATATGAAAACTGTCTTGTTCTTAGAGTTGTCTACTGACTTTGTCATAAGTAAAAGATTTTAAACTTATTTTCACACTCTGGTAATTCTATCCATATTTTGGAGTAAGCTTTTATTTGCTATTTGAACAGGAAGCCATGCAGTGTGTGGAAGAGCTGAATGCCCAGGGCCTGCTATATGTGTTTGTGAGAATGGGTGTGGAGTCCACCCTGGAAAGGAGCCAGATCACCAGGGATCACATGGGCCAATTACTGTATCAGCTGGTGCAGTCAGAAAAACTCAGCAAACAGGACTTTTTCAAAGGGTCGGTATCCTACTCAAGAGTGGTATTCAGTTACTAGGCTCTTAAGTAGTCTTTAATTTTAAAAGTACATATCTTTTTAAGTATTTAGCTGTTTCCATAGATTAAAACTGTATCTACCATAATATGTTGATGTGTATTGTATTGATAATATGTTGGTTGATATGATGGCATTTTATAGATTGTGCTAGGGCATAATGGTTATTTTCTGATTTTCTGTATCTAGTTGTTAGACGTATATTATGATGTAAGTAAGATAGCAGAGACCCCCTTAACTGTCGGGAAGCTCTGAGCTCATCAGCCCATTTATATGTAAACCCCTGCATGTTCTCTAGGAAAAAACTTTTCTTCGTGAGAAAAATTCTGGAAAATTAACTTAAGCCTAAAAGCCTTATTCTTTCAGTAAACCATGGTTCATTTTGGACAGGAAGTGCTTGTCTGTTCACTGTACCCCCATAGAAGCATATGTAACTCCCAAGTTGTTAATGATATACTTTATTCCAAGTTGGTTTCATTATGATTTCTCTTGATGGCTGGTTTGATGAAGGCTGGCTGTCACTTGTGTTATATCCTTATTTGATCAGGTTCTGATTATCTTTGTGATCATCACAAATGCATGGATCAGGTTCTTTGTGGTACAATCACAGAATCTTGCCCAGGCTTATGTTCTAAAATCAATATTTAAGGAGAAAATTGCATATGGTCAAAAACTTTGTTTTAGGAGCCATGTTGTGCAAAGGTAAACATAGAACCACACCCAGGACTGACAGGTACCCACTTTCTAAGAGAAAAGGAACTAAGACCTCCTGAAGGATAAATGTCAGATGGGGTAAATCTCACATCTCATACTCATTCGGGGTATATGCTCGTTGAGTGGGATGGCCGTAAGAATTCTGCACTATTTAAGTTATTTTTCTCGTTGTAAATCTTTTTTGCCAATCTTTTTTGTGTTCTTGTAAATTAAATGCTGGTGATCACTGTACATCTTTCAGGTATGGCCAACCGCTTAGAATAGTGTAACCATTAAATGCCAAGGTCGAGTTTACTTAGGAATATTCATTTGATTTTGTAAGGAATGATGACATTGTCCTCAAGGTCCCAGGAGATGTATATTTGTTCCTAGGATCATTAAAAAGTTACCCTTCAGCAATGAGCTAGATTTCTCTCGATTCAGTGACTTGACCAGATTAAGGCCATCTGACCCAGTTAACTTATTAGTAAGAAACTTTGGCAAAAGTTGCTATGGTTGTTGGCCTTTAAAAGCCAGGATGTTTTTTCAGTTTTAAAAGAGATATATGAGATTCACTCCAGTAACCAGCCAGTGTAAATAACAAGAGCAAATGAGGGTATTTATAGCCTCACACATTGAGTTCTGCCCCTAGCCAACTTGAAACTATAGTTTCAGTAATACCTATTATATTAATTTATAAATATTTGCTTTTTACCAGGTACTATGATATATTCACCAGAAAGTTTTGGAAATGAGAATGCTAGATTACTGTTTACCATTTCCTGTCTCTCTTCAAACTATACTCAGAAGTTGATTCATACCTGGAAAGCCCTCAAAGGAGTGTGTTCTAGCTTCATTGGCCTTAATTGAACTTGTGAGGTGCTAGCTTGGTTTCTCAGCTACCTCAGACATTTTCATTTCTCTTTGTGGGATTCCCTGAGGAAAAAGTGTCACATCCAGACATGGCGTCCACACTTTCATGGTGGGGCTGTCACTGCTGCTGGCAGGACAACCACAGCCACAGCCTTTTATTTAGACCAGAAATGAGAGGAACACTTCTGTGTCTCGGTAACTACTTCATCCCTCTCTGTCCCTCCTTCCTCTGCAGCTTGTGGTAATGCAGCGGCTTCAGGCCCAGCTTTCGATACTTACTTAGACCTAACCATCCTTAGACCAAGAGCCCTATGAAGACCCCTATTTCTTAAACGCAGAGGCCCGGCACAGTGGAAACAGAGATAGCCTCTTGGTTATTATTTACCAGGAGCCTTCTTGCAAGTAGATGGTAGTTTCCCAATTGCTTCTGAAGCCTAAGTTATAAATAGATCATATTGTCCAGAGAGGCACATTTCACTGGAGCCACAGACATGCCCTGTCTTCTGTCTCTTTAGTCCCAGTATCCAAAGATCTGTGTCCCTACATAGCGTTGTGGGGGAACACAAGGTCAGCTTTCTTGGATGCTGATACTGCTTAGATGCCAACTTCTGAGCAATCATTAAAGCTGTGATGGTTCTGGAAAACAAAGGAGAAGACCTCCAACTGTTAACCTGCCCTTTCTCCTACAGTTCCCCAAAGCATGCACTGCTACTTAAATAGTAAGATAGACTAGACAGAAATTTCAGATGGGCTCTTTGTGTCATGTGGTTTATAAATAAAGCTTAGATCCTTTGGAATTTTCCTTACAAGGTGCTGTATCAACTCTGAGCATAATAGTTGCTGTATATAAATAACATTTCCACAACATCAAGCCATCCTCTTGGAAATTTCAGGACTTGAATCTAAATACTTTATCATGCAAATTAGATAGGTAGGTACGTGGGCACATTACTGTGTAGGTGCATTTCAAATAGTGTGGTACAGTCATTTAATATGGCCTCAGAAGACTTCTTTTTAAAAACTGTCTACTAAAGGTAGTCGAGTGTAGCTCACTGTTCACCATGGAATTGGAATCTCTTTAAAAGTGTAATAAACAAATGAAAAACAGGTCAGTAAAAATTGGAGTTGACTAGAGACGTAAAATATGTGCCCTTCAAGGAATCTTGATATATTAATATTTCATTTTGGGAGAGGCTTATTGGAAAGGAAATTCTTATCTCCTCCTTGACTACTTTTTTTTTTTTTTTTGCGGTACGCGGGCCTCTCACTGCTGTGGCCTCTCCCGTTGCGGAGCACAGGCTCCAGACGCGCAGGCTCAGTGGCCATGGCTCACGGGCCCAGCCGCTCCGCGGCATGTGGGATCTTCCCAGACCAGGGCACGAACCCATATCCCCTGCATCGGCAGGTGGACTCTCAACCACTGCGCCACCAGGGAAGCCCTTGACTACTTTTTTGATTACTTTTTTGGAACTTTTCTTGCCACTTAAGGCAGTTCTGCTTTGGTAAAAGGATAGTATTTGGTGCTTACATGGACAAGCAGACTAGGTTCCATATGCAAAATGGTAGAGGTGCTAGTTAACAAGTGAAGACCCCATTTGCTCACACAGGTAAGATTTAGTTTAAATAGTCTTTTTTGTGGTATTCCTTTGAAGATGGTACTGGCTTTTTCAATCTTTTTATTTCTTTCTTCCTTTTACCTGTAGTTAGATTCTCTAATGATCAGTCGTAATAATACTTGACCAGTCTAATTTTGAGATGTCTTCATTCTTTCTTCTTTGATTATCTACAGTAAGATTTATATTTTTATTAAGTTATCATAATGCAAGTTGTAGAAGATGCTGCTTGACGATATCATTTCCAATCACGGTAGATTATTTTGCCTTTTTAGCAGATGTCTAATCGGAACTTTACTGAATTAAAAAATATATTTCTAACTTTTAACAATGTATTGCCTTCTTTAACTAAATTTTAGACAGGAGCCCAATATATAAAATAAATAAAAGTAGAGTTTCTGTATTTGAAATGGGGGAAGGGATGTCCTAAGTCCCACTTGTGGGCCTCGTGGAAGTGCAGGTTAGTGGGTGTGGTGGTCACTACATAACCAAGAAGCAAGGCTACCGTGTAGCTCTGTTTCATTTATTCAGCCAGCTTCTGAATCTATATTATGTAAGGCATAATATACATTCAGAATATACATTCAGAGTATAATAATATAATATATTATGCAAGGCATTGTTACAGGCTAGGTAGTAGTCCAAAGACATAAAGATAATTATCTAGCAGCTTCTGCACACCTAGGATTTTTCTTTTAAAATCGTACAAAAGGATTTAGGAACTGTAAATCTCAGAAATAAGTCTCTTACGAGCTTTTGCTTCAGATATCCTATGTTCAGCCAAATATTTTTTTTTATCAGCAGTATGGATTTGATCAGTGATTGTGTTCTGCAAACTGTACCATGATAAACTGACTAATCAAGAAGTAGAAAACCGGGGCAAGAATATGGGTATCTCTTTGTTGTAATATGAGATGAAAAGAAGAGCAAATACACTGCTGCAAGACCAAGACGGCTACGGTTGTCTCATGGGCTCATTAAACGGTTTAATCTATACCGCTAACCCATGGAACATGAATAGGCGTTATAGGTGATCAACCCAGAAATCCTGGAGCCCAGCCAGATTATGTTCCATCATTGGCATATTAACCGAGCTGAAAGTGGACATAATGAGAGAACAGTCAAGAATCTGTTGTATAGCAAATAGATGCCAAATAATTGCAAGCTGTGAGGTCACAAAATTGTCATTAAGGATTCATGAAGCCCAGAGTTAGATAATGTGGCTGAGCTGCCAGTTGTTTTGAAATGGCACCTTCAGGAAAGGGACCCTGCCTTGTAGTTTTTAAGTGAAAAAGTGTTGTGTAG
Source organism: Phocoena phocoena (assembly GCF_963924675.1). Classification (NCBI taxonomy): domain Eukaryota; kingdom Metazoa; phylum Chordata; class Mammalia; order Artiodactyla; family Phocoenidae; genus Phocoena; species Phocoena phocoena. Next base: position 15,992,634 of record NC_089219.1, on the reverse strand, counting down.
GCCTCTGAGGTAGGTAAAAAGAACGGCACACTCTGGCTAGAAACTGGAATTGCAGTGAAAAAGCACACATTTTATGTGTGCAGAGATCTAAAAGGATACGAAGACTAATACCACCTGCTCTTGGCCCCTTCATTCATTCACCCTTTCCTTCTGATTATATGTATTTCCTTGTGACTATGTATATGTCTCCTATAGTTTAATTCGCTTTTGTTTTTGGACTTTTTAATATGCTCTATATTGGAATGATTAACAAAGTCTTGAGTTATGTTTTTATACTTAAAATGAAGAGCTATGGGCTTCCCCAGTAGTGCAGTGGTTGAGGGTCCACCTGCTGATGCAGGGGACGCGGGTTCGTGCCCCGGTCTGGGAGGATCCCACGTGCCGCAGAGCGGCTGCACCCGTGAGCCATGGCCGCTGGGCCTGCACGTCCGGAGCCTGTGCTCTGCAACGGGAGAGGCCACAGCAGTGAGAGGTCCGCGTACCGCAAAAAAAAAAAAAAAAAAAAAAAAAATGAATAGCTATGGTTTTCAGCCTAAATAAGACTGGGCTGATATTTGGTGTTTCTAAATTTTATATTGAAATTCCATTTATTTTACTTCACATTGAGAAATATTCCATAGCATGAAAGCCTGAAACCATTAGCTTTTCTTTAGAGGTCGAACAGTTTGTAACATGTCATAATGACAGTGTTATATAGTAATGTTGTCAGGCTCTTTTGTATCCATCCAGTTTCCTTCCCCATTGTAAGCTCCTCAGTGACAAGGATTTTTGTCTTTTCTTCTCCTTGTGTCTGGTCTGCATTACACTAAGTTTTTTTTTTTTTTTTTTTTTTTTTACACTAAGTTTTTAGTCAGTGCTTCTGACTGACTCAGAGGATATGATACTCAACTGTAGTGAACTATTTATAGTGTGGGATTAAATAGAATAGCCTGTTACCCTAGAACGTCGTATAACTGCCCCATTTTCATCATTTAAGTCTTTCAGATGTCACTTCCATACAGAGGTATTTTCTGATCACCCTCTAGGGATAGCCTAGTACCATAGTTCATGTTCTTCAGAGAATTAGCCCTATCTGCAAATAGGCTTTTGGTTGTTTTGTTTTCCTCCCCACACTAATATAAGCTCTTTGAGAGCAAAAACTTGTTTACTTGATGCCTAGAACAGTACTGAACATAGCAGTTGTTTAATAGGTATTTGTTGACTGGTTTTTGGTCTGTTTATTTAATGTTAACTTTTGAATTACATTTGCATGTGAATTTTTTTCCTGTTCTTTTTCAGTTTTTCAGAAACACTGGAATTGGCAGATGACATGGCCATTGATATTCCCCATATTTGGTTGTACCTTGCTGAACTGGTGACCCCCATGTTAAAAGAAGGTGGAATCTCCATGAGAGAACTTATCATGTAAGTTATACGTGTTTCTTTTGATGTATATCTAGTTAACAGCTAGCTTTCTAGCATAGTGCTCTCGCTTTAGTGCTTTTGAGGACCCTCACACGCAGCCTGTGGCTCTTTCAGACTTCTAATTTCAGTATAAAAATGTTATATTTTTCTAAATTGGAGAAGTGATGGGGATATAATAGCCCTGTGGTCCGTTAAGGTTAGATATGGCTCCAGAATCATACAATTGGAAGGTGATTGCTCCTGTAAGCTTAATGTTAATCTGACTTTTATGTCTCTCATTGCTCCAATGCTGTAAGAAGTTATAGTTCCACATAAGAACATTCAGACTGTGGTACCTGCATAGCACATGCTCAGGTTGTTTTAAAAGGAGCTGAGCTCTCAGGCATTTCTAGATTTGGATGTGAGTGGGAAATTGTTGCTACATTGTGTAGACTAGTATTTCCCAAACTCTTCTTCAAAACATTAGTATTTCCCTCAAAGCTGTTCACATAGTCAAACTCTACATACTATTGTGTCCCTTTTCTTTGAGATTCTCAAAGCGTTTTATAGCATGTTAAAGGTTGTGAGAATCCTATAGTAAAACCAAGCAACAAATAAAAACTTTAGCTTTGTTTAAGTCAGCAGTGCTTCACTTAATTGACTGTAGAATCCTTTTTTGAGGATTAATTATTGACGTCCTGTGGAACACAGTTTGGGAAATACTGATATAGACTGTGAGACAATTGCTTCCTTTCTGTTTCATCTGTATTCTAAAGAAAAGCTTCCTTTCTTAAAAACACTTCATAACTAAGCTTCACAACTCCCTGCTACCTAAGGTGCTTCTCTTCTTTCGGCTTAAGGTGGAGCTCATGTAAATAAACAGATTGTTAAGTGAGGCTGATCTTTGCATTGCTTCTGTCACTGAAGCAGTTAGAGAAAAAGACAAAACCCAGGAATTCTAAAGTCTATTTTCCAGCTTCCCCATGAAGCGTAAAGTGAACCTGAAGTCTCTGAACTACTTCTGAAAATTATTACTTAGAGATGTTCTGGAATTTTGCTTGCCCAGTATTATTTAGGTTGTACAGTATCTGTTCTTTTGGCACACATTGTTTGCGTACTGTGCTAGAACAGAGAATTTGTTCAGAGGTACTTAATCACTACTCTTATCGTTTACAGAGAATTTAGCAAACCTTTACTTCCTGTTGGAAGAGCTGGAGTCTTGCTTTCTGAAATATTGCACCTTCTATGCAAACAAATGGTGAGTGTTGGATTTAAGCAGCCTATTGGGAAATGTAGTGATTTTGATCTTGGGTTGTCCGTGAAAAGCGTAGGTATCACTGTGCAGGTAACTCTCTTAACTTCTATTATTTGAAGAAAAAAAAAAAAGTGAGGTTTCTGGTTCAGTCTAGTTTCTTCCAAAGGTATATTTGTCCTTCCGTTTTCTTGTAATTTGGGAAAGAATTATCTAATCTCAGCTAGATTTCGTACAATTCTAAAGAATCTCAAGATGTATTTTATTTGTGGCTAATGATTTTATCTTCTCTTGAAACAAAATGGCTATGTTATTTATACTTTTTAATAGATTTCAATTAAAACTCCTCTGCTTTCAGAGAAAGATAAGATTCATAAAATGATTAATTTTACAATATTTTTGGATCACGGGCTAGGTAATCTGATTAGAAATAGGTGGTAAAAAAAATCATATTGATATCACTTACATATGGAATCTAGAATACAACAGAAACAGACTTACAGACATAGAGAACAGACTTTTGGTTCCCGGGGTGGGGTTGGGGTAGGGGAGGTAGGGGAGGGATGGACTGGGAGTTTGGGATTAGCAGATGCAAACTATTATATGTAGAATGGGTAGACAATAAGGACCTACTGTATAGCACAGAGAACTATATTCAGTGTTTTGTGATAAACCATAATGGAAGAGAATGTGAAAAATAATGTATGTATATGTATAACTGAGTCACTTTGCTGTGTAGCAGAAATTAACACACGATAGATCAACTATACTTCGATAAAATTAATTTTCTTAATGACAAAAAAAGAAATAGGGGGTAAAAATGATTCTGTAGGATTGTGAATTTCTATCTTAAAGTTGCATTTATTTTAGTTTAATAAATACTGCATAATTCTTTGCAAAACTCTATGCTAGGATTTTAGTCTGCAAAGATAGCTAAACCTTCAAAGAATTTATAGACTGGAGAGGGAGACAAACAAATCCAAACCAATAGTTTAAAAAGAGTGTCAGTGCTATATTAGAGGTCTAAGACGTTTGGGAAAGTGGTGTAGCTCCACAAAGGTGATGTAACTCCTGGGTGAGAAACATCAAAACAAAACAACTCACGTATGAAAATTTTAGAGTGATTTCTGACTTAAACTATTATACTTACTTGTATAATAGTTATTCATAGATAGGTGTACTAAACAGTCTCGTCTCTAATTCTAGTTGATTGTCTATTTGTTTTTTCTTAGTATTCTTTGCTTGATGGCACTAAAGTTTTTATTAAACCCTAATTTGTAGATCCAGAATTTTCTCTTGCTCTTCTACCTACTTGACTTTAGTCCCTAAAATTCAAATTCTTGTTAACTTTTATTTGTAGAAACAGAAAGCAAATTCTCACTTCTCCTAACTAAAACAAAATTCTCATAGAATATAAGCTCTGGAATTAGCCTGAGTTTAAATCCTGACTCTGCCAGGTTATCGGCTATACCTTGGGCAAGTTAGTCTGTGAAATAACTAGTACATGTTCCTTAGATGACAGTTGCAGCCTCAAAGCCTGACATTTTCCTTTATCACTGTGACTTTGTTCAGGCAGTGGACTTGTTGTACCTCCTCATCAGTTTTCCACCTGACAGCAGCTCTTCTCTGTTGTTTCCTGGGCTCAACCTTGCACTTCTTCTTGCCCTTGAAATAATTCTCATTCCTTGATCAGGAGCAATGACTTCCTTAGTCATTCTCATGTTAGGTCGCATAATCATAACCTACTATGAAGACGGACTCCAGGGAGGCTTATTGAATGGCTTTAATAGCAGATGCATATAGCACTATCCAGGAAAAGAGACAGTTTTGAATTTATAAGCTCTGTGAATTGGACTCTTTTTAGGTGATTATATTCATAAATCCCAAACACCAGCTTGCAGATCCCCAGATTAGTCATCTGGCAGAAGAAATTCTTGAACGTTAAGCAACTGTACTTCATTTACCATTACATTTATGAACATTCAGACATCTCAGTTTGAAAGCTAAGTGTCCTAAGAAATTAACTTCGTATCAGCAAGGAAAAGTTTCAGTTTTTTAGCCTTCCTTCTAACTTCTGTACTCTTGACTTCTTTTTCTCCTTCCAATGTAAAACTAAATGGATTGGACTTAATGTCTGTTTTAGAGCCATAAGAAAGTGGGAGCCTTATGGAGGGAGGCTGACCTCAGCTGGAAGGATTTTTTACCAGAAGGAGAAGATGTACATAATTTTCTCTTGGAGCAGGTGAGTAAGAGCAAGGCTTGTGCCTTCCTGTTTGATCGTAGTTGGTCTGTTTCTTAGAGGAGATAAAGGTATTTGTACTAGTGTTCCAGTTATTAAAGTTAGACCAAAATAGGAATCATGGTCAAGATGTCATTGTAAGTCCATGCTTTAAAGCCACTTTACCCAAAAAAAAAAAACCTCGTGATTCCTAAGGACAAATATTTCCTGGTCTCTCGTCACAATCAATCACGATTCTCACCAGGCAACTTTTAACAACATCGTAGCCTTTTGTCTCTGCGTTCATTAGATGATAGATAAAAAAGAAAAGAAAAATTTAAGGACTTAGCCACACTTAGAAAACAAGCTACACGTCTCCATGAACCAGAAATGAAATTGATGAATAAAGCAGGGTTAATAGGGCTAAAGCTGCAAGTCTTCTGAGCTCCGGGTCTGAAAGCAAATAGAGACAGGAGAAGTTATTTCTGTGGGATAATAGGGTCTAGATGCCCCTTTCAAGGTAGAAGATTGGAAACAGGCTTACTGCATGTCACTAAGTGGAAACACGATAAATAAATACGAGGAAGTAGATATAGTCTTATAGGCAGAACCTCAGCTAAGCTGCCTACTGACTTGCTAACTGGATTCAGAAATCCACAACAAGGCAGAAGGCTACATAGTCAATATAATCTGGTCCTAAGTAAAGAATTGTGGGGGATCAAATAGAGGCAACCATAAAAAGAAGAGTGACAAAACAAAAAACTTCCTCTCAAAATGATTCTGCAAGTCAGAATCCTAAAACATCTGAGGAAAATAAGTGCTAAGACAGCCAACAAAATCGGCAATAAGAAGAAAAAAATCACTCTTAGGTAAAAAGAAAATAATAAAGCAATCTGAAAATGGCTTTAAGTATATTTTAAGCTGGATATATTTAAGCTGGATAAAGACATTAGGTTAACTGTGGACTTTAGCTTCCTTTTGGTTGTAGTCTAGATACACTGAGGAGCACTCCTGCCATGATAATAAGAACCTACATAAGGCATAATTTATCTTGCATAGCTGGGCTCATAAAAAGTAGAAGAAATTCCCAAGTAACAAAACGAATAAGGGGGAAAAAAGCCAAAGATGAAATCGACTCTGAGCAGTAAGCACATGTAAAGGGTGTGTTGCCTAATACCATTATAAGTGCTGCCAGAGATCTTGAAGATGTTGAAATGGTCCCAGTTCAATATTACCCTGGCTCCAAGAAGCAGCAAACCAAAATGCTCTTTGGAGAAAACTATACCCAACTTAGCTCTTACTTTCTACAAATTAACATTATCTAAATATATGAGTTAATACTTAGAGTTCATTTAACGTATAACGAAACAGGTAACCATGAGTGACAGTAAACAGACAATAAGTGCAAGATTTAGACTCCAAAGACTTGAGATAATGGAATCATCACTCAGCATATAAAATAACATTATTTTAAAAAGAGAGACTCACAAAAATGAGCAAACATGAAGAGAGTAGTCAAAATGACTGGGCAGATATAAAAAGAGAAGGAGAAGAAACTAGACAGAATTCTAAGAGATGTTATGAAATTTAGAGGATAGAATGAGAAAGTCTAACGTGTCTAATTGGAGTCCTAGAAGGGAAAATAGGGTGAATGGAGAAGAGGCAGTATTTGAAGAGACTGTGGCTGACTTTTCCAGAACGGAAAAATACATGAATCTATATAGAAAGCACATGTATACCACATAGGATAGTTACATTTTAGTGAAGCTGCATAATATCAAAAGCAAGCAAAAAACGATTTTAAAGTAGGTAGAGAGAAGCAGCACATTACCTACAAAGGAAAAGCAGACCATGCAATAGCAACAATGAAAGCCAGTTGTTATCAAAGTATACATAGATAACAATGAAAGATGGTGGCGTAATCTTTTTCTTTTTTGCGGGTGGTGGGCGGGGGCTGCATCGGGTCTTAGTTGCGGTACGTGGGATCTTTCGTTGAAGCGCGCGGGCTCTTCGTTGCGGACCGCAGGCCTCCCTCTACTTGTGGCGCACAGGCTCCAGGGTGCTTGGGCTCTGTAGTTGTGGCGTGTAGGTTCCAGAGCGTGTGGGCTCTGTAGTCTGCAGCACGCAGGCTCTCTAGTTCAGGCGCAGGAGCTCAGTAGTTGCGGCGTATGGGCTTAGTTGCCCCATGACATGTGGGACCTTAGTTGCCTGGCCAGGGCTTGAACCCATGTCCCCTGCATTGTAAGGCAGATTCTTTACCACTGGACCACCAGGGAAGTCCCGGAATAATCTTAAAGTGCTGAGAAAATATCGGTTAATCTAGAGTTGACTTCCAAATAAACTAACCTTTAAGGATAAGGGCAACATATATTTGGAAACTTAATAACACACTTCTAAATAACCTGTGAGTCAATGAGACATCATAAAAGATTTTTTAAATATTTTGTACTGAATAAAAATGAAAACACAACCCATCAAAATTTGTGGGATGCAACTAAAGTCATACTTAGAGTGAAATTTTTAGCACTGAACACCTGTGTGTAGGAAACAAGTAAGGTCACAAATCAGTAACTTCAGCTTCAACCTTACAAAATTAGAAAATGGAAGAGCAAATAAAACTCAAAGTAAATAGAAAAAAGGAGGGGCTTCCCTGGTGGCGCAGTGGTTGAGAATATGCCTGCCAGTGCAGGGGACACGGGTTCGAGCCCTGGTCTGGGAAGATCCCACATGCCGTGGAGCAACTAGGCCCATGAGCCACAACTACTGAGCCTGCGTGTCTGGAGCCTGTGCTGCGCAACAAGAGAAGGCTGCGAAAGTGAGAGGCCCGCGCACCGCGATGAAGAGTGGCCCCCGCTCGCCGCAACTAGAGAAAGCCCGCGAAAAGAAACGACGACCCAACACAGCCAAAAATAAATAAATAAATTTTTTAAAAAAGGAAATAACAAGAATCAGAGCAGAAGTCAATGAAACAGAAAAACAGTAGAGAAAAGTCACTGAAATCAAAAGCTGGTTCTTTGAAAAGATAAAATTGATAAACCCCTCGCCAGACTAATCAGGAAAAATAAAAAGGAGAAGGCACAGATTTCTAATAAAAAGAATGAGAGAGGTGACATTGTATAGATTCTACACATAACAACAGGTAAGAGAATTTTGCGAATAATCTTTATGCCAATAAATACATCAACTTAGTTGAAATGAGTAAATTTCTTGACACAAACTACTAGAGCTGACTCAAGAAGAATAGATAACCTGAATATCTATGAAGGAAATTGAAGTAGTTAACGTCTCACAAAGAAAACTCCAGGCACCAGTGAGTTCACTGATGAATTCTATGAAACATTTAAGGGAGAAATAATGCCAATTCTGCAAAGAATTCTACACCAATTCTTCCAAAACATTGAACAGGAGAGACTTATTTTCCAACTCATTCTGTGAGGCCAGCATTAAATTGATAACAAAATCAAGGGCATTTTAAGAAAAGAGAACTATAGACCAGTGTTCCTAATTAACACAGAGAAAATCTTGTCAACAAAATTTTCACAAATCAAATGCAACAGTATATAAAAAGGATAATACATCATAACCAGGTAGGTTTTATCACAGGAATGTAAGGTTAATTTAAAATTTTAAAATCAGTGTGTGGATGGAGGGAAGACGATACAGTAAGAAGGTCCAGAATTAGTCCCTCCACTGAAACAACTATTGAGCTGGGAAGGTCTGTTAGAATCAGCTATTTTAGAATTATGGAGTGGAACACATGCACTACCAACACCAGGAGGATGCTTGATGAAAAAAAGAGTCTGGTAAATTCCAGTGATTTTGGTGTTTTGCATAGAAAGCTATCAGCCCCCAGCTCTGTGACAGACAGCTGAGGAGACAGTAGCACCTTCTTTCTGGCGCCAGGTTGAGCACTAAAGACCTTGCCCTCTAAAGATTGGTGTTGTGTCTTTTAATCTGCCTAGCAGTTCACCGAGTATCCTGTGCAGGACCTTGATGTCATTTCAGCTCCTCACCCTGAAGCAACTTCTTGGATGGGGTCTGTCAAAGAACTTAAACAGAACACATTTATGTCTTCCCCACGCCCCCATGCCCCTTTCTTTTTCTCATTGGATCCAGGCATTCACTGAAATCTCTGAAAGGTCACTGGCTGATTGCAGAGATAATGGATCAGAGACTTCAGTAACCATATACGAGAAGGAATATAGTCCTTGTCTAAAAGTCACTAAACAGATGACTGCAACATCATACGGGGTGAGGGAGAGAATCTGATGTCCAGACTTAACTGCATTACACTGTCTAGTTTTCAACAAAAAAGTTACGAAGTATTCAAAGAAACAGGAAAATACAGCTCATTCACAGGGGAAAAAAAGAAAATGACAGAAAGCATCCCTGAGGAAGCCCAAACATTGGGAATACTAGACAGGGACTTTAACTGACTTAAATATGCTCAAGTTGCTGAAGAAAACCATGGACGAAGAAATTAAGGAAATCAGAATGATGAATTGAGCAAGTTGAGAATGCTGGTAAAGAGGTAGAAATTATAAAAAGGAGCCAAGTAGAAACTGAAAAGTGGTAGTAGCTGAAATGAAAAATTAGACTCTTTCAACAGCAGGTTTGAGCAGGCAGAAGAATCAGTCAGCGAACTTGGAAACAGGGCAATTGAAATTGCTCAGTCAGTCAGGAATCACTGATTCAGCACTAATTTACTACGATGAAAATCCATCTTCAGTATTCACAACAGATATATTCTTTTACTAATTGTTTTGCTAATGGAATTTCTGGCATTATATGAAACTGAGTATCATTTAATTTTTGGAAAGTTCCTATAGTTTATTTTTTTAAAGAAAACTTTAAATTGTAATAATACATATTGAAAAAATAATCCATTTAACATATAAAGAGACTTTGAAAAAAGAAATTGCTCAGTTTGAGGAGCAAAGAAAAGAGAATCAAGAAAAATTAACAGAGTCTAAGGACCTAGGGGACCACCATCAAACACATCAGTATATACATAATGTAGTCCCAGAGAAGGGAGAAAGGAGGGGAAGAAAGTATTTAAGTATTTGAAGAAATAATGGTCCAAAACTTCCCAAATTTGATCCAAGATATGAATCTACACATCTAGGAATTTCAGTGAACTCCAGGCAGGATAAAGTCAGTTTCACATCAAGATATAATGAAACTGTTGAAAGACAAAAATAAAGAAGAAATCTTGAAAGCATCAAGAGAGAAGAGACTCGTCACATACAAAGAAGCCTCAATAAGATTAACAGCCAGTTTATTATCAGAAACTATGGCTGTCAAAAGACACTGGAATGATATATTTAAAGTACTGGGCTTCTCTAGTGGTGCAGTGGTTAAGAATCCGCCTGCCAATGCAGGGGACACGGGTTCGAGCCCTGGTCCGAGAAGACCCCACATGCCGCGGAGCACCTAAGCCCGTGCACCACAACTTCTGAGCCTGAGCTCTTGAGCACATGTGCCACAACTACTGAAGCCCACGCACCTAGAGCCCAAGCTCCACAACAAAAGAAGCCACCGCAGTGAGAAGTCTGTGAACCACAATGAAGAGCAGCCCCTGCTCACCTCAACTAGAGAAAGCCCTGCGCGCAACAACAAAGACCCGATGCAGCCAAAAAAGAAAGAATAACTAAAGTACTATAATTTAAAGACTGTTTCTATCTGGCAATATTTCCTATAAAAATGAAGAAGAAATTAAGACATTCCCAGATAAAAACTAAGTGAGTTAGTAGACCTCCCCTGCTAAACTGAGTCTTTCAGGCTGAAGCAAAACAACACAAGAGTGTAACTCAAAGCCATACAAAGAAATATAGATAACTAGTAAAAGTAACCACAGGTAAATATAAAAGCAAGTATTATTATGTTTTTGGTTTGTAGCTCCTCATTTTCTTTGCTATATGATTTAAAAGGCAAATCCATAAGAAAATAACTATAAATATGTGTTAATGGGCATACATTGTATAAAGATGTAATTTATGAAAATAACTACATAAGGATGGTTTCTCGCAGAATTCCCATGAGACCCAGCAGTTGTACTTCTAGGTGTATATCCAAGAGAAATGAAAACATATGGCACCCTGATTTGAAGTCAAATAAACCTGGATTCAGGTTCCAGTTTTCTACCACTTAAGACTTTAAACAAATTACTTGATTTCTCTAAGCCTCATATTCCTCACCTATGAAATGCTTATAAGAACTATCTGGTAGAATTTGTATGGGGATTAAGTGAGATAATGTTTAAGAAGCACTGAGCATAGAGAGGAACTCAGTCAGTTACGGATGATGTTGTTATTAATAAAAATGTTTAGGGCTTCCCTGGTGGCGCAGTGGTTGAGAGTCCGCCTGCCGATGCAGGGGACACGGGTTCATGCCCTGGTCCGGGAAGATCTCACATGCCGTGGAGCGGCTGGGCCCGTGAGCCATGGCCACTGAGCCTGCGCGTCTCTAGCCTGTGCTCCGCAGCAGGAGAGGCCACAACAGTGAGAGGCCCGTGTACCGCAAAACAAACAAACAAACAAACAAACAAATGTTTAAAAGACAAAAAAATGAGGTTCCAGAAAACTTGGCCTTCTGTTTCCTGAATTTTAGCTTTCTTCTAAAATGGCTGGTTTAGGGACTCCCCTGGTGGTCCAGTGGTTATGCAGTGGGGGGGGCCTGGGTTCAATCCCTGGTCAGGGAACTAAGCCTGTGTGCTGCAACTACTGAGCCGGTGTGCTGCAACTACTGAGCCGGTGTGTCGCAACTAGAGAAGCCTGTGCGCCACAACTAGAGAGCCCATGAGCCACAACGAAGACCCAGCGCAGCCAACATAAATAAAAATTAAAATGGCTGGTTTAATGCCCTTTTTCTGGGAACCCACGTACATTCTGCAAGAGATAGTGATGAGCTAATCCATAAATTTGAAGCCCAGCCTTCTAGGTTCTAGGAAGATTCGATAACGTATACAGAAGCACAGGGATTCTGAGAAATAAATGTTTCTCTCCAATGACCAAGGTAAACTTTACAGCTCACCACTGACTCTATTTGGCCATGGTAAAGACGTTCACTTTCACATTTTTGTGTCATATTATATTAATGAGCAATGTAATTCATGTTTGACTTTGCTGTTGTTGTTAATCACTCTCAGACCTTCAATCATCTATGTAGATATAGGGTAGGTTAAAGAGGTGTTCTGTGTAGGTGTTCTAACACCTAAGAGTGTTAGAACAAATTTGGAGAATGTTTCAAGGCTGTGAAAAATTGCCTGTTCTTAAAAGAACTTATGGCCATCTTATAATTTTGTATGTATATTGAAATGTAGTGGTTGAGATATTTATCAACATTGAATCAGGAAAATTGTAATACTGGATCATGTTTCTAAACTTTATAGGAATATATTTTAAAATGGGCGTAAGTGGTAAAGACAATTAAAACGATAGAATGAAATTTCTTTTTCATAGAATTCAAGGTAATTTTTTCTTTGTGGATCAAAGGAGGGTATAGGAATATATCAGAGTCTTCTAAGGTATTAGAGGAAAATATGTTAATAATCTTTAATATTTTAATCTTCATGGTTTTTGCATAGGGAAATTTCATAAGGCAAAACATACTTATATACCTCATTTCCTTATACCCTTGAAAATGAAAAATTTTGATTATTGATTTTTTTTAACTACCCATCTAAGAGTTAAACAATTATGGCATCGTTTCTCCCACTCGGATTCAGAATGGTCAAGAGGTGTTTGAAGGACTTGACAAAACTAAAAGTATAGAGTTTTTGACAGCTGCTCGGTGGCAATAGTGTTACTAAATCATAGGCTGCAGAAAGGGAGTTAAATTGTACCCTTGCCAGTACTCCTGCCCTGCCTTAGAGCTATGTCACAGCTAAAAGCCAGACTGAAGCACCCAGGGGTATTATGTTAAATGAAATAAGTCAAGAGAAAGACAAATACTGCATGATTTCACTTATATATGGATTCTACAAAATAAATCAAAACCCATAGATAGAGTGAATAGGTAGTTGGTTGCCAGAGGGGAAGGGGTTGGCAGGGGTGAAATAGGTGAAGGGGGGGGCCAAGAGGTACAAACTTCCAGTTATAAAGTAAATAAGTTATGAGGATGTAATGTATAGCATGGAGAACACAGTCAATAGTATTGTATTGACTTTGTACGGTGACAGATAATGACTAGACTTATTGTGGTGACCATTTCACAGTGTATACAAATGGCAAATCACTATGTTGTACACATGAAACTAATATAATATTATATGTCAGATGTACTTAAATTTTTTAAAAGGACTGAAACTCAGAATGATTTGGAGAAGTAAGCTTTTGTTTTTAAGAAGAAGCAGAGCTATGCAGTATTAAAAAATGGGGAAATATTCAGAAGGATAACGGAGTGAGAATCTTTTAGAACAGTAAATATAGAATGGCTTCTGCTGATCATCTTGATTCCATGTGCAGTAGAAGAGATAGCCCTTGACTTTGTTTTCCTCTCAGAGTGATGATAATATTGAATTATGCTAACATATTTGACACTGTGTGTTACAGAAGTTGGACTTTACAGAGTCTGATGGTTCCTGTTGCTCTGAAGCACTTTCAAAGAAAGAACTCTCTGCCGAAGAGCTGTATAAGCGACTCGAGAAACTCATTATTGAGGACAAAGCAAATGATGAACAGATCTTTGACTGGGTAGAGGTATAAAGACTATGTCACCTTCCCTGATATCTCTGCAAGAAAGATTCTTGTGGGATCCCTTCATTCACATATTTACCCTGTCACTTAACGGGAGTTTTTAACTTTAATGAAGTTAGTTTTTATTCTTACATGTTTATGTATTTGAAACTAATGCTGTTTTTCTATTTTTATAAGATTCGTAGTCTTTTATAAAGTCAGGTAAAAATACTCAGAACATAAGCCATTTTTCTGGATCTCTCATTAGTTTTGGATACATCCTGCATTTTACCATTCAAAAATTTGCACTTCTTTCTGAATGTTGTCATGTTTTAAATACTAATCTGGTTAAAATTAATAAGCAATATATAATTATTATTAAATGTGTTGACTGACATTTTCATAACAACGCTCCCTTCTGGAAACTTCGTATCTTACTTATCTTGTGTTATGGAGTCTGTTGATCATGTCCGATTTTAATTTGTTACTGTATTCCTTTAAATAGTAACTTCTATTTATGTACATGTGTTTTATTTGTGCACATTTCCATGGGATCGTATACTAATCCAAGCTGAAAGAAAGCCATTGAAGGCTAATCTGGTTCTCTGCCTCTTGCATAAATCTTGTTTTGTAGTCCTTCTAATGGGCTGTTGTTTTCTTAACAACTCATTTCCAGGCACTGAGAAATAATGAAGCTTCTGATAAATTGATTTTTTTACCTATTTTCCCTGCTGTCTATACGATAATCTATCATCTCACCTAGTTCAGAATCTTTTTAAAGTAATTTATACTAGTCAGTAAGATATATCCCTATCTCCCCCTCTAGGTTCTTTCATTCCTTCCTGAAATCTAGATATCCAGACTCTTGTCTGCTTATTCTCATACAAACATAACCTGGATTTTGAACATTCCTCTCAAAGTGACATGTGCAAACTGAGCATGATCACCAGGTGTGGTCCAACAGTACAGAGTTAGGTGGTGCTTTTTGCTTTTTTTTAAACTCTGTGCTTCTGGCATGCTCACTACACTGAGCTCAAACTGCTCTTTCAGTCTTTTTTTTTTTTTTTAACATCTTTATTGGAGTATAATTGCTTTACAATGCTGTGTTTCTGCTGTATCACAAAGTGAATCAGCTGTACGTATACATATATCCCCATATCTCCGCCCTCTTGCATCTCCCTCCCACCCTCCCTATCCCACCCCTCTAAGTGGTCACAAAGCACCAAGCTGATCTCCCTGTGCTATGCGGCTGCTTCCCGCTAGCTAGCTATTTACATTTGGGAGTCTGTATGTGTCCATGCCACTCTCTCACTTCATCCCAGCTTCCCCTTCCCCCTCCCCGTGTCCTCAAGTCCATTCTCTACATCTGCATCTTTATTCCAGTCCTGCCCCTAAGTTCTTCATAACTTTTTTTTTTAAGATTCCATATATATGTGTTAGCATATGGTATTTGTTTTTCTCTTTCTGTCTTACTTCACTCTGTACGACAGAGTCCACCTCACTATAAATAACTCAATTTTGTTTCTTTTTATGGCTGAGTAATACTCCATTGTATATATGTGCCACATCTTCTTTATCCATTCATCTGTCGATGGACACTTAGGTTGCTTCCATGTCCTGGCTATTGTAAATAGACCTGCAATGAACATTGTGCTACATGACTCTTTTTGAATTATGGTTTTCTCAGGGTATATGCCCAGTAGTGGGATTGCTGGGTCGTATGGTAGTTCTATTTTTAGTTTTTTAAGAAACCTCCATACTGTTCTCCATAGTGGCTGTATCAATTTACATTCCCACCAGCAGTGTAAGAGGGTTCCCTTTTCTCCATACCCTCTCTAGCATTTGCTGTCTGTAGATTTTTTTATGATGGCCATTCTGACTGGTGTGAGGTGATACCTCATTGTAGTATTGATTTGCATTTCTCTAATGATTAGTGATGTTGAGCATTCTTTCATGTGTTTGTTGGCGATCTGTATATCTTCTTTGGAGAAATGTGTATTTAGGTCTGCCCATTTTTGGATTGGGTTGTTTGTTCTTTTGATATTGAGTTGCATGAGCTGCTTGTAAATTTTGGAGGTCAATCTTTTGTCAGTTGCTTCATTTGCAAATATTTTCTCCTATTCTGAAGGTTGTCTTTTTGTCTTGTTTAAGGTTTCCTTTGCTGTGCAAAAGCTTTTAAGTCTCATTACATCCCATTTGTTTATTTTTGTTTTATTTCCATTTCTCTAGGAGGTGGGTCAAAAAGGATCTTGCTGAGATTTATGTCAGAGAGAGTTCTGCCTGTGCTTTCCTCTAAGAGTTTGATAGTGTCTGGCCTTATATTTAGGTCTTTAACCCATCTTGAGTTTATTTTTGTGTATGGTGTTAGGGAGTGTTCTAATTTCATTGTTTTACATGTAGATGTCCAGTGTTCCCAGTACCACTTATTGAAGAGGCTGTCTTTTCTCCATTCTATATTCTTGCCTCCTTTATCAAAGATAAGGTGACCATATGTGTGTGGGTTTATGTCTGGGCTTTCTATCCTTTTCCATTGACCTATCTTTCTGTTTTTGTGCCAGTACCATACTGTCTTGATTACTGTAGCTTTGTAGTATAGTCTGAAGACAGGGAGCCTGATTCCTCCAGCTCTGTTTTTCTTTCTCAAGATTGCTTTGGCTATTCGGGGTCTTTAGTGTTTCCATACAAATTGTAAAATTTTTTGTTATAGTTCTATGAAAAATGCCATTGGTAGTTTGATAGGGATTCCACTGAATCTTTAGATTGCTTTGGGTAGTATAGTCATTTTCACAGTATTGATTATTCCAATCCAAGAACATGGTGTATCTCTGCATCTGTTTGTATCATCTTTAATTTCTTTCATCAGTGTCTTCTAGTTTTCTGCATACAGGTCTTTTGTGTCCTTATGTAGGTTTATTCCTAGGTACTTTATTATTTTTGTTGCAGTGGTAAATGGGAGTGTTTCCTTAATTTCTCTTTCAGATTTTTCATCATTAGTGTATAGGAATGCAAGAGATTTCTGTGCATTAATTTTGTATCCTGCTACTTTACGAGATTCATTGATAAGCTCTAGTAGTTTTCTGGGAGCATCTTTAGGATTCTCTATGTATAGTATCATGTCATCTGCAAACAGTGACAGCTTTACTTCTTCTTTTCCCATTTGGATTCCTTTCATTTCTTTTTCTTCTCTGATTGCTGTGGCTAAAACTTTCAAAACTATGTTGAATTTTTTTTTTTTTTTTTTTTTGCGGTACACAGGCCTCTCACTGTTGTGGCCTCTCCCATTGCGGAGCACAGGCTCCAGATGCGCAGGCCCAGCGGCCATGGCTCACGGGCCGAGCCACTCCGTGGCATGTGGGATTTTCCTGGACCGGGGTACGAACCCGTGTCGCCTGCATTGGCAGGCAGACTCTCAACCACTGCGCCACCAGGGAAGCCCAGCTATGTTGAATTTTAATAGTGGTGAGAGTGGACAACCTTGTCTTGTTCCTGATCTTAGTGGAAATGGTTTCAGTTTTTCACCATTGAGAACGATGCTGGCTGTGGGTTTGTCATATATGATCTTTATTATGTTGAGGTAGGTTCCCTCTATGCCTACTTTCTGGAGGGTTTTTATCATCGATGGATGCTGAATTTTGTTGAAAGCTTTTTCTGCATCTCTTGAGATGATCATATGGTTTTTTCCTTCAATTTGTAAATACGATTTATCACATTGATTAATTTGCATATACTGAAGAATCCTTGCATTCCTGGGATAAACCCCACTTGATCATGGTGTATGATCCTTTTAATGTGCTGTTGGATTCTGTTTGCTAGTATTTTGTTGAGGATTTTTACATCAATGTTCATCAGTGATATTGGCCTGTAGTTTTCTTTCTTTGTGACATCTTTGTCTGGTTTTGGTATCAGGGTGATGGTGGCCTCGTAGAATGAGTTGGGGAGTGTTCCTCCCTCTGCTATGTTTTGGAAGGGTTTGAGAAGGATAAGTGTTAGCTCTTCTCTAAATGTTTGATAGAATTCGCCTGTGAAGCCATCTGGTCCTGGACTTTTGTTTGTTGGAAGATTTTTAATCACAGTCTCAATTTCAGTGCTTGTGATTGGTCTGTTTATATTTTCTATTTCTTCCTGGTGCAGTCTCTGAAGGTTGTGCTTTTCTAAGGATTTGTCCATTTCTTCCAGGTTGTACATTTTATTGGCATATAGTTGATTGTAGTAATCTTTCATGATCCTTTGTATTTCTGTAGTGTCAGTTGTTACTTCTCCTTTTTCATCTCTAATTGTATTGATTAGAGTCTTCTCCCTCTTTTTCTTGATGAGTCTGGCTAATGGTTTATCAATTTTGTTTATCTTCTCAAAGAACCAGCTTTTAGTTTTATTGATCTTTGCTATCGTTTCCTTCATTTCTTTTTCATTTATTTCTGCTTTGATCTTTATGATTTCTTTCCTTCTGCTAACTTTGGGGTGTTTTTGTCCTTCTTTCTCTGATTGCTTTAGGTGTAAGGTTAGGTTGTTTATTTGAGATGTTTCTTGAGGTAGGATTTTATTGCTATAAACTTTCCACTTAGCACTGCTTTTACTGCATCCCATAGATTTGGGGTCGTTGTGTTTTCATTGTCATTTGTCTCTAGGTAGTTTTTGATTTTCTTTTTGATTTCTTCAGTGATCTCTTCGTTATTAAGTAGTGTATTGTTTAGCCTCCATGTGTTTGTATTTTTTTACAGATTTTTTTCCTGCAGTTGATATCTAGTCTCATAGCGTTGTGGCTGGAAAAGGTACTTGATACGATTTCAATTTTCTTAAATTTACCAAGGCTTGATTTGTGACCCAAGATATGATCTATCCTGGAGAACATTCCATGAGCACTTGAGAAGAAAGTGTATTCTGTTGGTTTTGGGTGGAATGTCCTATAAATATCAATTAAGTCCATCTTGTTTAATGTATTATTTAAAGCTTGTGTTTCCTTATTTATTTTCATTTTGGATGATCTGTCCATTGGTGAAAGTGGGGTGTTAAAGTCCCCTACTATGATTTTGTTACTGTCGATTTCCCCTTTTATGGTTATTAGCATTTGCCTTATGTATTGAGGTGCTCCTAAGTTGGGTGCATAAATATTTACGATTGTTTTACCTTCTTCTTGGATTGATCCCTTGTTCACTATTTAGTGTCCTTCTTTGTCTCTTGTAATAGTCTTTGTTTTAAAGTCTATTTTGTCTGATGTGAGAATTGCTACTCCAGCTTTCTTTTATTTCTATTTGCATGGAATATCTTTTTCCATCCCCTCACTTTCAGTCTGTATGTGTCCCTAGGTCTGAAGTGGGTCTCTTGTACACAGCATATATACGGGTGTTGTTTTTGTATCTGTTCAGCCAGTCTATGTCTTTTGGTTGGAGCATTTAATCCATTTACGTTTAAGGTAATTATCGATATGTATGTTCCTATTACCATGTTCTTAACTGTTTTGGGTTTGTTATTGTAGGTCTTTTCCTTCTCTTGTGTTTCCTGCCTAGAGAAGTTCCTTTAGCATTTGTTGTAGAGCTGGTTTGGTGATGCCGAATTCTCTTAGCTTTTGCTTGTCTGTGAAGGTTTTAATTTCTCCATCGAGTCTAAATGTGATGCTTGCTGGGTAGCGTTCTTCCCTTTCATTACTTTAAATATGTCCTGCCACTCCCTTCTGGCTTGCAGAGTTTCTGCTAAAAGATCAGCTGTTAACCTTATGGGGATTCCCTTGTATGTTATTTGTTGTTTTTCTCTTGCTGCTTTTAATATTTTTTCTTTGTATTTAATTTTTGATAGTTTGATTAATATGTGTGTCTTGGCATGTTTCTCCTTGGATTTATCCTGTATGGGACTCTGTGCTTCCTGGACTTGATTGACTATTTCCTTTCCCATATTAGGGAAGTTTTCAACTATAATCTCTTCAAATATTTTCTCAGTCCCTTTCTTTTTCTCTTCTTCTGGGATCCCTATAATTTGAATGTTGGCGCGTTTAATGTTGTCCCAGAGGTCAATGAGACTGTCCTCAAATTCTTTTCATTCTTTTTTCTTTATTGTGCTCTGCGGTAGTTATTTCCACTATTTTATCTTCCAGATCACTTATCTGTTCTTCTGCCTCAGTTATTCTGCTATTGATTCCTTCTAGAGAATTTTAAATTTCATTTATTGTGTTGTTCATCATTGTGTGTTTGCTCTTTAGTTCTTCTAGGTCCTTGTTAAACGTTTCTTATATTTTCTCCGTTCTATTTCCAAGATTTTGGATCATCTTTACTATTATTGCTCTGGATTCTTTCTCAGGTAGACTGCCGATTTCCTCTTCATTTGTTTGGTCTGGTGGGTTTTTACCTTGCTCCTTCATCTGCTGTGTGTTTCTCTGTCTTCTCATTTTGCTTAACTTACTGTGTTTGGGGTTTCCTTTTCGCAGGCTGCAGGTTTGTGGTTCCTGCTGTTTTTGGTGTCTGTCCCCAGTGGCTAAGGATGGTTCAGTGGGTTGTGTAGGCTTCCTGGTGGAGAGGACTAATGCTGTTGCTGCGCTCTCCTCTGTGGCCCCGAAGCTTCCCCCCTGCCTCACCCCCCTCCCCCCATCTCCGCCAGTGAAGGGACTTCCTAGTGCGTGGAAACTTTTCCCCCTTCACAGCTCCCTCCTAGAGGTGCAAGTCCTGTCCCTATTCTTTTGTCTCTGTTTTTTCTTTTTTCTTTTGCCCTACCCAGGTACCTGGGGAGTTTCTTGCCTTTTGGGAAGTCTGAGGTCTTTTGCCAGCGTTCAGTAGGTATCCTGTAGGAGTTGTTCCACATGTAGCTGTATTTGTGGGGAGGAAGGTGATCTCCACGTCTTACTCCTCCGCCATCTTGAAGGTCTCCTTGCTCTTTCAGTCTTGTAGTACCCATTCTTTTATATTCTACAGGTTAGTCACCTCTCCCATCCCAAACTTATGCATTTGGTTTTGAACCAAAATGGTGTTTTAAAAATTCATTTCTTTTTTTTAATTAGTTACTTATTTAATTTATTTATTTGGTTGCACTGGGTCTTAGTTGCAGCAGGTGGGCAGAGTCTTTATTTGCGGCTCACCGGCTCCTTAGTTGTGGCATGCAGACATGCAGACTCTTAGTTGCAGCATGCATGTATGATCTAGTTCCCTGACCAGGGATCGAACCCTGGCCCCCTGCATTGGGAGCGTGGAGGCTTATCCAGTGTGCCACCGGGGAAGTCCCTTAATAATTTAATTCTGTTTACAGAATTGTCTCTGTTTAATTCTGTTTATCTTCTTAAATTAACAGTTTTTTTTTTAGTCTTGTCAGGACATTTTAGATTCTGACTTGGTCATAAATTTTGCTTGCCATCTTTTTCACTTTGTATCCTCCTTGCATTTCATTAATATGTCAACTTTGTCTTCATTGAAGTTATGGGTAAAATGTGTGAATGGGGTAGGACAAGGATAAAGCAGCATACTTTTCAGGACCAAATCTCACCCCACCCCTGTGGACATTTCAGCTATTAACTTGTTTATTATTTCACATCATTCTACTGTCTAGTTCACCTTTTCATCTTGTCCATAAGGGGATATCTCTTATTAGATAATTTGTCAAATGCCTTGCTAAAGTCTAGAAAAGTGAAGGCTGCATCCATCTGAGCTACCGTATACTGATTGTATCAGAAAAGGAAAGAAGTTTAGTTTAGCATGACTTGTTTTTCATGTATATATTTATTCCTCTTAACATAACCATCTCTTTCCGCTCTAAGACTTTTAAACCATTCATATGATAGTTTGTTATAGATTTTAGCATAGAATCAGCATCAGGCTTTCCGGTATATTGTTGACATCAGACACCTTCTTTTTTTTTTTGCGATACGCGGGCCTCTCACTGTCGTGGCCTCTCCCATTGCGGAGCACAGGCTCCGGACGCGCGCGCAGGCTCAGCGGCCATGGCTCATGGGCCCAGCTGCTCCGTGGCATGTGGGATCTTACCGGACCTGGGCACAAACCCGTGTCCCCTGCATCAGCAGGCAGACTCTCAACCACTGCGCCACCAGGGAAGCCCCAGACGCCTTCTTTCATGTTTTAAAAGTCAGGTCAATGTTTGCATACTTAACATCATTCTCCTTCTCCATGATTTTTCATAGATTTCAGCAGTTTGGTCTTTTATTTCTTCTATTTCTCATGTATTGCAAAATGATGCTGTTTTTACCTCTTCGTCCATGTTGGGCCTCATTTTTTAAATATTAGTATTTATTCTGCCTAGTCCAGACCAACAATTATTCTCCTTAAATAGAAGATGAAGGGTAAATTTTACTGAATGTAAATTATACCTAACAAAGGTGACTTTTAAAAAAGGAGCAAGAAGACAAAAACATAATGGTCACTGAGCTGACAATATATATAAGGTGTTTGTTGCTCTGTGTGTGATACTGGTACTATATAATAATCTGATTTCGCTTATCAATTCCAATTAGCAGACCCATCTTCCTTATTCTGTGCATTTTTGTTAACATCTTTGCTTAATCTTTAGTGTTCTTGATACTTTTCTTCGTGTCTTTTCTATTCTTGAATGTTAGAATTACAGTATGTGGCTTTATTTGGTAGAAGAAATATGCAATTTGTTTCTTTAAAACAGAAGAAACAGATGGTTTGGAAGTGTTATTTATTATCTAATCACATTTAGCTAATTTGTTTATTTTTCTCAGACTCCGCTTGAAGTCTAATCCTTGGGGATTTCAAATGATATTCAGTTGAAATAGCTCTACAACATGTTTATAAAGTATTGTTGGACCAGAAAGTAATAGTGTGTTTTTATTCTCTCATTTATTCTTCAAAAATAATTGTTCAGACTTTGCAGAAGTAATTTCTGGGGCTAGACCAGCTTTGGCTTTAGCCTGTTTATTTGTTAAAGAGGTATACCAGCAACTGGCTATAACACATAAATCATCATGAAATCTTTTATGCATAGTTCTTGCCCCACCCTATCCTCAGCCTTAGCTGTCAGCAGTGCCACCACATGTTTCTGTCCTGTGGGAAAAGATCGGTAACAAAAGGTATCACGGCCCTCTGTGTTCAGCTCTGCCAGTGTCCCGCAGAGCCGGCCATCTGACTTGTTAACCACTCTTAATTCTGCTCTCAGGAAGCCGCCAGTTCCTCCCAGGTGATGTGCAAGGTTAGGTATTCAACAGAGAGAGAGCTGCTGGTTAGTCTGTGTCAGTTCTGAAATTCATAAACGTTAAACTGATCTCTAACTATCTTTGAAATTCTTAGCTTTCTAACACATAACGTTTAAAATGACATGTTTAATTTTTTCCTAGCCAGTCATTTTAAGGCTGACTCTTTCAGTAGAAAATACTATGCTATGCTATTAAAAGAAGCTGAGATAAGCATTAATTCTGTTCACAGGCATAAGGAGCATAAACTCTGGAAAATATTTGAAATACCTGCCTAGAAAATGGCTGCTTTTGTTTGTCTTTTCCTTTTGCTAGTCACCTGGTTTAGTATAGTGGGTTTTTTCTTTGAATTTTAATTAATTTTATTTTTATACAGCACGTTCTTGTTAGTTATCTGTTTTATACACATCAGTGCATATATATCAATCCCAATCTCCCAATTCATCCCACCCCCCGAACCCCCGCTTTCCCCCCTTGGTGTCCATACTAGTATAGTGTTTTATAGCAAAAAGATAAGATCTTAAGAGAAACTAAAAAATAAATTGGGGGCCCATTTACTCTATTTACCTTATCTCTAAATACATTTTTTTACCATCCTTAGAAAAGAGTAATAGTTTTCTCACCACCACCTGAAGGGTTTGTTTGAGGTAATGCTTGAAATTAACCTCCAAGTCACATGAAAATTAAGATGAGAAAGCAGTGTTAGTACATCTAGACATAGTTGCACACTGCTGAGCAAAGTAGGCTTTAAACTACTGCGTGGTTGTGGTGTAGTTGTTCTTTCAACTTTATGGATTTGGATAGATCCTCTTAGTATGCCTTATTTATTGAGAAGGGAAAATGCTTTTACATGGTTACGTTTCTGAATGTATATAGTACACAGCACTGTTTAACTGAATGAGCAAAGGATAGGGGATAGTAAGCTCTCTGAAAATGAAATACTGCTACTGAGAGCATTTTCGGGCAGAACTGGCAATAGCCCCAGTATTTTCTGGTGAATTAGAAGACTAATTTTTACAAGAAAGTTGAGCATGATCCCGTCTGCCCTTAGGGCCAGACAAAGCCAGGTTTAGGGGAAAATAATTTCTCTGGTGTGCAAGGGTACCTTTAACTATTCTATTTACTTTTGATTCCAGGCTAACCTAGATGAAAGCCAGATGAGTTCACCTACATTCCTTAGAGCTTTAATGACAGCTGTTTGTAAAGCAGCTATTATAGGTAAGTAATATTTCTGAAGGCAGCTCTTAACACCTGAAATCCCCCGTGTGTCAACTACTGAGGAGATGATATGGGTCAGAGTTTATATTGCCCTCCAAACTTGCCCTGTAAAGCTCAGTTTCTGTGCCAAATGGATACCATGTCTCTCTGTAATGCCTGGCTGTCTCGGGCAGGGGGATGAATAGCTGCTCTGCCTGCTGAGAGCCCAGATGTGAGCAGCTGCTGCGTGCTTGTGTCCCTCAGTTCAGCAGGAAGTTGGTGCATGGTCCTTGGGTTGTGTTATGCTCTCCTACATGTGACTTTTCCTTTACTTTTCACCTCCAACGTTCAAAGCCTCCTGTCTTGCATTGAAGAGTTCTAAAGAACAGTTTGAATATTCTTATTTAATATCAATGAAGGGCTAATCTCAACAGAAAAGCCATTATATGTAAATACATATATGAGGAAAGAAAATAGCAATTATTTCTCCTGCTTTATGTTGACTTTATATGATAAGACATAGGTGGATAGGATTCAGATTGGTAGAAAACCTAAATGTTCCAAGCTGCATATAGTTTTTAACAGTACTTGATGAGATCATCCACTTAGTCTCAGATAGAAATCCACATTTCTGTGACTGAAGTAGAAAAAAAAAAGAAATCTGTCAGCTCAAAAGTTGTTCAGAATTTCAGGTCTGTCTTTATCATTATAGAGATAGCTTCAGAGTTTAAGATTTTCTCTCAGATGAATGTTTTTTCAGATGAATGTTTTTTCAATGTTAGTTCTTTACCAAGGAAAATAACAAGCTAAGTGGGAAGTCTTCATTAAAATTTTTAAAATAATTTTCAGTGTCTCTAGAACCATAAGACTTTGGTGTTTTAATATCAGAGTTGTAAAGTATAGAAGCTGCTTTTAAAAACAAGATTGTGTCCCGGTGCTAACTTACAGAGGAAATAAAACTGCATGCTTAAGCTTGCACAAGCCTCTTAGATAGTCTCATCCACTAGAGGGCAGACAGCAGAAGCAAGAAGAACTACAGTTCTGCAGCCTGTGGAACGAAAACCACATTCACAGAAAGACAGACAAAATGAAAAGGCAGAGAACTATGTACCAGATGAAAGAACAAGATAAAACCCCAGAAAAACAACTAAATGAAGTGGAGATAGGCAACCTTCCAGGAAAAGAATTCAGAATAATGATAGTGAAGATGATCCAGAACCTCAGAAAAAGAATGGAGGCAAAGATCGAGAAGATGCAAGAAATGTTTAACAAAGGCCTAGAATAAGTAAAGAACAAAAGCCTAGAAGAATTAAAGACAAACAAACAGAGATGAACAATACAATAACTGAAATGAAAAATACACTAGAAGGAATCAATAGCACAATAACTGAGACAGAAGAACGGATAAGAGACCTGGAAGACAGAATGGTGGAATTCACTGCCACGGAACAGAATAAAGAAAAAAGAATGAAAAGAAATGAAGACAGCCTAAGAGACCTCTGGGATAGCATTAAACGCAGCAACATTCACATTATAGGGGTCCCAGAAGGAGAAGAGAGAAAGGACCCGAGAAAATATTTGAAGAGATTATAGTCGAAAACTTCCCTAACATGGGAAAGGAAATAGCCACCCAAGTCCAGGAAGCGCAGAGAGTCCCAGGCAGGCTAAACCCAAGGAGAAACACACCGAGACACATAGTAATCAAATTGACAAAAATTAAAGACAAACAAAAATTATTGAAAGCAACAAGGGAAAAATGACAAATAACATACAAGTGAACTCCCACAAGGTTAACAACTGATTTCTCAACAGAAACTCTACAAGCCAGAAGGGAGTGGCATGATATATTTAAAGTGATGAAAGGGAAGAACCTACAAACAAGATTACTCTACCCGGCAAGGATCTCATTCAGATTCGATGGAGAAATCAAAAACTTTACAGACAAGCAAAAGCTAAGAGAATTCAGCACCACCAAACCAGTTCTACAACAAATGCTAAAGGAACTTCTCTAAGTGGGAAACACAAGAGAAGAAAAGGGCCTACAAAAACAAACCCGAAACAATTGAGAAGATGGTAATAGGAACATACACATCGATAATTACCTTAAATGTGAATGGATTAAATGTTCCTACTAAATGACACAGGCTCATTGAATGGATATGAAAACAAGACACATATATATGCTGTCTACAAGAGACCCAATTCAGACCTAGGGACACATACAGACTGAAAGTGAGGGGCTGGAAAAAGATATTCCATGCAAATGGACATCAAAAGAAAGCTGGAGTAGCAATGCTCATATCAGATAAAATAGACTTTAAAATAAAGAATGTTACAAGAGACAAGGACACCACATAATGTTCAAGGGCTCAATACATAAGGCAACTGCTAACAGCTGTAAAAGAGGAAATCAACAGTAACACAATAATAGCGGGGGACTTTAACACCTCACCTAAACCAATGGACAGATCATCCAGACAGAAAATTAATAAGGAAACACAGGCTTTAAATGACACAATAGACCAGATAGATTTAATTGATATTTATAGGAGATTCCATCCGAAAACAGCAGATTACACTTTCTTCTCAAGTGCACACGGTACATTCTCCAGGATAGATCACATCTTGGGTCACAAATCAAGCCTCGGTAAATTTAAGAAAATTGAAATCTTATCGAGCAACTTTTCCAACCACAATGCTATGAGATTAGAAGTCAATTACAGGGAAAAAAACATAAAAAACACAAATACATAGAGGTTAAACAATACGTTACTAAATAACCAAAGATCATTGAAGAAATCAAAGAGGAAATCAAAAAAATGCCTAGAGACAAATGACAACGAAAACACGACGATCCCAAAACCTATGGGATGCAGCAAAAGCAGTTTTAAGAGGGAAGTTTATAGCAGTACAATCCTACCTCAGGAAACAAGAAAAATCTCAAATAAACCATCTAATCTTACACCGAAAGGAACTAGAGAAAGAAGAACAAACAAAACCCAAAGTTAGTAGAAGGAAAGAAATCATCAAGATCAGAGCAGAAATAAATGAAATAGAAACAAAGAAAACAATAGCAAAGATCAATAAAGCTAAAAAACAAAAACAAAAAGCCACTCATGCTTCTAGGCCCTGAACATGCTTTTCTTAGCCCTTTTTTTACTGTGCCTTTCCCTCAGAAGGCTCAGATTAATGTGTTGTTTGCCACTGTCACAGTTAGTCCTCATCCTGATAGGAATAACAAAATGGTTCTAATTCTTTTACCCTTGTGAAAAGATTTTATATGAGCTATCACTTTAATTTCCTTTCTGATTCCTTTTGTAGTTTGAAATGTTATGAAACCACCGTCCGTGTTTCATTACGATTAAAGATAAAGGACTGAGTATGCTGCTCTTGAGGGAACCCAGCACTCTAAATATATCCGCCCCCCCCCCCATATTTTTGTTTGTTTGTTTCAGGGGGAACATCCCATTAAGAATTTCAGAAAATTTTGGGTTTCAAAATCTTTGCCTTGGACCCCCTTGCTTCCTCTTTCCTTGCAGAGTCATGTGTGTCTTATCAACTCAGAAAATTGAAAATGGCTCTGTGTGTTAATGCTCGGTTCTTCTGTCACCTCCAGCCGACTGTTCTACCTTCCGAGTAGACACTGCTGTTATCAAGCAGAGAGTGCCGATCTTAATCAAGTACCTAGACTCAGATACGGAGAAGGAACTGCAAGCGCTTTATGCACTACAAGCATCAATAGTAAAACTTGACCAACCTGCCAGTAAGTTTACCTCTTGCTCCAATGAACCCAACCAGAGGGTGAGATTTATCCAGGCCAAGACATGAGAGATGGTTGGATGGGCTGGGCTTGAACAGTGGATAATAGAAGAATCACTAATTACAAAAACTCAGATAACCAATAACTTTAATAGACCTGAACGTGTTTAAGTGTTAGACTTTTAGGAGAAAATGATAACAAGAACGCTAGTTTATATTAGAGATTTAATCCTCATTCTAGGGCAGGTCTGTCTAATAGACTCTCTGCAATGATGGAAATGTGTCTCTGTCATGCAGTATGGTAACCATGAGCCACACATGTCCGTTGAGCACTTGAATGTGGCTGCTGTGACTGAGGAAATAAATTTCATGTAATTTAAATGTAAATAGCCACATGTGGTTAGTGGCTACCCTATTGGACAGCACAGGTCTAGGGCATCTTGGCATTAGCATATGTGCAGAACAGTTTTTCACCTTCTTTGACACAGGTCTTAATAATGAAAGAGGATGATACTCTTCAGAATCCTCAGATACCCAACAAAGACATTAAGGCAGTTTAGACTAATTTTCAGTTAAGAGTTATGATTAATACTGGCTAACCAGACAAATAAGGTAACCTGAACACCAGAGTCTTAGTGATGCTGGTAAATTAACTGAATTGTATTAAATCTTGAAAATTCAGTTGACACTTGTGAAAGTGGATAGTAAACACTTGGCTGTTTTAGAGATAGCACTGAAGTAGTTCTTTGGCACTTCCTTAGGTTGTAGCTTTTTCAGAGTTTTCCTTCTTGGCTAGTGCTGTTAAATCCCTCTGGGAAATAAAGGAAAAGATTGAAACGATCCTCAGGGTGTAACCGAAGAGACATTCTATCTATAAATCTCTCTTTTTTGAACAATAATATAAGCTAAGTTTCCACTGTGAGAGCAAAACAGAGGATTAAAATTGCCCAGATCATCTGGGCATTGAAAACAATAACCAACGACTATCGTTTCACTGGATAAAATCCAGATGAGATAGTTTTTACCCATTTTTTTCATATGAATTATTACTCTTTTCATTTTGAAAACAACATTAGAGGGGTGGGAAGTACATTCTGCCTTTTCCTCCCAAAATTTGTAAAAATAATATATTTTTATTGTAAAATTTCAAACAAAATGTATAAAGAAGAAAGTAAAAAAGAAAAGTATTCTTGTATTTAATTTTTAAGTGTTTAGGGTGAGAACTACATGATATCAAACAACTCAGCAATATCAGAAAATAGTTCAAATTGAACAAAATAATAGGAATAGGAGATAGGTTAGACTGCTTAAATTTTTCCCATTCTTTAGACAAATGGTTTTGCTCTTATGCTATCAAGAGGGAGTGTGATGAAGTGTCATGGATGCTCTTATCCTGGGGAGTTCATGTGCATCCATTCACTGCTTGGAAATACGGTGTTCTCGCAGCTACAGTGCCCCCAGAATTGATGGTTTATTTTCACCTCCTTGCAGATTTGCTACGGATGTTTTTTGATTGCCTGTATGACGAGGAGGTGATCTCTGAGGATGCCTTCTACAAATGGGAAAGCAGCAAGGACCCCGCAGAGCAGAATGGGAAGGGTGTGGCCCTGAAATCTGTCACAGCATTCTTCACATGGCTGCGGGAAGCAGAAGAGGAGTCTGAGGATAACTAAAACTTCAAATACACAAAATGAAACAAAAGAAACAATTTAAGTATTTTTATAAAAAGTGTCACGTCTTCGCCAATCACAGTGCAGCAAGGCCAATTCTCGCAGAAACCCCCACGTGTGCACGAGTGGGAGAGGGGAAAGAGAAAGAAAGGTGATCATGGAGGAAAAAGGTACTGGAAAAAAGTAAACTTCAAACCTGAGGGCGGGAGCACTAAAACCAAAATACATGTATTATTTATAGAAAGTATTTTCTGTTTTAATCTTTTCTTTTTAAACGAGGACTCATACTATAAAAAAAACATCTGTTTAGCAAAAAAAAAAAAAGTTGAGAACTTTTAATTTATTTTAAGGACTGCAAATGCCAGTGTAATTTTTTAATTTGCAGTTTCTGTAAACAACTTGTATAATAGAAAAGCAGAGAAATAAATTTCCCTCCCCTTCAGATGCACCTCACGTTTGTTTTAAAGCATAGTATTTAGTCCAGATTTAAGAAGGTTTGGGGTGAACAAGGTAAGAAAGATTTTTTTTTTTTTTTTTTGGCATCAAATCTTTCTGCCTGCCTCTCAGCTTGCTTCAGAAAATAAAAAAATCAAAATAGTAATCAAAACATACATAACCTTGGAACAGAAGGAAATGCTGTGGACCAGAGAACTCCAAGAATTGTTTAAAAAAGAAGTGCTACCCTGGGAAAAGTACTCTTAATACTTTTGAAATCTTTAGAGCAACTTTAAGGCTTGTAAATACATAGAACAAATATTTAAAAAAACAAAAAGAAATTGACTCAATACTATTTCTTTTCACTTTCAAAATATAAAGAACAAAATAAAGACAAACATTGCAAGTTTAAAAGAAAGTAAAGTGACTTCTCCTTTTGACAGCTGCTGCATGTGCGCCCATCTCTGGGAGGTGCTGTCTGGCTTCTCGCTGTCTAATCAAAATCACTTCTGAAGTAGGAGAGAGTGAGAGAGAGAGAGAGAGAGTGTGTGTGTGTGTGTGTGTGTCTGTCTGTCTGTCTGTCTGCCTGCCTGCCTGCCTGCCTGCCTGCCTACCTGCCTGTGTGTCTGCAGTTGGAAAAGGCAAGCTACTTTGTGGGTAAAGGAGGACACTTGTGCTTGGGTGGGAGAGCTTCTGTGAAGTCCAGGGGATGCTTCTTTCCAACACCAACTAGAAATGCATTCATGGTAGGAACAAACCTAACAGCAATATTTTAAATAACCACGTGTTCCACTCTATGTATTTGGATTAGGGGCGCTAATTCAATGTGATACCACCACTACCACTGATTTTTAAAATCATCATTGCTTCCAGTGCTTAAGAAACCCAAAGATGTCTTCTAAAAAATGAAAGAAACCAAAGCTAAATTACACTTTTTAAAAAGTGGGTGTAGGGTCTAAAACCAAACCAATGCCATGTGTGAAAATCACATTTTTCCCAACTTCAACTTCACTCAAGCCATTCTGGTGAGTATAAAACGAGCTGTGGTTTGGGCCTCTGTTTCTCCGACAGATACTGGAGTGCTGTACTGTGCTTTGTTTTTTTTCTTCTTTGATGAAATTGTAGTCTCTACAGGTGGCTTTCCATTTCAATTGTTTGTAGGCCAACACCCTACAAAATGTATTATGAAGAAAGCCATGCTGCTCCCAAATAAGCAGTCTTGTATTTTGTATCTGGCTAACCAAAGAGTTCTTCTAGCTTCCATCTCTGAAGAAGTATTCACATTAAGAGACTTGGCAAGACTTGTGATGCACAAGAACAAAATTGTCCATAGCAATAAAAAGCTCTTCTTCAGAATGTAGTTGAACACAATTCAGGATCCCACTACGTGAGCCCACTGCACAGGGGTGGAAAGCTGTTCTCGAAGAACAAAATCCTGAAAGTCTTGTGACAGGCGTATGACAGCAGCTGTCATCAGAGATGCAGCCTGAAAAGTGTCAGGGTCTGGCTGCAGGCTCTGCCTGGGAACCCTCAGTTGGAAGAAGCAGCTTGATTCTGTGTTATATTGAGTTTTTAACAGCTGCCAGAATCAAAAGTGCAGAGGATTCTGATCCGGGAATCTCCTGACTGATGCAGTTTTAGGTGTCTGATGTAGCACTCACTCACAGGGGTGAAGGGTGGTGGGTGGAGATGGAGAAGCAAGGTGGTGACTGCCTCTTGGAAATCCGTGGCGCTCCTTTGCAGGGGTCTAGCCAGGACGGAACTTCAGGTACTAGTGATGGCCTATTCATGGGTATTTTAGATGTGGACAAGTGTAAGGATTGGAGGAAAGAGAATAATATTGGGGGGGAAATAATTCAAGGGTTGAAAAAAGCTTCAGCTATAAACGTCTATAGTACAGTAACAGAAATAGTGTTTGAAATCTCACCTATAAGTGTGAAGTGTGATGAGGAGACTACAAAGTAATTTATGGGTAACTTGTTGCTTTGTGCACAGAATGTTAGATGGGATTAGCAAGATTACCTAATGGCAAAATAAGAGCAAAGTGGGAGAATTGATCCACACTTACACCCGCTGAAATGCAAAACACGGTCATGAATCTTACCCTGTTCACAGTTTTCTTTTTTGTTCTTGTGTTTTATTTTTTATTTTTTTAATTAATTTTGATTGGCGTATAGTTGCTTTACAATGTTGTGTTAGCTTCTACTTCACAGCAAAATGGATCAGCCATACATACACATCTATCCCCTCCCTTTTGGATTTCCCTCACAGTTTTCTTACTGGAAAGCAAGGTTTGGTTGTTTTTGGTTTAAAGCAATAGGTGACATGGCCAGCACTGACATGGCTGCAACTCCTTCAAGCTGTCACGAAAGCTCTTTCACCCATTTGAACTCTGGGAAGAGGTTCATTAATTAAGGTTTAGTTCACTGCTTAAGGCGCTTTATGCCTGTATTCAAACCAGCTAACTTATAGCTTCTCAGTAAGTTTAAATGAGAGTTTTTCCCTTTCTAGAAAAAGAACATGATGCCAATTTTCAAAATAAACCCATCTTAGATTCTTACAAAGACCAGCAAGCCTGTTCATGGCTGCATCGTGAACTTGGTTCATTCAACAAACATTTACTGAGCATTTACTGCGTTCTAAGTGCAGGGAATAAAACAGTGAACAGAACAATCTTTGCTCACATGGAGGTCACATTTTTCATGGACAAAAAAAGAAAGCTAGAAGTTTACACTGCTACGTCAGCGCACTGTCCCCCCGAGACCGGTCTGCCGCTTGTTACGGTGGCAGGTCTTTGATTTGGTTTTTGTCTTTTTTAATATATTTCAAAATACAATCTAGATTATTTACAACAATTAACCCAAAGACAGTTTTATCTGGTCTAGGACCACTCTTCAAACAAGTTATCATGCTGGGGTTTTTGACATCTTTTTGTTTCAAATGGCTCCATTCAAGAATTTCCTTTTATCACTCTGTGAACTTGATCCAGTCAAAAGGAAAATTGATCCAGTCAAAAGGATTCTAAGCTAGAAAAAGTAGTCTTGGGCTATTGGATGTAATTCTGTGTTATCATTACTTAAGTTTTACTTTTTTTTTTTTTTCTTTTTTTGGCCGTGCCATGCAGCTTGCAGGATCCCAGTTCCCAGACCGGGGATTGAACCCAAGCCACAGCAGCGAAAGTGCTGAATCCTAACCACTAGACTACCAAAACTCCCTTAAGTTTTATTACTTTAAAAAAAAAAAAAAAAATGTAGGGACCCAGTTTTTCAGTTTTGACCATTCCATTGGCCCTTATGCACTCCTACATTCCCCATTTTGGAGAGAAGAACATTTTGCATTCCTTTCTTTATTTTTGTGTTGCTTTTTTTCTTACTGAGATATATTTCACATACTATAAAATTCACCCAAAATTTACTATATTCACAGTTGTGCAACCATCACCACTATATAATGTCAGAGCATTTTCATCATGCCTAAAAGAAGCACATATCCTTTAGTAGTCCCTCCTCATTCTCTATACTCTCTTCAGCCTCTGAGAGCCACTGAATTCTCTTTTTTGTTTCTGTAGATTCATTTAGATGAAATCACACATTGCATTGCTCCAGTACAACATTTAGCAAATGATCAAACCTCACAGGTGTTTGCAACATCAGGGACCTGACAGCAAGGTTTAAGACCCTGATTTTCCCGTTTTTGACTTGTTGTTCTCTGTCACTTCTTTAAGTATAACTTGGAAATATGTTTACAACCATCAGCTAATTTTGAACAAGTTCCTGAGAATTTCCTTTTGTCACTCTATTAACTTGATATATATGACCTGGGATATCTGACATCCTAGCACTGGCAACTAGGGTCTGGTCATTTTTTATCTCATTTATTGCTACTTGAATAACTTTTCCATGGGGTTGAAATTCCTGCATGAATTAGAGGCTACTACAGTGTACCCTAGAAAAGTTAAGATGTAGCTTGACTTGGAGTCTGAGGTTTTATTTGTCCCCTCCCTTGAGGCACATTTGGACATAGTGACTATTGAGGCTGCTTATTTGTCATGAAAGTAAAATTACTCATTAAGGGATAAAAATGCCTTGAAACTCATTAAGGGATAAAAATGCCTTGAAATACTACTCGTTAGTCCCAGTTTATTAGTCTTATAGAAGGTTACTTTTCCTATTCAATAAACTTGAGCTCTAAGTCTCCACATCCTCCAGTAGTTTAGGGAGAGATACACTATATGCTTACTAGCTTCAAATATCACATGTATCCCTCAGAGGGAAAAATGGTTATATGTTAATGGGACTACCAACCATCCCCCTCACCCAAAACAAAAGGAAGACATCATTTTATATTACCAAATCATGAAATGACTTAGCATATCAAAGAAAAAAAGCTACAGAGACCCATGTGCCAAACTTTTAAAAAATGTTTTATTTTGAAATAATTTTACTCTATGGGGAAGTTTCAAATTTAGTAGAGAGAGTTCCATATACACTTCACTCAATTCCATATTAATG
This sequence comes from Phocoena phocoena, assembly GCF_963924675.1. NCBI lineage: Eukaryota > Metazoa > Chordata > Mammalia > Artiodactyla > Phocoenidae > Phocoena > Phocoena phocoena. Next base: position 15,958,392 of record NC_089219.1, on the reverse strand, counting down.
TCTTACACTACCAGAGGACATTTATCAAAACTAAGAAACCAGCATTGGTGCATTGCTGTTAACTCCAGACTTTATCACAACTGTTCCTTTTGTCCTTTTTGTAGTCCTGTATGCAATCCAGGATACCACATTGCGTTTAGTCATCATGTATTCTTAGTGTCCTCTGGCCTTTGACAGTTTAATTTTAATCTTTCCTTGTTTGTCATGACCTTGACAGCACTGGTCAGGTACTTTGTAGAATGTCCCTCAATTCGGGTGTTTTTCAGATGATTAGAGTTTGGGGTAAAAATACCTTTTTTTTTTTTTTTTTTTTTTGTGGTACGCGGGCCTCTCACTGTTGTGGCCTCTCCCGTTGGGGAGCGCAGGCTCAGCGGCCATGGCCCACGGGGCCAGCCGCTCCGCGGCATGTGGGATCTTCCCGGACCGGGGCACGAACCCGTGTCCCCTGCATCGACAGGCGGACTCTCAACCACTGCGCCACCAGGGAAGCCCGTAAAAATACCGTTTAAGTGAAGTGCCCTCCTTATATCAGAGGGTATGTGATGCCCCCATGACGTCATTGGTGATGTTTAACCTTGACTACATGGTTAAGGTGGTGTTTGTTAGGTCTCCACTCTAAAGTTGTTTTTCTTTTCCCCCTTTCTTACTCTGGTCTATTTGGAAGCTAGTCACTAAGTCTAGCCCACATTGGGGGAGGGAGGGTGGAATAGGAGAGAATTAAGCTCCACTTCCTTCCTGGAGTTGGAGATACCTGCTGCTTATTTCGAATTCTCCTGCAAGAAAGATTTGTCTCTTCTATTTGTTTCTTTATTAAGTCGTGTGTAAATACACACACACACACACACACACACATATATAACTATATTATATATATACATATATATCAGTACAGATTCATATATATTTATCTTACACTTTGAGTTATAATCCAATACCACATTATTTTGTCACCCAGATTGTTCCAGCTTTGGCCTTGGGAGCTCTTTTCAAGTTGATTTACGTGTCTCTTCGACGTTTCTTCATCTGTTTGTTTTTAGAGCACTTGCTTTGTGACAGTACAAGATGCCACTGGAGTATCTTGTATTTTTGTATTTTTCCTGCCCTAGTCATAGAGTCCGTCATTTCCTCAAGGAGCCTTGGCTTCTTTTAGGAGAATAGTATTTAGAAACCAAGATCTGGGCACTGGGTGAGCTCATTACTACTGGGGTTTCTCTGCTTCTAGTTCTGCCAGCACTGTAAACTCTTTTTTTTTTTTTTTTTTTTTTAATACTGAATGTGAGATCTTGCCAGGTTCACAGGAACACTGACTTTTTACAAACACTGCTTCATTTTTTATATAACTCTGGTACCCAAAAGACTTCACCCTATAGACATTACAGTTATGCTTTTGCTCACCCTACCTAACAAGAAAAAAGGATTAGAACTATTCCCTCTCTTTCCCTATTATGATAATTTGTTTTAACTTTCCCTTAGCTAGCAATATTCAGACAATCTACTGAAGTACCATACATTACAGTGTTAAAATCTTACCTGAGAGACTAACTCAATTAAATAATAATAATGAAAGTTGCTAAATAACCAGAAGTTAACTGACAATGGAAACCATTGTACTGCATATCAAAACTTGATGAGATGCAACTAAAGTAGTACTTCGAGGTAAATGTAGTGTCTTAGATTTATTCAGGAAACATGAAAGAGTTAAACAGATTAGGCCATCGGAGGAACCAGCTGAGTAAAAAACACGCTACCTGAGTGGATAGCAAGAGTTCATATAGGAAGAAGCTGTATGCAGTAGTGGAAGAGAGATCTTGACTAGCGTTAGGAGACTTGTGTTCTCGTGCTAATGCTGTTTACTGCTCACGTGGTCACTCTCACGTGTATGGGCCCCCACCGTCCTCTCTAAAAAGGGTTCACTCGTGCCAACCATATGCGCACATCCAGAATCACTTTAAATACTGTTTACCAAGCTTAACAGTGAATTAAGTTTTGGTGAAATAGGATATTAAACTTTTCAAAGAAGTAAGAATATAAAGATTTTCTGAAATTTTCAAAACAAATGACCATCTAGCAGTTGAACTTGTTCTACCGGTGATTTTCTTTCTGACTCTTCTGAAATATTTACCTCTTGTTAATCAAAATACGTCTTCTGACCTGAAGTCCTAGGAAACTATCTTTGCCAAAGCTCTAATGGTTGTCCTATCTTAATTGCTTCCTAGAACATAGAATAACGGGGCCCAGCATTGTTGTGTGTTAGAATCACCTGGGAGTTTTCAAAACCACAAATCCTGAGACTCCACCCCAGACCAGTTATTTCAGACTCTCTGAGGATGAAACCTTGGCATCATTTTTTTTAAAAAGTTGCCTAGGTGATACTAATATGAGCCAGGGTTGAGACCACTGTGGAATGGTGAAAATAACCTGATTTACCAAACAGTTTAGAGAACAATTTATATTTTCAGATTTTTTTTTTTTTTAAGTTTCAGTCACGTTACAACCCTTTTTCACATCTTCATTGTTTTTTTTGGCCACACCACATGGCATTCGGAACTTCCCTGAACAGGGATCAAACCCACGCCCCCTGCAGTGGAAATGCGAAGTCTTAACCACTGGACCACCAGGGAAGCCCTCTGATATTTTAAAAATATTTTTAAACTGCAAGGTGTTGGTTGGACACACAAATGTGGCATTACAAATGGCACATGCTTTGAAAATACAGTGCTATGAGAGCATATAATCGGTGCCCTGTGTAAACTGGGGGGTTAGGGGATGCTTCCCTCAGGAAGAGAATTTTAAACTGAGAAATCTAAAGAATTAAATAGTTAAGGGGGTGGGTTCAAGCAGAAGGGATCATGAGTGCAAAGGCTCTGTGGTAGGGGGGATGCAGGGTGTTTCTGAAAAATGAAGAAAGAGTGGCAGGTATGGTGAGAGTCCATTTCATATGCAAAAGTAGAATTTAAACATGTCCTGTGACAAATTAATTCGGACAACCTTCTCTGGGCAAATGGGTGAAAGAACTTTTTGAAAGTTGCCATATTCTCTCAATTTAGTAGAATTCGCTAGAGACCAACCTTAGTTGGTTTTTTTATGTTTTGGTTTTTTTTTTTAGTAAGTTGTCACTCAGTAAAAGGAATGGCGGTACTTTTAATCATTTCCAGTCCCAAAATTTAGACACACAGTTAGTGGATGGGAATAACTTCTGGCTCTTTAGAATGAGCAGTTAAGTTTATATCTAAGATTAAGGTTATCTATAAACACCATGCACCTCATAAGGTTGTTGTGAGGATTAATTAAAGGAGATCAGATAAAGCCCCCAGCATCCTGCCTGGAATACCTGGGGCATGTCCTCCCTGTGTCCAATGTTCTTTTTCTATCCCATTCTACAACCTTAGTCATATTCAGCTACATACAAAATTAAACTACACTACCTTCCAACCCATACCCCCTGCAGTGGAGCATGGAGTCTTAACCACTGGACCGCCAGGGAGGCCCTTCCATCACCATTCTTTTTGGAACTTTAGGTTTGTGTTTTTTAAAACAAATGGATCCAATTTCATAATTCTGACTATAAAAATCTGTCTTCTTTTCAGTCATAGATTTTGATTCATGTTTTCCTTTAAATTACTGGGTTTTATTGGGAAAAATATCTTCCCCTTTCAGCATAAAGAAACTTTCTCAAGCTTCCCCATAACCACGAAAGAAAGATGTGTTATGGTGACCAACTCATTTTGCTGGGATTTTCCTTTTTTAAAACCTGAACGTCCTGCCTCCCACTAACCCTCAACCTCCCCATCAGTAAACCCTGACAGTCACCACCCTAGGTGTCATTGATCTGACTCTCACTTATCTCTGGCCACCATCACAGGCTTGGTTCCCCTTCAGGCATCTTCCTGCAAATATGATTTGCCTTTTAAGACACAAAGTAGGAGTGGAGAGAGAAGAATAGTACTGTTGGCAAATTTACTTCCTATTACACTGTCAAAACTGGATATATTTTGATTTTTAGTAAATCTGATAAATGACTGTCTTTATTATGTCTAAAATGCGGTTGTCTTGCCTCTGGTGTTTAAAAGGGTAAAAGATGGTTCAACACATACAATTCCCAGAACCTGACATGAATCAGGCTTGAAAGCAAATCCTTTTGCTTTCCCTAGAGACGGCAGGACTAAGTACCTTAGGGACCTTAATTCTAGGTTCTAGTTCCCACTGAAAGACACCTATAATAACATTCCCAAATGTTTTTGTTCCTTTGAAGGCTGAATTGTAACTTCAATATGTCAGATGCTTCAAACTTAAAGGGTAGCTTTTAAAACCCTTATCCTCAAAATGACAGTAAACTCTTGGCACTAACACTTTTCAGACCCCCTCAAGGAGCTAGAAACGTTGACTCCAATTGAACACCAAAGGGCTAATGACATCTAGGACAGAGGTTCTCAAACTGTGAATGACAAAATTAATGGATTACAACTAGCATTATATATATATAGAGAGAGAGAGAGAGAGAGAGAAGGGAGGGACATATGACAGAAAATGTTATTTTGTAAAATGTATTTGGTTTTTATATTCTGATCTATGTATGATCCTTTATCCAAAACGATTGGGATCAGACATATTTTAGACTCAGAATTTCTCAGTTTAGAAAAAAGTTTTTCAGTTCGATGACTGCTATGCTGAATAGAGTTAAAATTATTGCCACCAGTGAGTAGAAGAAAGTGCAGATCGTCAGAGGAGGATCCAGGGGTGTTGCTTATCTCTAAACCAGGGTCTTGGCCTCAGATAATAACAAACAATAAAAGAGAAAACCATTAAGGGGGTGGCAGTAGTGAAGTAATATTAAATCTCTTCATCAGTCTCCACTTTCTGCCTAATCGTATAAATTAATTCTCTTACCATCCCTTTCCAAGCTGCAGCCAAATTGAGGGCCATTTCCAGTCTTTCTGGCTAGAAACCAGAAAAGTCAGGTGACCCCCAACCCTACCAGGACCATACCTTCTTAAGGGATCAAAGCTCCAGCCTGGCTTTTGGTTACTGCTGTGTGAAATTGCAAGCTTAGCCTTGATTTGTGGGGAAAATAAAGATCAGGCTTGCTAGGAACAGAAACTTCTCTCCCCACCAGGCAATCAAGAATTATTCTTCAAACATCTGTGTTAACACGAGGTGGAATGTGAGTAAAATAGGTTGATGTATCTTTCATGCTCAACTTTGTGAGGCAGTGTCATAGCTGTGGTCTGGAATATTCTTGGAATCTGCAATTGCTTCAACTTCCTCTATCCTTATGCCTAAATCTCCAAAGTCACACATTTTGCTTTTCTATACAAAACAAGACCTTTTAGCCTAACAGACTTAAGTATCACTTAGCTTTAAATTTGAGGAATAGCAAAAAACCTATTACACTGACAACAGGCCATGAAGTCTGCAAAGCTTGCTGTATGCTAAAGTTGCAACAGTGACTTGGCTTCTGAAGAAAATGGATGTTTTTGTTGAAAACTAGAAATGATGCAGTTGCATTTTGGGGACTTTTTTTTTTTTTTTTTTTTTTTTTTTGCGGTACGCGGACCTCTCACTGTTGTGGCCTCTCCCGTTGCGGAGCACAGGCTCCGGACGTGCAGGCTCAGCGACCATGGCTCACGGGCCTAACCGCTCTGCGGCATGTGGGATCTTCCCGGACCGGGGCACAAACCCGTGTCCCCTGCATCGGCAGGCAGACTCTCAACCACTGCGCCACCAGGGAAGCCCGAGTTATTTTTTTTTAATTTTTTTTTTTATACAGCAGGTTCTTATTAGTTATCCATTTTGGGGACTTCTTAACACTTGCTTTTCTAGTTCACAAAACCCTACGTTTCCTCATGTTTCTGGGACTCCAGAGTCACTCCTGTAAGCTGGTTGGCCCTGGGCAGAAGTGTGAAATCATCACAGACGACAGCACGTTTACTCCTTTCTCTCTCCTAGAAGCTCTTCCTCTAGTCAGACACCCGGAGTTCTTACTCTTCTGATCCCTGACTGTCCAATGGAAAGCTTTAGATTCTCAAGTTCAGAGGTTAAAACAATGAATTCTGAATTACCAGTTTGAGACCTGTATGTTAGCTCTCCTTGATAGCAGCACTTTAAAATTGCTATAGAAGATGGGCTTCCCTGGTGGCGCAGTGGTTGAAAGTCCGCCTGTCGATGCAAGGGACGCGGGTTCGTGCCCCCATCTGGGAGGATCCCACATGCCGCGGAGCGGCTGGGCCCGTGAGCCGTGGCCGCTGGGCCTGCGCGGCGGGAGAGGCCACAACAGTGAGGCCCGCATACCGCCAAATAAATAAATAAAATTGCTATAGAAGAGATTAAAAGGAGTGAATGGTGGAACTTCAGGGACTTTGATATCAGTCTCTGATCTCTGTGCAAGAGGTCTCTGTGCAAGAGGGTCTTACTGGTGCTCTGACCATAAACTCCACACATTCCATAAGAACTGAGCTGCTCTTAAACTTGCCAAGATGTGTGTTCCCTCGGTGCAGAACATCAAACAGCCTAACAGCTTAAGTAAAGGGTGCAAAATTCACCATGTAAATCTGTTTTTAACAAACACAACTGAATGATGTTTTTACTAGTATAGCTCAAAGAAAGCCAAGTGAGATAAACTATAAAACCATACTCCATGGAGTCTTAACTCGGATATGACTAAGTATAAAAGGCAAAACTGACCAGATGTTACATTGAGCAGAGGTAAAATGCCTCAAGCAATATACATGTCCAATAAAAACTTCAAATCCCTTTGGAAGTGAAAAACAGCTTCAGACTTCAGTGAGTGGTAGCTTTAGTGCATGACTGGGGGGCGGTTGTGTGCAAAGCGCCTCCATGCGCACACTCTGGAGAAAGAATTTTTTCAGGGTTTTCCCTCCTTGGGTGTACATGTTGTAAACAACAGATAAGTTGTGTGTGTTTTTTTGAAGCAAAAATCTGTGGAGTGGAGAAATCTAATTTGCCCTTATCTGTGTCAGCTTCTTGCATGAGATGGGGCTAAAGACATTTCCGGGAAAAAGAAGAAAGGTAGGACGTTTTAAGCATATGAACACATAAAAATGGAAGTGTCTTTTAAAAAGGAGACAAAAGATAGAAATGTTGATAAGAAAGGAAGTGAGCAGGATGAAGTTTGGGCACAAAATGACCAAAACACCTTGTGAACATGTTTAATGGGACCCCAGAGTGCCAGGGCTTTGGTAATACCATCGGGACATTAATAGTAACACTCACCTTGTAAGGAATTTTTGGTGGTGGTGGTTAAATTTTTATATACCTCCCTTTGGAACTGATGGAGTGTATGGCTATGCCTGGGAAAGCTGGTGAGACAGTTAAAGTGCTAATGGCAATGCCAGAGCCTGAGGACTGGACTAGCAAGTGCTTAAATGGTTTCATAATAAATCTTTGGGATGACAGGCACATGCATTTGAGTGCCAGTCACACTGCTCTGAGCCTCACGGCAATTGTAGTGTTTATTATTTCCCTATATCATTACCCGAACCCCCTCTATCCGCGACAAGACACCTACTACTTTAGGTACATCGAATTTTCCCAAACCGACTTTGAAAAGTTACATTTTTAAACAGTATGTACAAGCCGAAGTACGCTGATACCAACGTAAAATGGCAATCCAGAGGGAATTCCCTGTTTTCTAATCCCACGGTTTCCTTGTTGAGAACCGTCCCTGCATATGCAGATTAGGGAGCCAGGGAAAACCGTTTCATTGATTAGAAAATCAACTTTTACAGTTCTTTTCCTGAGTTATTACGCTACCCTGTACTGTATGGATACTTAATGGGAAAGAACGTGAGGTACTGAATTTTCCGCTCTCTGGGTTTCTAATTATTCCAACCACCTTCAAAGAAGTGTAGTTCTTGTGCTGTGGCTAAATTCAGAAGCGGGAAATGCCAACCCCTCTAAAGGCAGACGGATCGCCAAAACCAGGGACTGAACCAGAGTAGAGAAGGGTTAAGTGAAAAGAGTGCCTTTCCGAGAGACCGAAACCGCATCGCCCAAGCTAACGGGCGCCACCCGGGAAGCGCCGGGTGGAAGGTACGAGGATACACAGACCCCGCCCGGGCGTCCCCACATCCCGGAGCACCCTCTCGCGCCCCCGCGCGCCCGACCGGGGAGGCAAGCCTCGCGCGCTCCCTCCGCTCCCGCGGGCTGGGGGTGCGGCCGCCGGCGCGCGCGGGGGCGGGGCCGGCTTGGGGGGCGCGCGCGCGGGGCCGCGGGCAGGGGGGCGGGGCGGCAGAGCTCGGCGGCTGGGCCTGGAGGACAGCGGCGGCGGAGGCGACGAGCGGCAGCGGGAGCGGCGCCGAGAATCCTTGCGGGACGCGGGCGACAGGAAGCGGGGAGCGCAGAGGTAACTCAGGACGGAAAAGGCGGGTGGGGAGTGGGTGCAGGCCCGCTGGACCCCGAGGGCGAGTGGTGGAGGCCGCTCGCCCGGGGCGCCGACGCCGCTACCCGAGAGGAGGGGGCGGGGCGGTCGCGTCCCCGGAGGTGGTGCCTTTTGTCTGCCTTCCCCGACCGCTCCGCCCCCTTCCCCTCCCCCCACGGCGACCTAGCCCCCTGCCCCTCTCCTGGAAGCCTCCTCCGGGACCCTCTCGCGCGCGCGCTCCCGCCCTTGTTTTGTTTGGACTGGGGAGGTTGGGGAGCTCTTCCCTGATCTAGGGCCCTGCGTCCCAGAGCGCCTGCGCCAGCGTCCTCCCGCCCGCTCCGATTGGCTGAGGTCTTGCGCATGCTCCCGAGGCCCGCGGTGGGCCTCGCTGTCCGCTCCCGCCCTCCCCCTCACCCTACTCTCAGCGGTTTTCGGAGCCGGTTCGAAAGATGCCGGCGGCGGTGACTGGCTGTGGCGAACCCGCCCCCCGGGTTCTCCGCCCCCGCCGCCGCCATTACGGAGCTCCCAGCGGTGAGTTCGCCGAGCGCTGGGACTCGCGGTCCGCCGCCTCCTCCGTCGCGCGCCGCTCGGGTCGCGGCGTCGGCCTCCCCGCGCGCATCCCGGAGCGGGAGCCCGAGCTGTCAGCTGCAATGAGCGCGCACCTCGGTGTCCGCCGCCGCTGAGCTCGCCGCCCTTTGCCTCGCCGCCTTCATCCTGGCTCCGCTCTCCCCCCCGCCTTGTGCTCGGCGCCGCACCGGCCGCTCCCTGCCTTTGTCTCTGCTGGTCTTTCTAACCGGTTCTCTCGGCGGTCTGGGCTCGGTGTCAGCTGTTGGCGCCCCTGAAAAGCCTTTGCTGCTGCTGCCGCTGCCGCCGCGACGCGGGCCTAAGCTTTCGTTTTCCCGTATGGCTTTCCTAGAGCTTGTTAGTCACTGCTCCTTAGGTGATGTGATTTTAGCTAATAAAGTCAAACGTGTGAATAGGGGCGTTTGTAAAGAGTTGGAGGCAGGAGTGGTGAAGTGAGAGGCCCAGATTTGAGATTTTGATACCGAATTGACCAATGTCTGTGACCGAGGACGAGTCACTTAACCACTTTGAGGGAGTGTTCACCCCTGCACAAGAGGACGGCCAAGGTGAACTTTACCGCCCTTTCCGCGTATACATTTTCTTTCTGTTGTTTATCATGCTTCCCGACTTTATGTTACATTGAAAAGTGAGAATTTAGTTAAAAGTACAGCTAGGAATTCACCTGGGACTTTATGGACAAAGCTGGCCTGTCTTAGAGTGAAGTTACACGTGTCTAGTTTTATTTTGGAAGATGGTTTAGTTTTGTTTAATCTGGCATAGGCATAAAACTGTTAAGAGCTTTTAAAATTCTTATTGCTCTTTTTAAAAGTTTAGTGTAATGTGTTTCAAAGTAGAAGTAACATTTTAAGAGGTTATTTTTGGCCTTGTTTTTAAGCTTAATTGGAAGATTGAGGGCGAGAACTTGGAGAAAGTGTCCTGAACTCTTCGTGTATAGATGAAAATCCTAACTCTTCAGCCAGTTAGATTGTGCGTGCCTTAGGAATAGATCCCTGTAGTGTCCATAGCATCTGTGCCCAATATAGACACTGATATATTGAAATACAAAAGTGAAAAAGAAGTTGCTAGCTAATTATATGCATGCTTTTTGTGACATTACCTGTTAAGTCTGAATATAGTTAAAGATTTTAGATTGAGAGCAACTTGATGTAATCAGTGCATAGCTAATGATATTATAATGTATAATGTCTTGTGTACATTTTATGGTAAAATATGAAATAATACTTTCCCTAAAATGCATACTTTCAAGGATATCAGTAAGCTGAAATACATTGTTGAACTACTTATTTTTCTAGTGCTTTCTCAATGTAGAGAAAGTAAATTAAAACTCTGAAATTACGGACTTTCTACTTTTACAACCTTTTCTTTATTGCCTGCATTTAAACAACTTAGCACTTCCCTTGGCGAAAGCAACTCTTTGTTATGTTAATCTCCCATTAAATTTTAAAAACAGGTTGATGACCACAGAAAGACCACATAAACCACAGGTAAACTCAGATGGCACATATAAGAACCCAGATGAAAAACTTATTCAAGTTTCGTCTGTTCGTTCTTTCACTTAATAAATATTTATTAAGCACCTATTCTGTGCCTGGCATGTTTCTTAGGCACCAAGTATGCAGCAGTGAACCAGCCAGATAAGATTCCTGCGAGGAAACAAGTGTGGCGGCCTAAAAGTCTGATCATTCAGAAATGTAGCAACAAAAGTTAAATTAATGAGTACCTGTGATGTTAAGGTAGTATGAATTAACCATTCATATAGTTTTGTTAGCTTTGTGATGAACAGTGAACTTATGGAATAACTCATTAACCAACCTATTATAAAGAAAGTGTTATAGGGCTTCCCTGGTGGCGCAGTGGTTGAGAGTCCGCCTGCCGATGCAGGGGACATGGGTTCGTGCCCCGGTCCGGGAAGATCCCGCATGCCGCGGAGCGGCTGGGCCCATGAGCCATGGCCGCTGAGCCTGCGCGTGCAACGGGAGAGGCCAAAAGAAAAGAAAGTGCTATAGACTGAAGCCTTAATTTTCATGACCTTTATTAAGGAAATACAGAGCTGAGGCAAATGTTTCTTAATATTTATATTAAATTTTAAATTTTAGTTTTATTTTTTAAGTGTTCTTCACACTTGCTGAATATAGTAATAAGTACTGTCAGGTGTCATTGTTCATTCAACTTTTTTCCCCAGTATTTATCCAGCACCCAATATGTGCTGGGCATCCTTCTAGGTGCTGGGAATACAGTGATGAATTAGTCCTAGCCCTTGTAATGCTTACATTTCACTGGAAGAGACACATAATAAAAAAGTAAATAGACGTATGTTGAATTACAGGTGGTGTTAAATGCTATTACAAATGCCATATAAAGAAACCTGAAAAAGAATAAGAAGGATGGGAAGGCTTTCTGAGGGGGTGACACTGAGCACAAATCTAATTGAAGTGTCTAGGAAAAGAATGTTGCGGTGTAAAAGAAGAGCATGTGCAAAGCACACACTGAGGACCAAAAGAAGATCTGTGTGTTTGGAGTCAAGAGAGTAGAGTGATGGGTGGAGTAGTAAGGGGTGAGATGACTGAAATAAGGGGGTGTGGTGATGGGGAGGTTTTAAACAGGAAGGTGTCAGGCTCTGTTTTTTTTGGTGGATGCAGCCAGGAAGATTGGCAAACCAACTTATTTCTCAGTTATTCCACCCTAGGCATACTTCTTACCTGACCTAATTTAAACTAACATTCTTGTCCTCAGGTTAATGATGTCTAATGTCTTTATGGACCATGTACTTGTTGCCCTGACTTCAGGCAATTTTGTCATCTTGGTGTTGAGAGTAGTTTCCTTTGCACCCCCACTCCTTTTCTAAAACCTGTTTGTTTCAATTTTGAGCAATTAGTAAATATAGAGTTGACTGGAAGGGTTTTGACTTTTTTTTTTTAGTATTTTACTTACAGGGAAAATATTTTTTAAAGATCCTCTATGAACAGACTGCTGAAGGTTTTGCTGACTTCACAGTATCATTTTCAACCTAGCTCATATTATCAGGGGTCAAGGAAGATGAATTCATTAGCAGTGTCACTTCACCAAGAATAACCTGATCGTGAAGTTTTACTTCTATATGGTATTTACATGTAAAAGTATCATCAGATTTGCTTTTTTTTTAATCAAGGAAAATGTATTACTATGTAAGTTCTAGTTGGGTGAGGGAGCAAGTTTATGTATTGAAATTATTCCAAGATAGACTTTTAGCTTTCGCAAACCTAAGTAATGCCCTTAAACCCAACTTTTCACAAATGAGAAAACTTTTTATTTTTGTGTTTTATAGTTGTTGAAGTGAACTGCTATATGAGCATTTTAAGTAGTTTTTGTAACAGTTAATAATTTTTAAATATTCGTGGATATTCCTAATTTACTCTTGAATAATAAGTTTTTAGCATATTATATGATCTTGAATTCTTTCAGCTGCCTTTCATTGCAGTTGACGGATAGTTCACAAGTCTGGCGTTGCTCTTGGTGTTCCCATAAAATGGTTTTCCCTGTAAACGTGAAAGCATTCTGTATGTTTGGAGCTTCAAACTATTACCTGACAAATTGAAAGCTCTTAAATTCCTAGACAGGGTTAGAGCTTAAAGTAGAAGCTGAGTGACTAGTCTGCTCTTTCCCAAGTCTTCGTTAATGTTCAGTAGCACAAAGATCTAAACGCCTAACTGATTATTTTCTTAAATTTTGGAAGAGTTTTTATATAAAATGTTATCGAGTCCCAGATGAGGATGGGCAGGGCAGAGGGTATTAATGATCAGGTAAATTTGAGTGATTTACATGCATTTTATTTTTAAATCTTTAATTTTGTTCTTTTGTGCTGATTTTACTTAACATTAGAAATATGACAGATAAGGGCTTAGAGGCATACTTATTCTCCTAGGTGATGGTCTGAATTTGCTTTTCTGAGTCTGGAGGCTCTTAGACTGTCATGTTCTTCAGCAGTATTTTTGCACTTGTATTACTTCTCTGATGGAGATGGAGTTAAGGTTACAGTTAAGTTTCCTGACCCCTTTGAGAACAGTAACAACAATAGCCTCTCTCTTTAGTAAACTGATCTTTGAGTAAACATCGAGTAAACTATTTCTAGGTCTCCTTATTCTGTCCTTTCTGAGTTCCTGATACTAGCAGAGGGGATGGGGTTAGGTTCCTCATGAGCTTTCTTGTCCTTGTTGCCTTTGTTCATGTGGAAGGTGCAACAGCTGCTGTGGCTTGTGCATTTGTCTTAGTCGCTGCTTTTACATAGTCTATATTTTGATAGTGATTTTATCTTTCTGAATGATAACTGACCAAGTCATCTGTCGCTTAACTATAAGTTTTATAGTGAATTTTTTTTCCCTTTGGATGTATATTAAATTTAGACGTTTTAGTTTAGTTTTGTTTCTGTTAATCTTCACACCAGGTCTTTTCTGTGCTTTAGGTTGATTCTTCACCACACTGAAACCATTAGGAAAAATCCTTGTGGTTAACAGCAGAGGCTTCAGAGTGTAACCTGTACTCGGGCCTAGAAATTATTTTAAATGGCGACTGATACGTCTCAAGGTGAACTCGTCCATCCTAAGGCACTCCCACTTATAGTAGGAGCTCAGCTGATCCACGCGGACAAGTTAGGTGAGGTAGGGGCTGACACAGTCTTGAAGCTTCACTCTTGGATCAGTCCCTGACTTCAGGCCCTGCTGGGTCCTTCTTGGTACCTGTTCCTTCCTCTCCTTGGGGGAGTCTGGGTTGTGAATCTGAACAAATCAAGTAGATACAAAGTTCTTTTCATCTTCCCTTTCCCCTCAAACTCCTGAGAAAACCTAAATTTATTCCAAATCAAGTATAATTACTTATTTCCATTTGAAATTCTAGCTAAAATAAAATACATTGAAAAGTACTTCTTAAGAATCATATTTCATATCAAAAAACCTTGTTAAAAGTAATTTGCATCAGATCCTGGAGTCGACTTGAAGAATTCTCCTACATCTTCTGACACCCAGTTAGGCCCCTTGAAAAAGAGAGAGAAGAGAAATTTTGTTTGCATGTGTGATTATGGCCATTTCTTTTCTTAGAAGGTAGAAGATAACACCATGCCGATTCGTCGAGCTGTGAATTCTACCCGGGAAACTCCTCCCAAGAGCAAGCTCGCTGAAGGGGAGGAAGAAAAGCCAGGTAAAGTAAAGCGGTGGACAGCTTCAAAAGGCAAGAGTTTCTGCTCCAGTTTGGAGTGTCCCATAAATTCCCTTGAACTTACTTGTTCTTTTTTTATGCTTCAGTGTTTGGGGGGGAGCATTTAGAGAGAGAGGTGGTACCTGTTGGTATGTCATTTCTAGACCATGTGGGCAAAGAAAGAATTTCATCTTGTCTCTAAAGAGTTTTAGAAGGTGAAAATTTCATGTTCTTGGAATTAAAAAACAGAAAGATGGTTGGAGAGAACAGGAATGGTCGAAGAGTAGCTTCTGGGCATACAGTGTCATGGGGATGAAGACCCTGGAAGAATGGAAGACTTGGGCCTTCAAGATGGACAGCGGAAGGCTCAAGCAGAAATTATCAAGAGGCCTTAAGGGAGCAAATGGGCGATCAAATCATTGGTTTGTAACTTTGGTGTTGGTGGAGAGAAGATTGGCCAGGCAGAGGTGGGAACATAATAAATCAAGAGAAAGGTAGAACCGTCAATCTGGAGTATTCGTGTTCCTTTATGGCACCTCTAACCACTTCTTCAAGTGGAACTGCTTTTCTTGTTCTTGTGACCTTTTTCTTTTTCTTTTCTTTTCATTGCCAGGGATGAGCACATGGTGCTGTCCCCGTCGTGGCTGTTAGAACCAAATATTTGCTGACCAGCATATATTACCAATAAAATAATACATGCACCCTTGATGCCTTTATCCTTAGTGCACTAGGGATCTGCTCTTCTCCAGCTGAGCATGGATTTTGTCTCAGAATCCTCAGACGAATACTACAAGCATTTGGGGTACTCTGGCCTAAGGCAGTGAGGAGACATGGGAATCAGCATATTAAAAAAAATAATAGTTGCTGGTGAGTTGAGGATAGGTTATTTTTTCCAGCACTGAGATAAGCCACTTGATGGCCCATCTTGAGCCGCATTTAACAGCCAGCTGAAGTCACTAAGTCACTAATAACGTGAGTTTTCAGAATACACCAGAGTATTCAGGTGTAAGGTATTAGAAAAGTCAACCGAGAATTTATAAAGGACCAGTAAGACACTTCACAAGTTGTGTTTGTTTATCTTATCTCTGTCCCATTATAGTATTTTGTACATGAAAATAATTGGACTTCACTCATGTTGTAAATTTTATAAATCCAAAAAAGGCATACATAGTAGTTCTGTGAGTTGGAAACATTGTCTCATATGTAACAGTGTCTCATTATCTGTTGAGCAATTGAACCTTTATTAAACCGTAAGCTTTAAGAGAAAATAATGTGGAATTTCATTTGTAGCCCTGCTGTTATGGTAAAACTCAGTAAACGGTCTTGGCTTTTCAATTTGTTTAGAATAAAGCAATGTAAAAATAAGTAAACATGACTAACTAAAAGTAAGTTCTTACACAGTTAGGTCGGCCAGTTAGGTCAGATCGTTGGGGCAGATCTGTATCACCAGATACCATTGTTATACTGAAGTTCTAGCCTTAATATTTGCGTAACAGCTCTAGAAGCAGTAGAAGAGGCCAGAGGAGGATGGGAATCAGTACAAGTGCTAGCCTACAGGTTTCCCCTAAAGCATTTTGTATTGTGTTCATAATAACTCTGAAGTCAGGGTACTGAGATTTGGAGATGTCAAAGAACTTGCTCTAAGATATCAAGCTAGAATGTTAGAAAGTCTGAACTTGAATCCAGATATATCTGACTCTAGAGCCTTGATTTTTGCTGAGCATATATGGGAGGATTTTTCACTTACATGCAAGTCTGGTTGAAGAGCATAATCCAGGATGATTTACAAATTATAGTTGACTATCCTGAAACTTACGGTTTAGAATTTTAATTTGTAGAATTCCTTTAGCATTGTATGTATGTGGTTTGGCTATCAGAAGGAAGTGGCATTTTAAAAAATTCTCTTATTTATGTGAAGGCCCCAAAGAAGTCTTCATTATGCCAGTAATGAGTTCATATAATTTAAATGACTAAACTCTTTAAGCATATCCTCTTTTTTTTTTTTTTGCCTAGTTTTGGCCACTTTTCTTTTAAGTCTCTGCTTAACCATTTCCTGGGGTTCTGTGTTCTGTAGTGGCTGCTCAAGGAGACCCACTGAGAAAAGACACAGACCAGCAACTGCAGACCTCAGTATTCCCCCTCTCATATTTCTACACTTGCCAGAATCATTTCACTTGGAAAATAAATATTAATTTTCTATTATTTATTCCCTTACTAATATTAGCCTGTTAAATTATGAAATGGCTAATTTCTTAATTATGAGTCTCATCATAAATGTTATAGAGTAAAACACTCAAGAGTTTTGATTTGGGGTAAAATGAGTTTCCTTTCTGTGCAATTTGCTGATCCTTCTCTTTTTCTCACCTAATGGTCTGGATCAGCAACCCCTTATATAGGCAATTGGAGTGACATAAATCGGGGGAAAAAAGTGTACTCATAAATCATTTGTTCATTTTAGGATACAACTGTTAATTGCAACATTTGGCTTATCTGTTTAAAGAGATAAACTTTTACCCTTTTATTGACTCAGGCTCTAATGTATTTACTTGATGCAATTCTACTCACCTGATTTCTTTTTTTTTTTTTTAGAACCAGATGTAAGTTCAGAGGAATCTGTCTCCACCGTAGAAGAACAAGAGAATGAAACTCCACCTGCTACATCTAGTGAGACAGAGCAGCCAAAGGGGCAACCTGAGAATGAAGAGAAGGAAGAAAACAAGCCTTCTGAGGAAACCAAAAAGGAGTAAGGACTTATGCCTTCTTGCTATTTGTATGTGAAGACTATGTAAAAGGACTGTAGGTCACATTTTTTTAAAGTGATACAACTTAATTTATGCTAGATACATGCCATTTGGAGTTACTTTTTTTGGAATTATCTTTTGGAATAGGCTTACGATGTAGTCGTTTGGCCTATTAGAATTTGTAGTAGTTATCAGAACAGTGGTTTGACGGATACAAAATTCATTCTTTTCGGCTTTGGCATGTGTTTTTGTGCTTAGAATTCATTGTGGGAGTGTCTCCTATTGTAAACATTGACATAATTTCAGTCAGAAATGGAACGTGACTAAAAATCTGACCTGAGGGAGTCTTCTTCACTTTATTCCTCCCTCTTTGCAGGAAAGAGTTATTTCTACGTGCTTATGTTAGAAAGCATTAATCTATACCAAGACATTGCTAGAGTGACCTAAAACTCTGTATATATTTGATGAAGTATTCAACTGGAGGGTGACTTTGAAAATCTGAAGGCAAAATTTGCTATTGATGATCTGTACAATGTGATGGTGATTCTTTTTTAATTAAAATTTTTTTTTGCAGGACAGCTGGTAGCATTCATTCTATTCTTTTCATAGTTGGTGAAAACAGGAGTTACATTTTAAATAAAAGAATGACTTAGAAATAACTATACTTTCCAGGTATAATCCTCAGGGAATCCTTCATCCCAGTTTCATAGGTATATGTAAGGTCTGTGGAATTTTTAGCAGCTACCCTTTCTTTTAGGTACATGGAGTGTTATTATTACTTAGAATAAAATTTGTATAATGCTTTATGGTTCACAAAACTTTTTATAAATGTAATCTCATCATTTCTTGCAGCACCTTGTGAAGTATTTGGTATTACATTACTGTTTTACAGCTGAGGAGATTGAGACTCAGGTCACTGGCTAAGATCATATAGCTAGTAAATGTTGGAGCTGAGACTCAAACCCAAGTTTTCTGACTTCAGGGCTTGAGTTCTTTGCACTGTACTGAATCGCATCTGTTGCAGTTGTTACTAGAATTCATTTTAAAATTCTCATTTCTTTTATGTACTGGCCCTTCATACTAGTGCTGATTTATATGACTCCTCTCCTGTGTGCAGCTGGGAGAGCACACCTTTTTGGTTCATTTGTAGAACCCAGTTTTTAAAAAATGTTTTATTTTGTAAAATGTTGCTTATTTTACGTATCACCTCAGTGTGGAAATGAATTAAAACATTGATTTTTATCCCTCTCTGGTCTTTTCTTCTTTCTGACTTTATACTTCTTTCTGAAGAGTTTATCTTGCATAATAACAATTCTTTGTTTTAAAGTGAGAAAGATCAGTCTAAAGAAAAGGAGAAGAAAGTGAAAAAAACAATACCTTCCTGGGCTACCCTTTCTGCCAGCCAGCTAGCCAGGGCCCAGAAACAAACACCGATGGCTTCCTCCCCACGTCCCAAGATGGATGCAATCCTAACTGAGGCCATTAAGGCAAGTTTTTATTTCAAGCAGTTCATCTTAGATTTATTCTGTTTGTCTCTTGCGTATTTGAAAATGGCATACTCCTGTGCAGGCATCAGAAATCTTGCTCTGCTTCCTAAAAGAGATTTAAATAGAAGAAAGCCATTGCTAAGTTCATGTTTTTATAATATTATCACATTTGGTGAGCACTGTTAATTTTTTTAAAAACTCAGATTTACTATAGCAAGTATTTTTAACTTATCTTTAGATGTTTTTTTTAAAAACTCAGTTTATTTTCAGTATAGTTTTTATTTGAAGGCTGAACATGTTAATTCATTCAACAAACAATTAAGGACTACCTTCTTTGTAGCAGGCAGTCCTACTAGTGATATAGCATAGAATAAGACAAACAGAGTCCTTGCCCTTATGAAATTGAATTGTGACTCAGGGTAACTGAATAGCAATGAGAAAATTTTTATTTCAAAAAAGTATACTATCTTTAGGTTCATTTTCAAAGCTTACGTCTAATATTAGTAGTTGGTTATCTTTCACACCAGAACTCTTTTAGAAACGTCACTACTTTGCTTCGTCACCTAGTCATTCCAGAATACTTGCAAAATCTATCCTCCTTCCATAGCTTTATAACTTTGCTATAATTCATTGACTTTCATTAGCTTGTGTGATCATCAGATACTGTTTTCCTGTTTTAAGGGTATCTTCTAATCTGACCTTGCCTTTTTGTGTGTAAATTTTTCTGGTTCATTTTGCCATGTTTATTTCACATGATCAGATGACAAGAGGAGTTAAAGTAGAAGCCATAGACACTCTGATTTCAGGGACCGTGTTGCTAGGATCTGAGTCAGAATTGGGGAGAGAAGGCTTCAGATCAGTTTAACCAGCGGTGGTTTACATAGGAAAGACTTAGAATTTGAGAAGACGGCACTAACAAACTGGAAAAAAGGTTTGCCTTCAGACCTCTCCGTACACTCCTTCAAGACAACTCTCAACTCATTAAGAAAACTTTCTTGGTTTATATAGCTTGATTATAGTGAGATCTCTTTTCTTTGTGTAGCCTTTCTTCAAGGATTTCACTTTGTGACCTCTCAGTCTAGGTTTGGAGGAGCAGGGTTACAGTGAGGGTGGAGAAGGGACTAAAATTCTAAGATAATAAAACAAAAAATTTAAACAGTATAATTAGGCCTGAAAAATAGTTTGTATATGATTATGCATGTTTGTACAAATGAAATACATACATATACATATATATATATATATATATATATATATCTCGTGTATTCCATGCAGTGTAAACAAATCATGATTTCAGACCATTGACTCCATTTTCTGAATTGAACAGGAATCTTGATACCTATTTTCATCTTATTCAGTTTGGTGGAGCAGGGATTGTTTTAGCATTAGAATGTGCTTTTCTGCTTGATTTTCTTTGTGTTTTTTTATAAGATCAGGAGAAAACTTCAGTAGGTTGTAATAGGTCAGAGACATTTGCTTGAAGCAGGTGATTCATTTTAACACAATCCATATTAAATTGTGTTGTACAGTCTTTTCTGGTTCATCTGTCTGTGACTTATTTTTCTTTATTGTCAGTGTATAAAATAACATTCAACCAAGTCTCTATGCAACGACAGTGAGTAAATCCTATGGTCATTTTATAGACAATGGCTACACAAAACTGGTGGACTAGCTCATTAGATAATAGATGCTGCTTGTGTGCTTCAAAATGTAAAGCTTTTGAAACAGAATTGCTGCCTTTGTGACGCAGTGACCTACTTCAGTTTTCCACGGGCATTAGTCAAATGGAATATAGATAAATAGGATGGAAAAGGAAGAGGGAGGGCACTTTAAATTGCAATCGAATGCTCTCATTGTCCAAAACGCCCGTTAAGGCTTTGCATCTGTAAACCCAGTTTTGTGCCATTTACTCAGATTATCTTTGCTTATGGTATCTGCTGGCATTCACACAAAGCCTGCAGAGGAATACTGGTTCTGGTGTGCTGAAGTTCATTCCATAAAATGGGCCAGATCCGTGAACCTACAAGGGTTAGAAGTGCCCTGCTTTCCTCACTTTAATGCTAAAGACCTGTCTTCTAAATACAGAATAGAATTAGAATGGAAAGAGCTTCTTCATTAACACACAGAATGTTGTTCACATGTTGTATCTTCTCTTTGGCTGTTTTGAACAATTTAAAATTGTTGCAGAAATATTGTTAATTCTGTATTTCTCCACAGCCATGATGAACTGAAGTTACCTGCAATACTGTTCACTCTTTCCTGCCATTTTTATCATCCATTATCAAGTTCACTTCCAAAATAATTTATTTTGAAAACATAGGTGTCAGAAAACATGAAAAACAGCTAGTTTAAATTAATATGTATGGTTTGATAAATCTGTTTCCTAGGCATGCTTCCAGAAGAGTGGTGCATCCGTGGTTGCTATTCGAAAATATATCATCCATAAGTACCCTTCTCTGGAGCTGGAGAGAAGGGGCTACCTCCTTAAACAAGCACTGAAAAGAGAATTAAATAGAGGTGTTATCAAACAGGTATTAAATGGTTGTTTGTAATAAGATCATTTCAACATGTATTAGCTGTAAATCCATATGTAGTAACATTTAGGCTTTTTGTGCTTTGTGAATTTGTTAGTTAAAATAAGTGAACATGATGATGAAAAGCTTAAAGGTAACTATTCTAGAGAGCAGAAGCAGTATGGTAATGTAACTTTTTTCTAGCGGCCTGTACTTTTAATTGAACTTTTGGGGGGCTGCTTGTGCTTGAGATTATGTGGTGCTGCAGATTAGAAGTGGGGTTGAGGAGTCCAGTTACTGCAGCAGCAGAAAAGGTCATTGTTCTTGTCTTAGGGTTGTTAGTTTTAAGGCCTAGCTTCTGTGGCTAGACTGGTTATCATTATAAATTAGATTTGCACATAGGTTCACCTTAACTTATTAGTATCTGAAACTATTAAGGCTTTTGGGAGCATCAGATAAACCTGAATAAATTGAGAATAATACTAAAACCAGTATTGATTTCAGGCATAAATCCATGTTACTTTGCATAGTACATCAAAACTTTACTTAGAGCTATGAGGATATTTTGTACAACACAGCGAATATAGCCAGTATTTTATAATACTTTTAAATGGAGCATAATGTATAAAATTTTTGAATCACTATATTGTAACCTGAAACTAATATAATATTGTAAATCAACTGTACCTCAACTTAAAAAGAAAATTGTTTAGCTAGAATGAACTTTCTTGTCAATCTTCAGAGGTCCAGAGGGCGGATGTAACTACCAAGGTCCCATGGTAATAGCAAAGATGGTTCTGAAGATCTAGTTCACTGCATTCCCTGAGTCCTGTTGCCTTTTTTCTATATCTTTCTGCATGGTTTGATTAATAACAGAATTCTGTGCCACTCAGGCATTTAAATTCCTCTTAGGAACTTTCAACAAGTACTTAACTCCACAAATATATTATTGAGTGTGTCCTGTGTGCCAGGTGCTTGGGGGTCCATCTGTGAGTAAAACAGTCTTGTGATGGAGTTCACATTCTACCTTTCTCAAAATGTTGTAAAACTGATATTTAAATGGCCTTTAAAATAATCATTGCTTAAAATATATTATCTAACCATTATAATTAGTATCATAGTATATGTCAGCACGGTTTATTAGCTGGCTTCATGTTTTTCTTTTTGAAAATATAGTTTGTGACCTATTTTGCCTCGTAGGCTGACCCTCAGTTTGATGCGTCAACAAGTTTATAGGCTGAAAGCATTTCCGTTTGATTGCTGTATTCACAGCAGGGTAGGTGAAGCTAAGGTGTGGAGGACTCAGGTTAATGTGAAGTTCTATGACAGCACTTCGTAAACTGTGGAAGTACATTCTAAGACTTCCACATACCGTCATGTGCAATGTCTAAAATTGCTAGATAACCTTTCCCATATGCAGTAATAATCTGTAACGGGCAAACTGTAGGAAGCATTGTGGCCTGAGATTAACTAGGCCTGAACTTCTGCCAAGGAGCTGTCTTCCTTTCAAGATAGAGGTTTTCTCACTTATTTTTTTTCTTGAAAGCTTACAGTAGACTGTTTAACCTGGTATCACCATTTTTGTAGATGAGGAAACAAAAGCTCAGAGGGTTTATGAGGTTGTCCAGTATTGAATAGCTAAATGGTACCATAAATAGGATTTGATCCCAAGTCTTTTGACTCATCCATTCTTTTTTCTCTGAAGAGCTCAGGAGCACTTTACATTAGTTCTTGCATCACCATGCCCTGTGATTCGCTTAGTCTAGTATAAAGTTATCATTATGAGTGCCAGAGTAATTTAAAATAAAAATACCTGTTATTGCAACTAAAGTTAATTTACTTTAGGTAAAAGGAAAAGGTGCTTCCGGGAGTTTTATTGTGGTCCAGAAATCAAGAAAAACACCTCAGAAGTCCAGAAACAGAAAGGTAAGAAGTCTGTACCAGTTTGCTTGAGCACTGTAATACCGTCACTACTGCTCACAGTGCAGTGTCTACCGAGTGTCCACTGTGTGCCCTGTGCAGGATGCAGCCTTTCTCTGAAGGCCTGGAGAGGTTATAATTCATTTGCTCATTATGATTCAGCCAGAGAGTGGACGGGACAGTGTGCGACTCCAGGCACCCCAGCCCCAGAGCCCGTGGGCCTAACTGCCCTCTGTTGAACTATGGGCAGCTGTATGAGTTATACTGCTTTTTTGTGAAATACCTTTTAAACTAGAAGAGACATACAAGTACGTGTTTACCCAATATTAGACCCTAAAGCTATATCTTAAGCCAGTTTTTCTTTTTTGTAGATACTAACACTCCCCCTCCTCCAGACACATAATTTCATTTATGGAAAGTATTCGATAATAAAGTGAAATACGTAATATTTCCTCTGTGTCAGTAGTTGAAATCATGACTGTTCCTCTCCATCTCCAGTGTTACAGCACGGGGGCTTTTTGTACTTTCTTTATAAGGCTTCCAGACTTTCAAAATGAATTTTTTTGTACAGTGCTGTCTGGTGCTGCATGATCCTTTTCATTCTTTGTTATTGAAGAACGAATTAAGACTTTTAATACCTTTTAATTTTTATATATATTTTTAACTCTCCCAGTTCAATTTTTTTTTTTTTTTTTAATCTCTGGCCGCGTTGGGTCTTCATTGCTGCGCGTGGGCTTTCCTAGTTGCGGCGAGCGGGGGCTCCTCTTCACTGCGATGTGCGGGCTTCTCATTGCGGTGGCTTCTCTTTGTCACGGAGCACAGGCTCTAGGTGTGCTGGCTTCAGTAGTTGTGGCACGCGGGCTCAGTAGTTGTGGCACGCGGGCTCAGTAGTTGTGGCACGCGGGCTCAGTAGTTGTGGCTCATGGGCTCTAGAGCGCAGGCTCAGTAGCTGTGGTGCACGGGCTTAGTTGCTCCGCAACATGCATGGGGGATCTTCCCGGATCGGGATCGAACCCGTGTCCCCTGCATTGGCAGGCTGATTCTTAACCACTGCGCCACCCTGAAACTTTTATCTCAAAAGAAGTTGCCACTCAAGTGACATTACACCACTGTGGTATGAATTGTTTGAATGTGCTAAAAAGGAATAGTTTTCTTTTGCTTATTTGATTTGGCAGTCAGCTTGGGAAAGCCCTTGAGTTGAATATAGAAGCATTAGAAAAGAAAACTCTATATCCTGTAATGATGATAATTTTTGATATTACATTTCAGAACAGGAGCTCTGCAGTGGATCCAGAACCACAAGTAAAATTGGAGGATATCCTCCCACTGGCCTTTACTCGCCTTTGTGAACCTAAAGAAGCTTCCTACAGTCTCATCAGGAAATACGTGTCTCAGTATTACCCTAAACTTAGAGTGGACATCAGGTATGAGCCAGAGGCCTGGACTTTAAAACACAGATGTCTGTATTACTTCCTTAGCCCCTTTTTCATGAGAAAGGAGAAAGATTAAATATTCAGTAAGGATTACTTTCAGTTGAGCTAGGAATAAAACCTTTTTTTGTGGGTTTTATTTTTTGTCCCATTATATTTTCCTTTTCATATCTCCATATGTAGTTTCTTTTTGAAACTCAAACCGCATGTTGACTTTCACAAGACTCTGATAGAGTAACTTTTCATGATGTCAGCTGCTAGAATATTCAGCATTAAACGATGTCCTCTCAGCTGCTGATTATTTTTTTAATTTTTTTATTGTGATAAAATACACATAAATGTAAAATTTACTTTCTTAACCATTTGCAGTGGTAACAGTGTTTAGTTGTATTAAATACTTCCAGAGTGTGCTACCATCGCCACCACCCATCTCCAGAACTCTTTTCATCTTATAAAACTGTAACTCTGTACCCATTAAACAAGAACTCCCTGTTCCGCCTTGTCCCCCAGTCCCTAGCAGCCACCATTCTACTTGGTCTCTACAATGTTTGACTGCTCTAGGTGCATACCTCATATAAGTAGAATCATACAGTATATTTTGTGACTGGCTTATTTCACTTAGCATAATGTCCTTAAGGTTCATCCATGTTGTTGTGCATGTTAGAGAATTTCCCTTCTTTTTAAGGCTGAATAATATTCCATTGTATGTATATACTACATTTTGTCTGTCCTTTTGTTTGTCCTTTCATCTGTCATTGGACACTTGGGTTGCTTTCATGTTTTAGCTATTGTGAAATAATGCTGCTGTGAACATTTGTGTACTAATATCTCTTTGAGACCCTGTTTTCAAATACCCAGACGTAGAATTTCTGGATGATATGATAATTCTATTTTTAACTATGTAAAGAACCACCACACCGTTTTCCACAGTGACTGTACCATTTTACATTCCCACCATCAGTGCACAGGGGTTCTGATTTCTCCATATCTTCACCAACACTTATTTCTGGTGTTTTTTTGTTTGGTTTTTTTTTTGTTTTTTTTTTGTTATTTTTTTTTTGTTTGTTTGTTTTTTGATAGTAACCGTCCTAATAGGGGATGAGGTGGTTGGTAGCTCATTTTTTATTTAGATGTGTAACTGAGAACATAGGAGACTTCAGGCTTCTGTAGCACTTCTGCATAGAAATAGCATAATATTTTCATCATTTAAACATTTAATGTAAAATTCTGAGAGAATTTTGATCGTAATTCATTTGTAAAATAATTGCCACTTAAAAGCATCTAGACTGATTAGATTGTCACATGTGCTTGTGGATTCATGCAGACACATTGTTCAAATTTGTAATTCACAGTTTGTGTTTTGAATGTGTTTGTGTAACATCTTTGTTACATTGATTTCTGGGAAATTGTGTTTAATCCAGAGTCCTTTCTACAGACAGTTTCTGTATTGGATGCACATTGTCCTGATACAGTTCAGTACTGGTATTTACTTTGGATTACTGAGGCATACAGTTAGAATTGCAGGGCTTTCAGCCCAGAAGCCACATTCTCAGAAGAGCACTTAGTGGTCTTCAGAGTGGCCAGTTAGTGAAAGTGCCAAAGAAAGGGGAATCATAGAAGCAGAAAATTTGAAATTAATATCCGGGTTTTTTCATGCTTCTTATACCCTGATTATGAGCCACAGATATAACTTTGGGTCCAATACGCATTGTTTGGCGCATTTAAAGATGGACATACATTTCACTCTTATCTCTTTTTACTCTGTTTTTGGTGACTAGAGACTGTATCCTCCCCCAGCTTTTTTCTTTCCTTACGGTTCTACTTTACTTACATGAGACATGCTGGTGATTGCAGTGTAACTTTGCTCCATGTCTTTGGGAACATGTCCCGTTGTCATTTTATGTTGAAACAAAATTTGCCCGAAAATAGGTGGGTTGTCAGCCCATAGATGATGATGAACTTGAAGACCTTTTCTTATTACCTTATTAAATAGTAACTTCTTTCTTTGAAGCTCTTTTTTCCTTTACTTTGATTTTCTCTACCACTGACTGTAGTGGAATCCTGCCATACATATATTTAACGTGAAAGTTTAGCCGTACTTAACGCTTGACGGAACAAAAGAACAAGAAAAGTACAGTTTTAAAGTATGAGTTGTCTATCTATACTTGCTGCCTATAATTTTTCTCCTCCTACTTTGTCTTAAACCCACTTTTGTCATACATTACCCCCACCATTTTACCTGAAATACTTCTTCCTGTCAGTGTCACTGAGGGCTTCCACACTGCAGATTACAGTAGTCAGTTCATAGTCCTTGACTTACTTGCTGGTCTTTCAACAGTATTTGACACAGTTGATGGCTCCCACCCGCTTGAAACACTTTCTTCACTTGCCTTTCAGAACACCACACACACCTTTCTGATTTACCTCCAGCTTCACTACCCACCCATTCTTTCTCAGCCTCCTAAGGATTCCTGATTTCCCATCTCCTGCCTCCTTAATGTACAAGTGCCCCATGGTTAGACCTTAGGCCTCTTGTCTTTACTGTCCACATTCACTTTGAATGAATGGTAATTCTTGGCATTCTCAAAGCTTTAAATAGCACCTACACAATACTAATGTGCAGGTATATAAATCTGGCCCATACCTCCCTCCTAGCTCCACATTTGTATATACAGACACCTGTTTGACATCACCGCTTGTGTGGCTAATTTCACATGTCCAAAACTAAACTGTTGATCCCCACCCCACCCTCGCCCGTCCCTCCTGCCCCATCTCTCCCGCCCCACCAGAAAGGCCCTGCACTTCCCATACCTCCCTCATCTCAGTTAGTGGCAATAACATCTTTTCAGTTGCTGAAGCCAAAAACCTTGGGTTTGTCCTGGTCTCTTTATCTCACACCTAAATGTAATCTATAAAAAATTACTTTGTCTTTAAAATATATTCATAAACAGACCTCTTTTCATTACCTTCACTATTTTCACTCTTTTCGAAGCCACCATCATCTCTCACATGCATTAGAGCAATAATCTCCTGCTTCTCCCATGCTCCCTCCCTTTCAGCCTGTTCTTAACATAGCAGTGAGAGTGAGACTTTTAAAAAATGTAAGTTAGGGGCTTCCCTGGTGGCACAGTGGTTGAGAGTCTGCCTACCAATGCAGGGGACACGGGTTCGTGCCCCGGTCCAGGAAGATCCCACATGCCGTGGAGCAAGTGGGCCCGTGAGCCATGGCCGCTGAGCCTGCGCGTCCGGAGCCTGTGCTCCGCAACGGGAGAGGCCACAACAGTGAGAGGCCCGCATACCACACACAAACACACAAAAAATAATAATAGTAATAAAATTACATTAGACCATACCACGTTGCTGCTCAGACCTCCCAGTGGCTTCTCAGCCACCTCACAGTTAAAAAGTTTAAAGCTAGAGTCTTTAAAATGGCCTACAAGACACTATGCTTCCATTGCATCTCCAACCTAATCTCCTACTACTCTTCTGTCCCTTACTGGCCTCAGAGACTTCACGCTTGCTGTTCCCTTTGCCTGGGTGGTTTTCCCTCACAACCCACCTTACTCACTCTTTCACTTCCTTTCAGTTTTTACTCTCGTATCATCACCACATGCCTGCCTTGATTACCGTACCATTTTTTAACATTTTATTTTGGAAATTTTCAGACATACACATAAATGTAGAGAGAACATAACCATCATACTAACCTAATTCCTAACTAAACTGGTAATTCCTTAACATTATCCAGTACCCAGACCATGTTCAGATGTCCTCAGTTGTCTCCAAAATGACTTTTTTTTTTTTTTTTTTTTTTTTTTTGCGGTACGCGGGCCTCTAACTGTTGTGGCCTCTCCAGTTCTGGAGCACAGGCTCTGGACGCGCAGGCTCAGCGGCCATGGCTCACGGGCCCAGCCGCTCCGCAGCATGTGGGATCTTCCTGGACCGGGGCACGAACCCATGTCCCCTGTATCGGCAGGCGGACTCTCAACCACTGCGCCACCAGGGAAGCCCCCAAAATGACTTTTTACAGTTGGTTTTTTCAAGTCAATATCCAAACATGGTCCACTCATTGCATTTGGTTGATAGGACCATTTAACTTACATTTGCAACCTTTCCCTCCTCCTCCAGCATGCAGAATTCTATTTCTCTGCCTTATTTTTCTCCATAGCACTCATCATATTCTAACATACTGTGTATTTTATTTGCCTTTTTTAAAATTACCTGTTTATCCCATTAAAATGGCAGTTTTTTTTTTTTTTTTTTTTTTTTTTTTTGTGGTACACAGGCCTCTCACTGTTGTGGCCTCTCCCGTTGCAGAGCGCAGGCTCCGGACGCGCAGGCTCAGCGGCCATGGCTTACAGGCCCAGCTGCTCTGCGGCATGTAGGATCTTCCTGGACCGGGGCACGAACCCATGTTCCCTGCACCGGCAGGCGGACTCTCAACCACTGCACCACCAGGGAAGCCCAAAATGGCAGATTTTTATATTGTTCACTTCTGTTTTTCCCAAGCCTAGCATACAGTACATGCTCAATAAATATTAGTTGAATGAGTGAACTAATATGGGCACTTCACCTGGCCATTTCACTCAAGGAACTTTTGCCCTGGAGCATATGAGATGAGACATGAATTTCTCCTAGCGTACACTGGAGGCTGTAGAGCATTGTGGTAAAGAGCACAGACCTTGGAACCTGACCCTTATGTTTAAATCCTGAGTCTGTCATTTCTAGCTTTATATCTCTGAATAAGTTATCCCTTTGTGTCTTGGTTTCCGCATTGATAAACAGTGTTTAAGTCATAGAGTTGTTAGGAACCTTAGTATGTGTTAAGCACTTAGAACAGTGCCTGAGACTTCCCTGGTGGTCCAGTAGTGAAGACTGCGCTTCCAGTGCAGGGGGCCGGAACTCGATCCCTGGTCTGGGAACTAGATCCCGAATGCTGCTGCAGCTAAGAGTCCACATGCCACAACTTAAAAAAAAAAAAGATCCTGCATGCCACAACAAAAATCCCACATGCCACAACTAAGACCCGGCACGGCCAAATAAATAAATAACAGTGCCTGGCATGTAATAATATCTCATCTAATGTTAGTATTATTAGTGAGTCTCAATTCCAACGTGGTTCTCATGGTATGAGCATCACACCATACTAAATACGATTCTAATGTTTAAAGACAGTGTTTTTATATAACACGCAAGTCACCTCCTTTATTAACAATGTTTTTTGCAACCCTAGAGAAAAATGGGGTATGTTGGCTTTACATAGGCTTTGGGTTGGCCTCTAAGAAGGTGCTCTCAAAGGTAATGCTGTCATATGACATTAGAAATCAAATTTTAATGTCTGATCCTTGTGTATGGTGTAACTTCATCGTATTCTCTTGATTTTTCTCTTTCTGTGCATACCAAAATATGAGCGTAGCCCAAGATGCAATTTTACCCCCATACTTTTCTCTAAACATATTAATTTCTCTGGAGATCCCTCAATTTCTTAACAGTTTAAACTCTAAGTACTTTCAAGAGTCTTGATCTTCTTAATTCTGTCCATGCGTTTCTAACAGATTGATGTAACTCTTAAGATTCCTGCCACTCCCTCCCTTACCTTCCATTCGCTTTGTGCATTGCTTTCGTTTTTATCTCTCTCAGTGTAGACTTTCTCCACAGTTGAAAAACATAGCCACCGACAATCACTCACTATTCCCTGCTTTCTAATTAAGCTGTTCTATTCATCTTATTTTTAAAAAGAAAAACTTGTTACAATAAATATAAAAATTTGTTATAAATGTGTTATAATAAACAAATTGTATAAAATAACTTTGTATAGGGCTTTTAAAAACATTTATTTTGCATTGTTTTCTGTAATTCTCAAAATAGACTTAAAAATAGGTATTCCTACCTCAATTTTGCTGATAAAGATCTTACCCTGGGTTACTCGGCTATTCACTGGTGAAAGCAGAACTTTATTCCATTTTTCCATTATAACCTCTTGCTTTTTCCACTGTCCAGGGCTGTCTTATATTGGAAAGTGCAGGCCTACCTAGCATAGTAAGTAAAAATGCAAAATCTGGAATCAGACTGCTCAAGTTTATAACCTGGTTCTTCCACGGCCTGGCTGTGTGATCTGGGAGGAATGACTTAATTTTTCTGTCACTTAACTTTTCCCATTCAGTAAAGTATGGGCAATAGTACTACCTGTTTCTTGGGGTTGTTGTATTCTCTTGTTTATTCCATACGTGTAAAACATTTACAGCAGCACTTAGTTAGCACCATCATAGGTACAGAATGGTGTGATACAGACTAGAATTTTTCAGAAAAAGGAATTGTGCTTGGGAGTTAGCAGTGAGTTAAACAGATGGGGATTGATTGGGCGCCCCATCCAATCAAGGTGAGGATCCAGTCGGGTCCCATCCCATTGAGATGGGTCTAGAGAATGTGTAGAATTTAGATGTAGTGATAGAGTGGAGAAGGCATCTTAAAGGAGCTTCATGAAAAAATTTCAGAGGCAGGAGTTGGCATTCTTTTTGCGGAACGGAAAGAAGCCTGCCTGGATCTAGATTAACAAGGGCTGGCACCAGGCCATGGAAAGCTTTGAAGCTGGGTGGACGCATTAAGACCTGACACCTGATCAACTGAGTCACATAGTAAAGGAAGCCCTTATAGGCTTATTGACTTAGTAGTGGTGTGCACCGTGAAAACAGCAGCACGGTGCCTGGAAGGGAGACCATGGTGGCTTGTACGAAGGTTATAACAGTGAAGGAGGCCCTTATAGGCTTATTGACTTAGTAGTGGTGTGCACTATGAAAACAGCAGCACGGTGCCCGGAAGGGAGACCATGGTGGCTTGTACGAAGGTTATAACAGTGATGAGAGAGAAAGGGCCAATCTGAGAAGCTTTGAAGCACTTGGTAAGTGTGGTTTTACCTGAAGGTAGGAGTGAGTGATAGAACTGTGAGATTTCTAAAGGCCCAGGATAAGGTGTATGCTAAGGTAATGACTGGTATTGCTGAGAAAACAAAAATGTTAAGGAAACCTATTTAACTGAAAACTCATTCCTGAAGCATTTGAACCTTCGTTAAGAAGACTCTTCTCAGGGAATTCCCTGGCAGTCCAGTGGTTAAGACTCCAAGCTTTCACTGCCAAGGGCCTGGGTTCGATCCCTGATCGAGGAACTAGGATCCCGCAAGCATCGTGGCATGGCCAAAAAAAAAAAGAAGATACTTCTCAGATTGGTTGTTTAATGTGATACAAGAGACTAGGGTTTCAGTGTTTAACTTGAGCTGTATGATCCTCCATTGGAATCTAACTTACAGAGCAACTAATTGTAAAATTGTTTGACAGTTAAATCATTCCTTCAATTGTGTTCCCAAAGCTCTATGCACATACTTCAACCCTGAACCTTATTATTCTCTACCATAGTTATTATGTATTCATCATCTCTTAAATTCCTTGAGTTTAGTGACTAGATCTAAGTGTTTATTCCTGCATAACCATAATAAATACTCAGTAAATACTTGTGGGGTGAATGACTTTGAGTGTGTTTTGGGTTATGGCATAAATCATATTTGTCCTGAATGGAATAGCACTGGCTTAGAAATACTTGGATTGTGATTTGGTGGAGAGGGAGTTTCTTCATTTGGAGTGTCAGGATGTACAAGATTTGATAGCATGGTTTCTGCTCTTTAGCATCCTGTTAGAACAGGGGATCCCCTCCACCCTTCTACCCCAAACATGTGGATAATGTAATTAATAACTCTAGTGTCAGCTCGGGCTGTAATGTTTAGTGGTTGGAGAAAAGATTCAAAATTTCTTCTCCAAACAAAAGTATCAAAGCTCGATAAATCACCTCAAGTGGTAATAGTTTGGCCCTCATCATTCTGCCCCTCAGTGGGCTGCCAAGTTGTTAATCTTTTCAACTTATCAAGTAATCAGTTTCAGAGAAGTCTCATGATTTTCTGCTCCTTGGGTGCTATTCTAGTAATTCTGGGGAGGTGTGGCAAAACACATCTCTTAACTTTTGGGTTACGATTAACCCTTTCTTCAGATGTCCTGTTGTTGGCCTGGGTGTATAGCTTTCCATTTTGTCTTGTTCCGTACCACAGACCCCTTTAAGCCCTAAGTCAACTTGATTGATTTCTCCCTGCACCTGACATTCTTCACCCACCGTTCAGACCATTGCTCCTTGACAGAGCAGCTCTTGCCTCAACACTTTGTTCTTATGTGTTTCTGTGCTGTTTTTGTTTTAATATTTTATTTTATTTACTTATATTTTTTTTGGCTGTGTCGGGCCTTGGTTGCAGCACACGGGCTTCTCTCTAGTAGTGATGTGCAGGTTTTCTCTCTCTAGCATGGCACGCAGGCTCCAGAGCCTGTGGACTCTGAAGTTTGCGGCACACGGGCTCTCTCATTGAGGCGCACAAGCTCAGTAGTTGTGGCACCTGGGCTTAGTTGTGGCATGTGGGATCTTAGTTCCTGGACCAGGAATCAAACCTGCATCCCCTGCATTGGAAGGCGAATTCTTTACCACTGGACCACCAGGGAATTCCTGTTCTTATGTTTTTAATGATATTTGATTTCTTCTTGCCTGCCATTTGGTTTTGATGACCTAGTTTTTTGTTTTTGTTTTTGCTTTTTTTAATACAACCCTCTTAAGGCAGAGGTACTATGTTAAAAACAACCTATTTTCTTTCTCATGGAATGTGTTTTATTAGGCTGACCTTAGATACTGGTTTGTAAGAAACAACTCCATTTTTTGTTAATGCGTATGTACTTTTAAAAAATCAGGAATTTTGCCGCAGAGAATATCAGAATTAGATGGGACTTTAAAGATATCCATTCTTTGCTTGAGTACAAAGTTTGGTTGCTTTTGTAGTCTGATGGTAAAAAAGAGGCTTTTGGAGTACCCTGGCAAGTTGGAAATTGGTTCTGTATGGTTCATGGTTCTGTATGTACAGGTAATGACTTAGCTTCTTTGCTTGAAGAAAAAAGAAATACCACTTACTAAGGGTGCCAACAATTTATTACTTTACTGTTTTAACAAAGTACTACACATATAATAGCAATCAGAACTTTAGTTCTTTAGAATAACCCTGGTTCTGTTTTCTTCAAATCTTACCTTCATTAATATATTTATTGTTATTTTATGTTTTCTCTGCAGGCCTCAGCTGTTGAAGAATGCTCTGCAGAGAGCAGTAGAGAGAGGCCAGTTAGAACAAATAACTGGCAAAGGTGCTTCTGGGACATTCCAGGTTAGAGGCTAAAAAGGCTTGGTTGTAGAGAAGTAGTTCTCAAAAGTTGTGGTTTCAGGACCTCCTTATACTCCAAAAATGTATTGAGGGCCCCAAGAGGTTTTGTTTATGTGGGTTATGCATATCAACATTTACCATATTAGAAATCACAACTGAGGAAAATTTTAAATATTAATTCATTTAAAAAATAATAAACCCATTGCATGTAACATAAATAACACTTTTTATGAAAACTGTATTTCCCATGGGACTTCCCTGGAGGTCCAGTGGTTAAGCCTCTGTGCTCCCAATGCAGGGGATACGGGTTTGATCCCTGGTCAGGGAACTAAGATTCTGCATATGCCACGTGGCACGACCAAAAAAAACCCCTGTATTTCCCAAAATAAAAAAAATTTTAATGAGAAGAGGGTTACTATCTATTACGTTTTTACAAAAGTCTTCACTGTCTAGCTTAATAGAAGACAGCTGGTATCTGTTTTAATATATTTTGGGTTACATCTATGAAGAAAATCCAGCTCACACAGGAGTACAGTTAGATAAATGTGGAGTATTTTAAGATAATTTTCAGGTAGAGGTTGATACTATTCTTTGATAGTAAACCAAAACTCAACAAATGATAGTATTTTGTAATAGCTTTATTGAAGTATGATTTATACACCATAAGATACAACCATTTTGTTACAATGTATAATTCAGTGATTCTTAGTCAATTTACAGTGTTGTATAACCATCACCACCGTCCAATTTTAGAGCATTTCCATCACCCAAAAAAGATCTCTTGGGCCCGTTTGCATCACTCCCTGTTCCCATCCCCATCCAACCTGTTGATCTATTTTTTCTCTGTATAGATTTGCCTTTTTACATATTTCATGTAGGTAAAATCATACATTATGTGGTCTTTTGTGTCTGACGTCTTTCACTTAGCATAATGTTTTTTTAGGTTTATCCATGTTGCAGCATGAATCAGTACTTCATTCCTTTTATTGCCAAATAGTATTCCACTGTATGGATCTGCCACGCTTTGTTTATCCATTCACAAGTTGGGTTATTTCCACTTTTTAACTATTATGGTTAATGTTGCCTGTGAACATTTAATGTCCAAATCTTTGTGTGGATATACATTTTTATTTCCCTTGGGTATATAAGTAGGCGTGTGGACTGCCTGGACTATATGGTAAATTTGTTTTAAGAAACTGCCCAAGTGGCTGCATCATTTTGCATTCCCACCAGCAATGTATGTATAAGGGTTCCAGTTTCTCCTTATCTTTGCCAACACGTTTATTGTCTTTTTTAAATTATAGCCACACTAGTGAGTACAAAGTGGTGTCTCATGGTTTTGTTTGGCATTCCCCTAAGACTACTGATGTTGACCATTTTTTCATGTGCTTAATGGACATTTATTTATCTTCTTCGGTAAATGTCTATTTAGATCCTTGGTCTATTTTCAAAATTGAGCTATTTGTTTTATTATTGAGTTATGAGTTATATAACTAGATACAAGTTCCTTATCAGATATACGATTTGCAAATATTTTCTCCTGAACCCATGCTTTCACTTTCTTAATGGTGCCTTTTGAAGCACAAGTGTTTAATTTGGATGAAGTCCAGTTTATCATTTTTTTTAATTGCTTGTATTATTGGTGACATATCTAATAAATTATTGCCTAGCTTAAGATCAGGAAGATTTACTCCTATATTTCTTTTAAGAGTTTTATGGCTTTAGCTCTTACATTTAGGTCTGTGATCCGTTTTGAGTTGTTTTGTTTATGGTGTGAGGTAGGAGTTATAAATTCATGTTTTTGCATGTGGACATCCAATTGTCCCAAAACCATTTATTGAAAAGACTGTCCCTTTCTCACTGAATTGCCTTCGTACCTTTATCAAAACTTAATTGACCATGAGTGTAAGGGTTTATTTCTGGATTCAGTTCTGTTCCATTGATCTGTATGTGAATCCTCATGCCAC
The DNA here is from genome assembly GCF_963924675.1 of Phocoena phocoena. Classification (NCBI taxonomy): domain Eukaryota; kingdom Metazoa; phylum Chordata; class Mammalia; order Artiodactyla; family Phocoenidae; genus Phocoena; species Phocoena phocoena. Next base: position 15,922,971 of record NC_089219.1, on the reverse strand, counting down.
GATCACACTGTCTTGATGACTGTAGCTTTGTAGTAAGTTTTGAAGTTGGGAAATATAAGTCCTCGACTTTTTCTTTTTCAAAAGTATTTTGACTATTCTGGATCTTGTGCATTTCCGTGTGAATTTTAGGGTTCACTTACCAATTTTCACAAAAAATCCAGCTAGGATTTTGGTAGAGATTGCATTGAGCCTATAGATCAATTCGGGAAGAATCACTGTCTTTACAATGTTGAGTTTTCCTATCCATGGACATTCACTGTCTCTTCATTTATTTAGATCTTTAACTTCTCTCAGCAGTGTTTTTTAGTTTTCAGTGTACAGTTCTTATATTTCTTTTGTTAAATTTATTCCTAAATATTTTACTCTTTTTCCATGCTATTGTGAATGGAATTTTCTTATTTTCATTTTAAGATTGCTCATTGCTAGCCTATAGAAATACAGTTGGTTTGTCTTTTGATCTTGTATCCTGTGACTTGCTGAACTCATTTACTAGTTCTAGAGTGTTTTTTTCTATAATTTTTTTTTTTAACTTTTATTTTATTTTTGACTGCTTTGCGGCTTCATTGCTGCATGTGGGCTTTCTCTAGTTATGGTGAGCGGGGGCTACTCCTCTTTGTGGTGCACAGGCTTCTCATTGGGGTGGCTTCTCTTGTTGTGGAGCACGGGCTCTAGGCGGCACGGGCTTCAGTAGTTGTGGTGCACGGGCTTAGTTGCTCCGCGGCATGTGGGATTCTCCTGGACCAGGGCTCGAACCCGTGTCCCCTGCATTAGCAGGCAGATTCTTAACCACTGTGCCACCAGGGAAGCCCAATTCTAGAGTTTTTTTGTGGGTTCCTTGGGATTTTGGGGTGGATTCCCTAGGATTTTCTACATACAGGATAATGTCATCTGCAAATAGACCATTTTACTTCTTCCTTTCCAATCTGGATGTCTTTTTTTTTTTTTTTTTTTTTCCTCCATGCCTGATTGCACTGGATAGAACCTCCAGTGCAGTGATGAGAGTAGATGTCTTCGTCTTTTTACCCATCTTAAAGGGAAAACATTCATTCTTTCACCGTTAAAACTGTGGGTTTTTCATAGATGCCTATTATCAGATTGAGAAAGTTCTCTTCCGTTACTGGTTTGTTGGAAGTTTATTATGAATGGCTGTTGGATTTGTCAAATGCCTTTTCTAAAACTCTTGAGATGATCATATGGCTTTTGTCCTTTATTCTGTTAATACGATATTACATTCATTGATTTTGTGGTATTAAAGTATGTTAAAGGTGCCATGTGGAACCTGAAACCTTATCAGTGAACTTGTTGTACTCTGTTACCTTAAAATCCTTTGGTCTGTCTTGAACTTTGAGTGTATCTTTTAACCATAATTTTATCACTTGGTCATTTGAAGAATAGTAGTTCATTGAATTATGCAGTTTTTAAAATATTGGCACATTTCATCAAACAGTAACAAAAATCATATTCATTAATATCGCCCACTGATCTCATCAGAACAACGTTTAAGTATTGGGAAATTATTGTGCTCGTGATGGTAGATACAAGTTTTCCACAATTTAAATTTTCTCTTGAAAAGTTGAACTTATCATTGGCAACAAATACTCTTAGTTGTTTTCCTTGATATGACGGGCTCACTTAATTCATTTTCAAGAAAATGACTACCAGATACCCAAGTCTGATTAACCATAGTTTATCTATTAATTGTTCCTTCAAATAAAAAGGATATTCCATGAAAAATGCAGCTAATTCAGCTCACAGCTCAATCACTAGGTGCTTTTCCTTGAGACTGCCACCATCCCTCCAGATGCAACTGACATGCTTTATAAATTCTTCTCACTTTGCCCCATCAAAGTATCAAAAAGACATGATTGGAGTTGAGATTTAATAAAATCATTTTTATATCAAGGACATTCCTAAGTGAAACTGGGTTTTTTTTGTTTTTTTTTTTTTCTTTTAACCATGAGCGTATAGCAGTAAAGAATGCAGTAACTACTGGTACATTTTTGTGCCTCCACAGGTAGCAGCGGTTTTACCCATCATTGTTTTTCCACCATTAGTGCAAATGTCATCACAGTGAAAAAGGCAAATCATATCTTAGTATTATTATGAAAATAGTTTTAACCTTGCAGATCCTCTGAAGGGATCTCAGGAACCCCAGGGGGCTTGTGGACCTTTCTTTTGAGACTCACTATTGTAGACCATACCTCAGTTTGTCCTTTAACCTTTTTGCTTATTGGTGCTAACCTTTGTTCCCCAGCCTTTTGTCCTTGAAGTATGTTATAGAATTTTCTTTTGTATGATACCCTAAATATTTATCAAACTTTTCCGTTGCCATTTTCCTTAACAGGGTTAAAAAGGCTATTTATTATTTTTATAAATACTCCATTTTTCAGATTCAGAAAAAAGGAAGTATTCTCAAAAGTGTTAATTTATTGGGGTCATAACAAGTTAACCTCCTTATTGGAGTAGAGCTGTCACTCTCTTTGGGTTAGGTTGGCTTTTGCTATTTTCAGTTGGATGGAGGGGTGGATAGAAGGAGGAAATATCCCTAGGAGGGTTGGGACTCCTCAGTTAGGTTGAATACCTGAAGAGTGGGAAGAGAAAGTCCCTAACCTGACAATTTATTGTAAAACATATCTGTGCTGATGCAGGAACTCCGACCCACCTGGTGCAGAGGAGTCTTGTCTTGACCTGCTTTGGGAGAGTGTTGTCTTGATGCTTTTCTCTTCCTCCTTGGAAAACAGCTGAAGAAATCAGGGGAGAAACCCCTGCTTGGTGGAAGCCTGATGGAATATGCCATCTTGTCTGCAATTGCTGCCATGAATGAGCCGAAGACCTGCTCCACCACTGCTCTGAAGAAGTATGTCCTGGAGAACCACCCAGGGACCAATTCCAACTATCAAAGTAAGACTCAGGCTTGAGCACATTTAACGGGGATCCAGGGGATTGTCTTGTGAAAGGATCCCTAGAGATCATGCTGTTAATGAAAAAGCACTAACTACTGACTGAAAACCAAGAGGGAACAACTTTACAAACTTTATTATTTACAAAAAAAGAATCAAGACTTATCCTTGATGTACAGTGTCTGCTGAGGATCAGAATTTGATTTTACTTTGCTATATTTTTCTGATATTTATTTTTATTATAATAGAGACAGATTTCTAGGTTCGAAACACCTCTCAAGTATAGTATCTTTTCACCTACTTCTGAATGTTTACCAGAACATCTAATATCACCCTGAAACCAAGCCATTGTTTTAAAATACTTACCACTTAGGTTATTTCTTATTGACTTAAGCCCTAAACAGAAAATACTTCTTTTCAGTAAAGTATATTTACCCTGTCAGGTGGTGGTTTGAGATTAGAAACCTTGCCTTAGCAGCATTATCTCATACAGATTAGTGAGAGTGTATATTTTCTCGGTGAACTATGAGAGTAGGCACAATGATGTAGGGTGAGGAATATGAAAATTAAGTAACAGAAGATACAAACTAGAATATACTGTTTTAGATGAAAAGCTAATTTTGAAGTCTTTTTTTTTTAAATAAATTTATTTATTTTTGGCTGCATTGGGTCTTTGTTGCTGCACGCAGGCTTTCTCTAGTTGCAGCGAGCAGGGGCTGCTCTTGGTTGCGGTGCGTGGGCTTCTCGTTGCGGGGCACGGGCTCTAAGCGTGCGGGCTTCAGTAGTTGTGGCTCGCGGGCTCTAGAGCACAGGCTTAGTAGTTGTGGTGGTGTGGTGCACGGGCTTAGTTGCTCCACGGCATGTGGGATCTTCCTGGACCAGGACTCAAACCTGTGTCCCCTGCATTGGCAGGTGGATTCTTAACCACTGCGGCACCAGGGAAGCCCTTGTATGGCTGTTTTTTCTCTTTCTTTACTTAAGGTATATACTGTGTTTAATCGTGCATATTGACCCTGTAGATTATTCTGTGGTTTTCTCTTTTGACCAAGTGTTGTAAGAGAAGATGAATTTGGTTATTAACCTTTCCAGTGTCACTAATAATTGTGGCAGCTATTTATTTGGACACTGACTCACTATAAAATGTATTTTCATGTGTTTTTATATGAAAGATGAGAACTGGTGAGGCCTTTGGGAGCCATGATAGTGTTTTGTTACTGTTTGCTGATTCTTGAGAAATTGGTTTTCTCTTTATAGATATCCTTCTAAATGCTTATCAGTACTTACAGGCACTCAGTAGATGTTCGAATGAATAGAAATGAGAGATTGAGTTTTAAGTTGGCTATTAACCATTTATGTACGACTGTAGGGCAAGTCATTAGCCACCCTTGGCTACTATTCCACTTTCTGTGCAATGAGGAATTTGACACAATGGTCTGTAAAGTCTCTTCCCATTATAATTTAACTCTTTACAAATTTATGGACACTTAATAATAATTTAGTGAATTAGTTAAAAATCCCTGTGACCACAAGGGATTCACTTAGCACATGTCAGGACAATAAATTGATGTATAACTGATTGTGGTTGAGGGAATTATCAAATCTGAATAAATAAGTACTTTCTTCATTTCTGAATTTATTGTTCAGTGCATTTGCTGAAGAAAACCCTACAGAGATGCGAAAAGAATGGGTGGATGGAACAGATCTCTGGTAAAGGATTCAGTGGCACCTTCCAGCTCTGTTTTCCCTATTACCCCAGGTAAGCACCTAGCCCATAATGTGAAGTATTGGTCATTGCAAATTTAAAATCTGACTCCAGATTACAGGTTTGGCTTAACTTATTTTGCCCTTATTATTGTTATACTGAACTGAATATACTTGAAAATAAAGACTACTTAAGGCAGTATTGTTTTAGAGCTGAAGGTTTTCATATAAGAACAGGGGGATTGGGGCTGTCCTGCTGGAACTTACTGTTAGGCGCGTATTCCTGAAATCAAGCGTTGAATTTTCTTTGAGATTCTTGGCCAGTCATTTAGATGTTCATTCCTTCTAATAAAGAATAAAGTACGTGGTAATGACAGGAAGATTATTAGAGGATTATATATGTTTTAATGGTCCAGCACCACGTAGGGAGAGCACTGGCTACTTCTAAGATTCCTAATCTGCCTCTTCATACTATAGAGACAAGGCTATTTATTTGAAAACTTGTCTCTTTTTTTTTTTTTTGAAAACTTGTCTCTTATACATATTTATTCATCTAACCAAAAAAAATGTATTGAGCACCTCCTATGGACCAAGCATTTTTCTGTGTACCCATGCTTTCACCTTCTTACACTTTCGTTTCTAATAAAGTGCCATGACATGTACCACTAAAACCTATTTCAGCAGTATAGTGTAGCTTTCTTACATTGTTCTTTGTGCATAAACATAAGTGTTACTTGATTGAATGTATATTATTTGAGTTTCCCAAATGTTTAAATATTCTCAAAATCATGCACATACAGTGTTATAATTTAAGGACTTATTAATCAGTGGGATCAAGTTTTCTACCATTAAGGACAAAGAAAATTTAGAATATCCTTGCTGAGTTTCTCAAAAACTTTGAAGAGATTCAGGCTTTATGACACTTTTGAGGTCTTTTGCCAGTATCGTAAAGGCAGAAAATATATACTGCTGTGTAGGCTGTTCACCGCTGTATAGACCATTCACTGCTATATATTCAGTGGCTGATAACAGTGCCAAACACATGTCAGGAGCTTAAATAATTGTTTACTAAATAAATGATGGAAGTATCAGTTTTATTAAATGGAGGGAGGAAGGGAATGGGGTATGGTCTGGGACTTTTATAGATTTGTCATAACTTCATATGTTTGTTCAAAATAGGTTAAATTGTACCTGATATTTGTAACCGAACTTGACATAATTGGGGAGGGTGGGAGGAAGTGGGTTATGTCCAGGGAAGAGCATATCTAGGTTCACATTCTTTTCCTTGTCCTGATGGGACTTCTCTTTACCTTTTTTTTTCTTACTAGCCCAGGAGTTCTGTTTCCAAAGAAAGAGCCAGATGATTCTAAAGATGAGGATGAACATGAAGATGAGTCATCAGAGGAGGACTCTGAGGATGAAGAGCCACCACCTAAGAGAAGGTGGGGACGTGTGGAAAACCCTTCTTAGAGCTGAAAATGATAGCACTAGGAGAGGCTGTGAAAAGTGTGTTAACAGTTCAGGATCCTTCTCAGATTCTTTGTGTAACATTTGAATTTGTCTTGTTCTTGAGCATTTAGAGGCTCTAAACTTGTGAAACACTGTGAATATGTAATAACTCTTTGGTCAAACCTGTGTGTGTGTGTCCATAGTTTGGTTATTTGAAGAAAAAGAATTCCATATTTTTCTAGGAAAAACATGGAATTATGTGTAGACTTCAGGAATTGGTTGAGTTTTTATACAATTTTAGTAAAGCCTTTAGGTAAAAAGTAATAACCCACATTCCTCTTCTTAACCTAGGTGACTTCTACCTTTGCTATTTCTTTTTTGGCAAAGTATCTGGTCATCCTGGTGAAGTGAATCTCTCAAGTACTAAGTAATTGCCTTTGCTCTTTGGTTCTCACAGGTTGCAGAAGAAAACCCCAGCCAAGTCGCCAGGGAAGGCTGCATCCATGAAGCAGAGAGGGTCCAAGCCTGCACCTAAAGTCCCAGCTGCCCAGCGAGGGAAAGCTAGGCCCCTGCCCAAGAAAGCCCCTCCTAAGGCCAAAACTCCTGCCAAGAAAGCCAGACCCTCGCCCCCAGTCATCAAAAAACCTAGTGGTAGCTCTTCAAAGAAGCCTGCAGCCAGTGTGAGAAAGGAAGTGAAATTGCCTGGCAAGGGCAAGTCCACCATGAAGAAATCTTTCAAAGCAAAAAAGTAAATTTTATAGGAAGAAAGGGTATCATGGTGAAATTCAAAATCTTATTTTCTAAGGTCAGTGTGCATTTGTTTTAGTTCGATGCTTTTAAAATTACATTTTTTTCCTCCCCTATGAACATTATGGGGAGGGAATATAAATAAACCAGTTTAGCCATTTGTTAGCTTTAGGTGCTCTTCTTGGTGCCTGCCCCTCCCCCCGCACCCTCCCTCCCAGTCATTTTAATTTCTGCGATAATTCTGGACTTCCCTGAACTGTATAATCTATACTTGTCCTTTTTTCTCCCCCCACCCCAAGCCTCTTTCTTTTTTTATGGTCAGCTTTGGCTTTTTTTTTTTTTTTTTTCTTCCAGTTTTATCTAAACAGTTGCGAAGATTTTTATATTTGTTAGAAAGCATCAAAAATGGGATGCTAGTCAGGTGCTGGAAGTAAAAAGGAGGCAGTATAGCACTGACTGAATCATAACGCCTCCTGCCTGGAGACTTCAGTTATAGCTATAATAACTAATCTTATTTATAAAACCACTCCACTAGCCCCTTCTCTCCAACTATAAACACAGAGATGTCTTAGCTTTGGAAATAGGCCAAAAACATTATGATCTCATTCAATTCTGAAGATGCACGACTCCTTTGGGCCCCTTTTCACATTGATCAATTTCTAGGTATTTTTCATTGACCCCTGGGCATTGCATTCCCTCAAAAGCAAGCACAAGATCTCTCTACCACTTGTTTTTTGACGGAAGGGGAAATATAGGAACATACTGAATTTGTGATTTCTGGCGTCACCTGTGTTACCAAAAATCAAAACATATAAAATCTTCTTGATCAAATGTTTAAATATATTTTTTAATATTTGGAGCATAAGTTGTCACTTCCTCTTTGCCTTTTTTATAAGGAAATATTGGAGAGTTATACCATTACTAATGTAGAATTATTAAGTGGAAAAACATACAATTTGCTAAAATAAACTGTGGGTTTTTCCCCCCCTTTCTTTCCATAGCACTTTTGATAACAAGCAAGTGGCTTCCTTTTTGAGTTACTTAAAAAGAGAAAAGAAAAAACAAATGAAGCCCGACTACCTAACCCTTTCTTATTTGTATTTGTTTTAGTATTGTGAAGTTGTGTTAAATAGCACTAGCTTTCTGAGAAATATTGATTTCTGGTTATCATTTATCTTCCCTGTGGCACTTGACATTTTAATTGTCTTAAACTTTTTGGTGTACATCTTCTGGCCCCTTGAGTGCTGCCAGAGGCGAAAGATGTTTGTTTAATTCATTCCATTTGCATTGTCTCCTGGGATCCCATCTGCAGCCTGAAGTGTGGCTGGGAATTGGACTTGAGAAGATTGGCTTGAATTAGATCCATAATCAATGTGTGATCCCATCATGAGTTTATTGGAATTTGTGTTGCATGTAAGGCAATCTTTCCTGTTGTAAATCTTCCTTTTTTTATGTACATATATTTTGAAAAATATGAATAAACATGAAATTTTAAAAGCTGCTGAACTGTAGCTTATATTTAAAAGTTTCCAGTATCCTGGAAGTAGCCTTTCCTTATCCTCTGAAGTAGCCATAAGTGTTACACTTACTTTGAGTCTTTTCCACTCCACTCCTTGCATTAGCCACCATCCATTTTCTGTTTAAATACAAGCTCCAGTTTATTTGCTTTTTGAATTTTTATATGGATGGTAAATGTTTCTAACTACATTGAACCTGATTATTTAATGCATAAGAGATTTTTAAAAATCATTTTGTATTTTATTAAGGTCCTTGTCTTCAAGATCATAAATTCCAGTTTTTCATGATTAATGTCTACACATGTCCTTGGACTAGAAAAATACAGCACTGCAAAAGAATTGATAAACCCTAGAGACCTAATTCTAAAAGTAATTCTAATTCTCTGTTATGCTGTTTAGCAGGTAATAATTCTTAAGAGTACAGTTGTTAGGAACCTGTGCTAAGAATACTCTTCTGGAATCAAAAGTGGCAGGATTTTGGGTTGGTTTCTGTGTTTTATGATATTGTTTTATTTTAAAAAGAAGGCCTGAACAGTCACCTGGTGGCTATGTTGTATATCAGGTACTCCACCATAGAGTGAGACACTTAGATCATTTAAGGTCCCTTCCTACCCTGACACTGTTAAATTCACAGAATTCAGGTAAGGACAAAACTGTCCTTGCTTTCAGCATGGGAAAAGACAAGAGGGCCATTGCACTCTTCCAGGGAAAATCCCCAGCTTGTCAAAGACATGCACCTTCCTGACATTGAGACAAAAAGATGTTTGGGTTATTTCCCTTCCAGCCATTCTCAAGGAGCAGAACACAATTTTTACTTCCATGTTACAGAAAGGAAAACAGCAAACGCAAAAGATAACTCAGCAATTATTCGTGTGGATCAGTGGCTTCAGTACTCTGTTAGTGGCTTTTAGTGAGCTCAGCTACAGTGTTTCATATGTCCTTAAACCACCTACAAACTGCCTTTGATAAATGAATCTCACAAAGTGCTGGGAGAGAGATTGTTGGCTTCTTAAAGCTCAAATGAGAACGAAGAGATATACCATTGCAGGAAGGGTGGAGTCCATTCCTTAGTAATGTGACAAAAGCATTCAACACCGAAATCTATCCCAACCATCCACGCAGATTTAACTAAAGGAGACCTGGTCCAGTCATGTCTATTGTCTATAACTAACAGGAAAATTACTTGGAAACAAGAGCTAGGTAATATACTAATACCTTTGATGTTTTTTCCATTGTTGCTCTTTTATAAAATTTTGTCAGCCCCAGGATAGGCTTGCTAACCTATCCTTACACCTACTTTATTTTTTAATTTTTTTTTAAAATTTATTTATTTTTCGCTGCTTTGCGTCTTCGTTGCTGTGCACGGGCTTTCTCTAGTTGTGAGCAGGGGCTACTCTTCATTGTGTTGTGCGGGCTTCTCATTGCAGTGGCTTCTCGTTGCGGAGCATGGGCTCTAGGCGCACGGGCTTCAGTAGTTGTGGCATGTGGGCTCAGTAGTTATGGCTCGCGGGCTCTAGAGTGCAGGCTCAGTAGTTGTGGTGTACAGGCTTAGTTGCTCCGCGGCATGTGGGATCTTCCCGGACCAGGGATCGAACCCTTGTCCCCTGCATTGGCAGGCAGATTCTTAACCACTGTGCCACCAGGGAAGTCCCCTTATACCTACTTTAAAGAACCTAAGAAGTTATTCTTGCTCGGGCCGAGATTCCCTTGCCATCCTGATCTGTCAGGAGAATGAGGTTAAGCCAGCCTTAACACGTGAACTGCTGTACTTAGCCAACTAAAACCTTAATCCAAAAATTTAGGATTATAGTTGAAGTTTCTCATCTTTGGAACCTGATAAATCACAGTTCTTTGGGTTAAGCAAAAGTTCTAATCTTATCCATGAAGAGAAAGTCTATTCTTAATTGGATAAAGACCATTATTAAACTGTTTCCCCCAGTCAGAGGTTCTGACTGACATTACTTTCCAACGTGTAGAGTTGCTTTGCATTTTTGTGGTAAAACAGATGGTCACTCAGTTCTGCAGAGCTGAAGCTGAAGAGCTAGAACTGTTGAAGCTCTTGGCTTAGAAACTCCTTGATGAACACGTGCTTGGAAGCCAGGAGATGCTAAACGGCATCCCTCAGCTGTGCTGAGTTTTCCTTTTTTAAGAAACTAATCTCTACCATCTTTTTTTTTATTTTTATTTATTTATGGCTGTGTTGGGTCTTTGTTTCTGTGCGAGGGCTTTCTCTAGTTGCGGCAAGCGGAGGCCACTCCTCATCACGGTGCGCGGGCCTCTCACTATCGCGGCCTCTCTTGTTGTGGAGCACAGGCTCCAGATGCGCAGGCTCAGTAATTGTGGCTCACGGGGCTAGTTGCTCCGCGGCATGTGGGATCTTCCCAGACCAGGGCTCGAACCCGTGTCCCCTGCATTGGCAGGCAGATTCTGAACCACTGCGCCACTAGGTAAGCCCCTCTACCATCTTTATTACTGTATTCTTTCTATAATTTCCACAAGATTCTTAACTTTGAAGGCTTCTTTTTTTCTGTTGGAGTAATTTTCTACCTTTATTTAAATTCATTAGCTTAGTTTTAACTGCTTCTAATTTGTTTTGTCAGCAACAGGTATGTCAAAGGAGGTTTCTAAAGGTATGTTCCCAAGCTGTTTTCCTCAAAAATTGCAACTCGTGGGACTTACATGGCGGTCCAGTCGTTAAGACTCCGCGCTTCCACTACAAGGGTGCAGGTTCGATCCCTGGTCTGGGAACTAAGATTGACCCCTGCTCATCTTTTAACAAGTAAGCTCCTAGTGGTTTAAAAATCTGCTAACTGGAAGAAAAAAATTCTGTTAGGGCTTCCCTGGTGGCGCAGTGGTTGAGAGTCCGCCTGCCGATGCAGGGGACACGGGTTCGTGCCCCAGTCCGGGAGGATCCCACACGCCGCGGAGCGGCTGGGCCCGTGAGCCATGGCCGCTGAGCCTGCGCGTCCGGAGCCTATGCTCTGCAACGGGAGAGGCCGCAGCAGTGAGAGGCCCACGTACCGCCAAAAATAAAAAAATAAAAAAAGATGAGCAAGAAAAAAACACAGGTTTGGGTTACAGATGCCAGGGAGCAGGAGAGAAGAGCAGCCAGGTGGACGAGAAAAGTGAGTTCCTTCTGGGCTGGGGTTACCAGAGGCCTTGGTAGCCATCGGCTGCCACCTGGGCCAAACGTGGGGCCTTAGCTGGCTGTGGATGAAGAGCGGGGCTCCAGAGAAACTGCAGCTACTCGATGTGCAATCTTTTTAAAATCTCCATTAAATATTATTACCAGCTTATGTTTTCAACATAGATGTTATTTTGGATAATATTTGATATTACCTGCCTTTCTTCACTTTCTGAAATGCACCCCTAGACTCCTATCTGACAACAAAGCCTCTAACGAGTGTTTCTGGGGAGGGGTCCTCTTTAAACCTGTACTTTTCAGTTGGAAAAGTACTAGGAACTATTCCTTGTTCCCCTGCTTCTCAAATGGGATACAGGTAGCAACAAGATTAAATACCTATTTCTGGGGCATTCATTTTATTCCAGAGTATTGGGGGCAGTGCTTTAATCAAAAGAAGTAGAAGGAAGTACAAAGTCCACAATAGTCACTAAGATAAAACGAGATTTCCTAGAAATAAAGCAGCGGCGGCACTGAGGCTCTACAGGTGACCCCAGGGAGTGCCCGGTCCCTCTTCTCCAAAAGCACTGCCCTAACCGTGACTGAGAGGGTGGGTGGAGGTGCCTGCATTCTGTGCCCCTTTGGAACTAAGACTGAAACTTCAGGCAAGCCACAGAACCTTCTGGTTCTCAACTGGAAACGAGAGAGAGTCGAACTAGATTAGGTAACACTTCTCTGATCCTGTAACCTCCACACTTCCTGCCACCTGGAAAACACCGGAAAGAGAGAGGATCTGGCTGTAGAATGTTGTGGTCTGGTCTGCTTTGTGAATGAATGAAAAGGAATCTTATTTTAATCACTGTATTTGTCTCCTTGGCCCATAACAAAATACCACAGACCAGGGCGCTTGAATAACAGCCATTTATTTTCTCAGTTCTGGAGTCTAGAAGTCCAAGATAAAGGTGTCAGTAGGGTTAGCGCCTTCCGAGGGCGGAGGGAAGGATCTGCTCCCGGCCTCTCTCCTTGGCTTGTGGTTGGCTGTCTTCTCCCTGCAGGCACCTTATCTTCCTTCTGTGTGTCTGTGTCCAAATTTCCTCTTCTTATAAGCATACCAGTCATATAGGATCAGTGCCCACCCTAATAACCTCATTTTAATGTAATTACCTCTTTACAGACCCTATCTCTAAATACAGTCATGCTCTGAGGTACTAGGTGTTAGGACTCCAACATATTAATTTGGGGAGAAAGGACACAATTCAACCCATAACATATCTTAGAATTAAAAAAAAAAAAAATTCTGTTCTAGGTCACTTACTTGAGGGGGTGTGCAAGACGTTGGGGGGAGGGGGGTAAGTTGCAGGGATGGCCATTAGGACACACCCGAGGGAAGGAAACCATGGTGCTCAAGGTTGAAAGTAGCTACCAACATGGGAAGGTATTGCTGAGGAAACATGGAAACGTGTGCTGTAAAAGCCAGATGTGTATGGGATGCTGTGCTGAGGCCTGTTCCAAGCTCACCATCTTGGCTCCAGTTTCAGTCCTCTTGTTGGAGACGGGCTTGGAAAGGATGTGATGTTACTTCCCACTCAACATTCATCAGCTGGCAAGTCCAGTACCAGATTCTGGGGTTTCTAGTGAAAAGGGAAGATTGTGATAGCAAGATCACACATGTATGGTTTAGTCACTGTCACTGACTCATCAGGAAATGCCATGACAGGGCCATGCGCCCTCACTTGTTCAGGGATCACGACTGTACCACCGTAGCTTGCCTTGTCATTCCTTCCCCTGCTTAATAGAGATGATTTCTCTGGTCTTCCAGCAAAAGTGAGTCATTAATCCAGTGGTTGAGGTTCTATACCTGATGGCTCCCAAGAGCTGTCAGGAATGGAGGATGAGATATGTGGGGGCAGATAATGATACGGTGGTGGCCGTTTCATGCTGCAGCCCTGAGCCGAACTAGCTTGGCTCACCCAGGAGATGGCTGACTCCCACTGAAGTTTGTTTCCCTTGGTGCAAACCTCTGAGCTTGTACATCTATTGTACATTTACTAAGGCTACATGCATGGTAGAAGCTCAGGGTTTCTGTGCTTTTGGTGGAATTAGGTCCACTGAGTTTGGTAACCTGAGCTCAGACAGGTGGTTACATTACTCTGGTACACAAATAAAAATGAAGAAATGAACTTCAAATGTATAAATCCATTTGGTTTTGAAACATATTCCTGAGTGAGTATATTGGTGAAGACCAATAAGAAGAGGATCCTTGGTGGTCACAAAGTCAGGAGTCAATGTCACGTACATTTTCCACACATGTATCTTCCCAGGTCTGGTTTTTGTGGTGTTCTGTTGTAAATTTCTGTAACCCGGGGATCTAGAACAGTGCCTGCCACTCAGATCTTCACCCTCTGTCCCTTTCTCCTGAGAAAGATTTAGAAGGCAAAATTCTCCCTCTGGTTTTAATGGTTTCACCATCTGAATTTAATTCCTTGGTCCTTTTTCATTTTGACCTGAAACAAATTCCTGTTGCTATTTTTAAAATTATAGGCATCAGGATGAATCGTGTGCTTCAGGAACTCATTAGAGCCAGTAGTTAATTCTGTTGTGGCTTGTGTTGTTTTCTCCAAAGAGTCTCAAAATGGGGACTGTGGTCTAGTAATTGGCAAGTCCTGTATTTAAAATTTACATGCTTTTTAGGAAAGCTAGTAAGAATTAACCCTTCATCCTTTGTGTACCCTGAGTTTCATAAATTGGGATTTTCGGAAAGTAGGACCAAGTTGTAAATCAATCGATCCTTCTCATCAGTGGACTCAGGGTTGTCCCGTGGCCTCGGTGAAGGGTTTTCCAGAGCACCTGGCGTGCGAACTCAACAAACACTTGCCATTCAATAATGCATAAAAGAAACTCAAGAAAAACAGCAAAGTCTAACAGCAGCGAATATCCACTGAGCACTTCACTTACCGTGGGTCAGGCACTGTGCCAAGCACTTTGCCCACACTAACTCGTGGGAACCCTCACGTCCCTATGATTCAGGTGTTAGTAACGCTTCCAGATGAGGCGCTGGAGGATTAAGGTGCTTGCCCAACGTCCCACACCTAGTCAGAGGAAGTGCCCAGATTTGGGACCAAGCCTCGAGGCATTACACCTCACTGCGGCCTCTTGGAAGGGCATCCAGGTGCTCTGGGGAGACAAAGCGATGCCCCGCAGGCCAGCATGGCTCACACGTGCCTCCTTCCCAACTCCCCTGAGGCCCTCAGACCTCTGCTGTGCCCGCCTACCTCTGTCAGGGTGCCCACCTGTGGGGGTGCACCTACAAGGTTCTGGGCCCTTTGGGAGCAAAAGCGCTCTCCATCTCCAATCTGTGGCTGACACCCTGGGCTGGATTTGCTCACCAGTTTTCCCCCATCTCAGTGGATTTCCGTGTAACCCGAAGGACATGGTCACGGCCCCGTGCAGTGATAAGTGATAACGTTTGTGCGGAGATTTCTCGAGCGGGCTGGGCAGGCTCAGTTAACTCTCTTACAAGAAAGGCCCAGAACGGCCGGCGGGAAGAGGGCGAGGAAAGGGATGCGCCACATCCCCACCCCTCTGGGGCTGAAGGAAGGAAGGGAGAGACTGGCCGAGTTCCCCAGAGGCCGGGCCCTGCGCGCATTCATTCACTCATCAAGACAATCCCTGAAGGCCTCCTGCGGGCCAGGCTGTCCTGCGCACTGGGGATGGAGGCCCTTCAAGGGCCGAGGCTGCTCGCACTCTAGTAAGAGGAGTAGGATGACGGGCAGGAGTGGCGAGGGCTCTTCAGGAGGTGGAGGAGTCACTGGTTGTCAGGGAAGCTTGTCGGAGGAGTAGCTACCGCAGCCGCCGCCGACAGGACGAAGAGGAGCTAGCTAGGGGGCGGGAGAGGAAAAACTCTCCGGCAGGAGGGAACCTTCGGCTAGGCCCGAGGCACTCAGGCACCTCACCCGGGAAAAGACGCCCTCGGCGGGAGGGAGCTGCCCCTCCCTCCCTTTAAGGCGGAGCGCCCGGGTGCGAGACGGCGGGGGCAGTGCCAGGGCCCCCCGCGGCCGCTGATTGGACGGCGTGGCCGAGCGGAGCCGCCCCGCGGGCGCCGATTGGGTGGGCGAGGGCCGAGGTGACCTGGGCGCTGGTTCCCGCGGCCACGTGGGGGGCGCGCGGGGAGGGGGGCGCTGGGAGGGAGGCGGCAGGGGCGGGGCGGGCTCCCGGGTGGGCGGTGGAGACGCTCGGGGCTGCGCGGGGGTCGCAGCGCCGAGCTGCAGGACGGGACTTGAGACGCGGCTGCCGCGGTGAGTGAGCGCCGGGGAGCCGGGCGGGGGCGGGGACTGGCTGACCGGCGGGAGTGGGACTCGGTCCCCCGGCGCGGAGATGGGGGAGGTTCTCGGATGGGGAGAAGCACCTCTGTCCCTTCCCCATCACCGTCATCATCCATCACCTCCACCATCCCCATCCCCATCCATCACTTCCACCGCCCCTCCGCCAGCGTCCTGCCTCGCTCGCCCCTCCGTCGGTCCGAGGACTTTCTCCGTCCCGGGCCGGCCGGGGACTGTCAGCTGAAAGCCCTGGCAGCGCTCCCCAGGAATAAATACCCACAATGTGGAGCGCTCCGTATCGCCTGGGCGATTAACCCGTATGTGGTTTGGCCCCACTTAATCCTGAAAACAGCACTTTCCGCTTAATGTCGTCTGTACGGAGAGACCGCCCTGTACTGATAGCACCGCCTTACCCACCCCACACGCACACACATCTCGTATCTTCTTCACCCTGCTGTATTTTCCTCCAAGTAACTTAAGCCCCCTGAAATGTTTGGGCTTTTTAAATTTTATTTTATTTATTTATTTTTTTGGCTGCGTCAGGTCTTTGTTTCTGTGCGCGGGCTTTCTTCTCTCGTTGCGGTGAACAGGGGCTACTCTTCCTTGCGGTGCGCAGACTTCTCATTGCGGTGACTTCTCTTGTGGAGCACGGGCTCTAGGCGCGCGGGCTTCAGTAGTTGTGGCACTTGGGCCCAGCAGTTGTGGCTCGCGGGCTCTAGAGCGCAGGCTCACTAGCTGTGATGCACTGGCTGTTGCTCTGTGGCATGTGAAATCTTCCCGGACCAGTGCTCGAACCCGTGTCCCCTGCATTGGCAGGCGGATTCTTAACCACTGTGCCACCAGGGAAGCCCCTCCTGAAATGTTGATTTCTAGTACCGTCCTCCCAACCCAGCTTGGGTGCTCCGTGAGGGCTGGGACTTTGTTTTGTTCACCTGGCACATAGCGCTTGGAAATATTCTCAGCAGGAACAGATAGATGAACAACTCCAGGAGGCAGCTGCTATTACTACCCCACTTTATGGTTGAGGAAACGGAGTCTGAGAGGTTGTGACTTGTTGATTACATCAGCCAACCTCGTGGGACCCCACAGTCCACGATCCTGACCCTAGGCTGCATGGTTCAATCTGTCCCATCCTGTGGTCCAGGCAGGTAGGGGTGGCACCAGGGGTTGTACTGGGGGCAGGGGCTCTTCTGTGCTGCTGAGCCAAAGCCAGTGGAGGTGAGGCAGGAGGCAGTCGGAGAGAGAAAGCAGCTGTTTCGCTGATCAGATCCACCCCCAGCACCGGAGGTGTTCCGGGCCACTGCCGCTGCTTCCTTGCCTCACCTGCCCCTGGATAGGCTGGGACGCACCAAACTCCAAAGGTGGACACCCTGCTCACTTGGAGGAGGGCGCTGCCATGGCCTTGGGAAAGAGCCCCAGAGACCCAGGCTTGCTTCCGAGCTCCCCCGAATGCTGTGTGACCTTGGGCAAGTGACTTCACCTCCTGAGCCACCATGTACTAAGCACAGAGTCTGCAGGCTGAGTGGTCTCCCACGGTGCTGGAAGGTGGGCCCTCCTTATGACAGCCGTTCAGCTACAGAGCAGTGCAGCAGACGGCCTCTGTCCGTGACCCTCGATGTGGTCAACTCATCCAGTTCCCTGTCTCTAAGCAGGGCCACCTGCGAAACCTCAGAGGAGCAAGAGAAGGGCCCCAGTCTCATTTCAAATGTGTCCGCGTAGGAAGGTTCTGGCCCAGAGCCAGGCTCCTGTGCAAAACCTCAGAAAAACAGGTCTGATCCAAAGGGATAAGTGGGTGTCTGTGCCTGGAACAGGAAAGCGGGTCTGTTTCCAGGGTTAGGGTGAGCCTGCACCCTCCCTGGTCCCCTGGGCAGCCCCCAACTTGAGGCCTGGAGCTGAAATGCACTGCACCTCTCAGGCTTGGGGGGAAGAAACTTCCAGTTTTCTGGGGTGGGGGAAGGATCAGGTGATGGGGGTAAGGGGGGACCTGTAAGAGGGCCAGTGGTCTCCCCACCCGCACCCCACAGCCTGCACCCTGGGGTGTCCCCAAGGAAGCTGCGGCTCTGGACCTGGAGGGAGGAGGCTGTTCACAGCCTTAGACACAGCTGTCCTGGCCTGTGTGTGTGCCATAGCCCTCGTGGTTCCTTTCCATCTTAACACTCTTGGCATCTGAGGGGCTGTGCCAGCAGCAGCGCAGGCAGCATGTGAAATGTGCTCCCCATCTCGCCCTCCTCCCATCTCTCCTTTGTCTCTTTTTCTACTGTCTTTCTCCCCACTCCTCTGTTCCCACTTCTGCTGGCTGCCTTTTCATCCTGGGTTCCTTCGCTCTCTCCCTTTTGCCCCGTTTGGTTTTGGGTCTTTGCCTCCTCTGTCCCGCCCGCACCCACCCTCTCCCCACCACCGCCCCGCCCACGGGTTCCGGGCATCCCAGCCCAGGAGGTGATTATGAAGTTGAAAGGCGAGTTCCCTGGAAGCCCCGTCTCCATACCTGGAACCGAGGCCACGTAGCTCTTGTGCCAGTTACACACCTAACTTGCTGTATTTAAATGTAAAATGACAGTAGGTAATGGACGTGATGTGAAAAATAATTAGGATCAAAAAGTAGAGAGGTGCCAGGAGGGCAGAACCAGGAAGTCTTCAAAGGGGCCATGCAGCCTTTATTTGCTGGCTCTTCCCTTACTGGCTGCTCACTGGATATGGTCGATTGCTGCTGGTGCCCCCACCTGGCCTGAGCCTGGGGTTGAAGTTCAGGGACAGGCTGAGGTAGGGGCCGTTCCTGTGCCCTCGGCGCTGAATCAGCTCCAAAGCACCCAAACCCTCCTTCTCCAGGACTCCTGCGGGTGCGAGAGCACACCTGGGATGCACGCATTTCCTGCCCAGCGCCCTGTCTGACCCCTGCTTTCTCCTGGCAGGAATCATGGCCCCCAGGCAGGCCCCCGCTCCTGGCCCGGGTGGTCTCTTCTCAGGTGTGGCCTGGTGCAAGGAGGGCACTGAAAGTGGTCAGACCTCGCCGTCCTCCCAAGCTCCTGACTGACCATCAGGTTTGGGGGTTCCCCATCCCTCGTGAGACTGTACTTGTTGATCACAGCTCCGAGCCTGGCAGGCATGGTGCTGGGTTCTGTGCCTCCATTCAATTCTCATTGACTCCTCATGTTATCCCAGGTTTGGGGACAAGGAAATGGAGGCTCAGAGAGGTGAGGCAGCTTGCCCAAGGTCGCACAGGATTTGGACCCAGGTCTCTCTGATCCCAAGTGCAGTGATTATAAGTAGCCTGGTGAGACGGAGCCCGCCAGGATGGGGGATGGAGGTGGGGGTCTAAGTTGGCCCCAGGGAAGCCTGAGGGAGCTGATCCCTGGGACCTAGGCAGAGGCATTCAGCCATTCGGTCTGTGACACGTTTATTCCACATTCACTGAGCACCAGCTGTGGTCTGAACTCTGACGGGGAGTAAGTGCTCTCCCTGCCCTTGAGGACAGTCTAGAAGGCAGCTTTCCTCCTCTTCCCCCTCTGGTGGATCTGGGAGAGGGGCCCCAGGAAAGACCAGAGCCTGGGGTGGGCTGGGGCAGGGCTCCTCAGCACCCCCGGGGCAGTTGTCCACTCTCCCTACCCCCTGCCTCAGCATCAGTGTCCAGTCTGGTTGGGGTGGGGTCTTCTGGCAGGGGCTGGAGTCAGGCTGGGCGGAAGGAGCCAGGGCCCCGTTGACGCAGCCTTGGCCATCCAGTGCCCCCTGCCCCTGTGGACTCCAGAGCTCCTGCCCTGGAACCTGCTGTGGCTCCCCACTGCCCACAGGGCAGAGCGCCAGTGTGACATTTAAGGCCGATGGACCCCAACCCAGCTACTGCTCTGCTAAGTTCTGCCTCAGGGCCCCAGCTGCCTTCACTCCTCCGTGCCTGTGCAGACTCTGTCCTCGCCGCTGTCACATCCCTCCTCTTGGGTGCTGCCTTCCCGGGCTGTCCCCCTCCCCTGGCGCTTTGCACAAGCTGGTTACATGTCTGCACCCCCTTCCTCCAGCTCCTTCCTGAAGCTCACTCCTCAGCGAGGCCTTCTCGGCTGTAGTCGACCCCAGGCTGCCCTTCATTTCCTCCTCTCTGCTTTACCACCATCTAGCATATTCCATATCTTACTTATTATTTAGCTTACTGTCAGCTCCATGAGGGCAGGCAGGGAGTTTGTCACTTGGGTCAGGGCCGTGTGTCCCCTGGGTCCCAGCGCCCGGGGTGCTGCCTGGTACACAGCCAGTGCTCAGGCAGGGTTTGTTGGATGCAAGAGCTTGGTGGCCTCTGACGGGGCGCTCTGAGGCTCGACCGCCTGGGCACCAGCTCTCCTCCCCCGCCCTTTGCAGCCTTCTCTCCTGCGGACCCTGAAGCCGGGCACCCTGGGGGCCATGCAGAAGGCCGGGGCGGGGGGCCGGAGAGCCTCCGACTGCGGCCCTGCCCCTCACCGGCCCAGGTGCATCACCAAGTTGGCCCAGGTGGGTGGGGCCGCCCCACGAGGTGGGCTCCGATGGGCGTGACTGGGTGGCAGGCCCTGGGGGTGGACAGGAGCCGTGGGTCACGGGCCTATTTCGGTGGCCCCAGCTCTGGAGTGTGTGTGCACGGATGAGGCGATGGTGCCGCAGAGGGGCCAAGTGGCTTCACCAGGGAGAGTAGCAGAGCCTGGACTCCGAGTCCGCGCTCTGTCACCATCCACAGCCTACCCGACAGAGCAGAGTGCGTGCGTGGAGGGCGATTTGGAGGACGGGGGTCAGGAGCCATGGGCCTGACTCCCCGTGCTGCCCTCCCACCCCCCACCCCACCCCCAAGCAGTACGTGGGCTCCTTCCCCGTGGACGACCTGGACACCCAGGAGAGCGCGTGGCTGGTGCAGCAACAGCTGTGGGCACTGAAGGTAGGGGGCTGGGGACTGGGGGCTGGGGAGCGCACTTCCCTGCGGGGGATCACAGCCTTGGGGTGTCGCCTGGGAATGGCCCGAGACCCTGTGATCCGTTCCAACCTCCATTCAGAGAGAGGGAGCAAGTGAGGCCCAGGGAGGGGCAGGACCAACACCGTTCTGAGAGATGGGCCCAGTCAGGACCACACCCGGGCTCCTGGAGCCACGCCCCTGAAGCCCCGGGGGCCCCCTCCCTTGGGCGGTCATGACCTGTGCCCCACAGGTGGAAGCCACAGGTGGGAGAGATGGGGGAGGGTGGTCATAACATGGCCTAGGGGTTGGTCTGCCAGGAGCCATCCACACTTCCCCGGCTCCTGGGGGGGGGTCCCTGTCCAGGGCTCAGTCCCCTGGCCACTGGGGTGAAGTTGGCTGACCAGCCCAGGGGGACTAGTGCAGAGGCTGGGCTGGGCAGGGCAGGGCCTTGGAGGTAATGTCTGCCCCCCACCAACTGTCTCCCCACCAGGACTGTCCCCGCCGCCGGGCTGTCATCCTGAAATTCAGCCTTCAGGGCCTCAAGATCTACAGCGGGGAGGGTGAGGTAGGAACCCGTGTGGGTGCAGGTGAGGACCGGACAGGTGTCCTACTCCCTGGGAATGCACTCGCCTCCACCCAGCCCTGCACTGCCCCTCCAGCCTCCCCGGCTGCCCAGCCTGCTCTGGGCCTTTGGACGTCCTCTCTCCAAGGCCCTCCCGCCCTGGCAAGCATGGACGACAGTTTCTCCTCCCTCTCACCTGCCGGCCGCCAGCCCACCAGAATCTCCGGGGGCCACCTCCTGGCCTGAGCATCAGGACCAACCAGCCCCATGAGGTTTCTGTGGGTCCCCGGGCTTGGCCAGTGGGCTGTGGCTAGCCTCTCATGACTGTGGAACAGGGCCAGGCAGGCTGGAGACCAGTTGGGAGCCCCTGCTTGGTCTGCCATCCTCCTCTTGGTGCAAACCAGTGTTTGATGAACACTAAACCGTGTGCCAGACTGTGAGACCCACGACTCCGGCACCACTCAGCTAGGACTGGTGCAAATATGTGCAGAGCTGTGCATTGCGGGGCCCTGGGTTCAGGGACTGTGCCACCTGCACGAGGTCTCGCTCAGCCCCCAGCCCCACTTGTCACAACAAGGACTCAGAGAGCTGCCCTCACCGGCCCAAGTCACCCGGAGAGTGAGTGGCAGAGCCAGGATTTGAACCCCTGTCACCTGACTCCAGAGACCAGGTGTGCAAGCCCAGGGCTGGCCACAACCGCCTGTCCCCGTGACCTGCAGGCCGTGAACCCTCTGCCCCTCAGCTCCGTAGCTTGGCATGACCACCCCAGCCAGCAGGTTGGCAGCAGGGAGCAAGAGACCCGAGCTCAGGTCCCCTGTGAAGGATGAGGGTTCCCATGTGAAGCGTGGTTTGGGCAGGCCTGGAAGGAGGGCAGAGTTCTTCACCCCAGGAGCAGGGTGGGCGTGAAGCTGGGCGTGCAGGCTGGAGAGCAGACCCGGGAGGCCTGCCAGCGGGTGTGCGGGGCCCTCGGGGCTGGCACACGCTGGGCTGGTAGCTGCAGACCACGCGGTGGGTCTGATGGAGGCCGGTGTGCCTGCTGCATCCCCAGGTGCTCCTGATGGCTCACGCCCTGAGGCGCATACTCTACTCCACCTGGTGCCCAGCCGACTGCCAGTTTGCCTTCATGGCCCGAAATCCCCGGAGCCCGGCCAGCAAGCTCTTCTGCCACCTCTTTGTGGGCAGCCAGCCTGGAGAGGTACCTGGGGCCCAGGGCAGGGGGCGCAGCACTCGGGGGGGGGGGTGCTGTGCATCAGTGTGGGTTCCAGGGACCGAGGCCCTGGACGGCTCAGCCAAGCTGGCCTGCGCCCCCTCCAGGCGTGCACCCCTTGCCACCCTGGCTCCTGCTGTGGCCCTGCCCTCTGAGGACTCCCTTAAAGCCAGTCAGTGGCCTCAGCATTCCCCGAGCTTGGAGGTGGGGACCAGGCTGTGCCCTTAGAGATCGGAGGGTCACGCTGCCAGGCCTTTGCCCTTGCTGTTCTCTCTGCCTGCAACCCCTTCCCCTTCTCATCCTGGCAAATTCCAACTCGCCCTTTGAGGCTCAGCCCGTGTGTCTGTGGAGCCCACCTTGAATCCTCCAGACCGCCCCCCACACTTTCTGCGGTCCTGTGACACGCACTGCACTCTGTCCCTAACTGCAGTCACGGGAATTCTTTGAGAGCAGAGGCTGGGTCCGGGTCTTGAACTGTTCTGGTGCTTGGCCCCGTGGGGAGAGTGGGTGGGCGGGTAGATCCCGAAAGGCAAAGCCAGTGTGGCCGCCATGAGCAGTGGAGGCTCGGCAGCCAACTGTTTGGCAAGCAGAGGCTGGGCTTGGTTCCGCGCAGCAAGCATTTGCCGTCAGCCCTGTATGTCAAGCCCTGTGCCGGCCACTGGAGTGACAGGTGGCTGAGACGCGGCCCTTGATCTTCTGGAGCTCACAGTTCCAACGTGCTGGGCCTGCATGATGTGTGTCGCGGATGGAATGTGTGGGCCCCAGAGTGCTGGGCTTCTCCAGGGGAGTTTCTGTGGTCCGTTTTCATTAAAGGGGCACAGGGAGGTGGGGAGGAGGAAGCTGAGGCACAGAGATGCCATGCTGTACCCAGGGTCACACAGCAGCTCCTAGGTGACAGAGCCAGGATTGGATCCCAGGTTGTGTGACTTCAGGGCCTGGGCTCTTAGCCACTCCCCCAAGAGGGTACAATGCACAGGGTGAGGGTAGTAAACCTAGGGCTAGGAGTGCATTTAGCCCATGTCGTCGCAGCTCCAAGCATGACGCCTGGAACAAGGTAGATGCTCGGTATTTGTTAGATGAATAGAGGAAGCTGGTCGGGGATGCTGCGTGGTGGTGAGGTTTTGAGGGATAAGAAGTTTTCCCAGGAAGAATGGGGAAGAGCATTCCACGCCAAGGGGCTGCATGCCCCCCTGGTGCCTGGGTTGATGCCTGAGGAGGCCCCCAGGAAACCTCCCCCAGCTGAGCCCGCCTCCCTCTCCCTCCCCAGGTCCAGATCCTGCACCTGCTGCTCTGCCGCTCCTTCCAGCTCGCTCACCTCTGGCAGCACCCTGAGGAACGGGCACGGCCTGAGCCCTGCCCGGGACCCGTAGGGGACGTGCCCCTGAAGCCCCTGTCGGGCCCTGGGGGCACCCCTGGCCTAGTACGGGAACCCCTCGGCCGTGATCAGCTCTCACAGCACGTTAACGCGCTGGTCTCCTTCGGGCGGCTGCCAGCAGGGGGGCCTGGGGGCAGTGGGGTACGCGGCACCCCAGCCAGGGAGTGGGCCATGGACAAGGGAAGTGGGCGAAGGTTTGGGGATCAAGAGGGGCGGGTGCTGGACTTCCGTGGGAGGGGCTAATGGCTGGGCCTGAGTCTGGCCGCCCCGGCGGGGTCCTCTTGGTGCCCTAGAAGGAGCCGCCGGAGTCGGAAAGCCGCGGGGGCGCCCGCCACGCCCGCCTGGGGAACCCGTACTGCTCGCCCACGCTGGTGCGCAAGAAGGCCATCCGCAGCAAGGTGATCCGCTCCGGGGCCTACCGCGCCTGCACCTACGAGACGCAGCTGCAGGTGTCGGCTCGGGAGGCCTGTGAGTGGCCGGGCACGGCTGCGCGAGTCGGCGAGGGTGGGCCTGACCGTCCGTGTCTGCGGGGCCGTGACTGTCGATGCGTGCGCCTGGGAGTGCTGAGGCCTCGTGTCCACGCGAGGGAGGGCGCGAGGGCGCAGCCGGGGCTGCGTGCCCAGGGCCTTGCAGAGGCGACTGCGTAGCTGCTGATGTGCTGTGACTGGGGAGGGGCTGTGCCTGGCGATGTGCCTGGGCGCTGCTGTGCCTCTGGGGAAGCAGGATGTGTGCAGACTGGGCCGGGAGCGGCGCGGGTGATGAGGCCTGTGGGCGTGGGCCGGGCTGGGCGCGGGAGGGGACCACCTCTCTTCCTCTGAGCCCTGGATGGTCTCCATAGTTCCTGACGCGTGGGAGGCCTGGCTCCGGGGTCCTGGGGGCCCCTCATGCCTGGTGGAGAGCGAGGGCAGCCTGACGGAGAACATCTGGGCTTTTACTGGCATCTCGAGGTAGGAGGGGGTGCCCAGCCCTTTTGGGGGGGCGTCAGAGAAATAGGCTGTGGGCTCCCCCAAGGCCCTGAGACGTGTCCATCCCTGCACTTGGGCGGAGGCTTCCTGACCTCGTGACCTCAGGCCAGGGGCTTCCCCACTGTGGGCCTCAGTTTTCTCCAGTGTGAAGTGGGGATAATAAAAGGACCTTCATTGCAGGGCTGTGGAGAGGATCAAATGAGGTTATTCAGGTAAAGCCTTCAGCGCCTGGCCTGTCACAGGGTTCAGCTCCCTAAATGCCAGCTCTCTACCGATTGGGTCTTGAAGTTGTCAGCAATTAGGACCCCGTTGGAAACCTTTTAGAAGGAAAGGCTAAAAGCTTCCTTCCGTTGCGGGTCTACTCTGGGGCAGGCACTGTGTTTACGATGCTGTGGAGCTGTGATGCCATTAAGCAAGCTGAGGCTGGGTCCTGACTAGGGGGCCCGCCCTCAGCCTCTCCCCTCTGCCCTCCCAGGCCCAGTGCCCTCGCCCTGCTGCGGAGAGACGTGCTTGGGGCCTTCCTGCTGTGGCCTGAGCCAGGCACCAGTGGCCAGTGGTGCCTGTCGGTGAGGACACAGTGCGGCGTGGTGCCCCACCAGGTCTTCCGGAACCACCTAGGCCGCTACTGCGTGGAGGTAACAGTGCTCCTGGCCCTGACCCTCGCCCTCCAGCCCCGCCCTTTTCTAACCACTGAGGGCCTGAGCCCGCCTCACCCTCATCCCAGGCCCCCATTGGCTCTCTCTGGCCCCACCCCTTATTTAACTCTCCATCCAGCTCTTTCGTCCTTGCCCCTTCTGGCCCCGCCCCCACTGTCCTATTGGCCCCACCTGTACTCTGCTGGCTCCACCCTAAGGCCTCTCGCTCCGGGGAGGTAGAGTCTTGGGCTAGGGTCATGCCTCACATTTTTACAGAAATCCCGGCTTTTAAAAAGTCACGCTTTCCCACACCCTAACTCATCTTTTAGCAGTAGAGGAAACTGATCAGAGAGGGTAGAGGCTTGCGTAAGCTCACACAGCCTCCGAGTCTCTAGGTCTGGAGTCTTGGCCTGATCACAGGTTTTCAGGGACAGGGGTGGGCAGGAAGGACTTTTTAAATGTGTGGCCTTACTTCCACGCCGAGTGCCTCAGTCCTGTCCAGGTTGGGAGGAGAGAAAGGGAGGGAACCGGGGTGTGGTTCTGCTGTGAGCAGGACAGTGTCCTCTCTGGGCTCGAATATCCTCCTCCCTCCTGGGGCAGGATCCTGTGTGAGGGGGCGGTTGTGTGGAAGGGGGAGCTGGAGCTGAAGTCCCTTCCCCTCCTCGCCCCCACCAGCACCTGCCGGCTGAGTTCCCCAGCCTGGAGGCCCTGGTGGAGCATCACGCTGGGACGGAGCGCAGCCTCTTCTGCTCCCTCGACATGGGCCGCCTGAACCCCGGCTACGAGGAGCAGGACTGCGGGCCCGAGGGCAGGCTTCCCCGGACGCTCCGGCCCCTCGCCCATGCCAAGTCCGAGGCAGAACTGCAGGGCCTGGGCTAGGACGCTAGGAGCCCCACGCCAAGAGGCCCCGCCTCACCCTGGCTCCTGGGCCTCAGCAGGCTGCTCTGCTCTGCCCTTCTGTCTCCCCGCTGGGCACCAGTTCTGTCCAGTCATTGCCCTTTGGACCAGTCTTCCATCACTACCCTGCCTGTGGGCGGAGCCCCGAGAGTGGGGATTGCCAGTGGCTTCTCACACGGCCTCTCAGGATTGCAGGAGGGGCAGGCAGAGCTCCAGGCTTCCGTGAACTTGCTGGGTGACTATGGGTGCTTGTCTTCTCTGGGCTTCACCTTACTCCTAGGTGGGGAGCTTTCCAAGATGGGTGGGAAGGTTTGCTCCAACAGAGGTGGAGCCCTCTCCTAAGGAGGCCAGGCCCTGGGGCCCTGACTGGGCATCTCCAGAGAGCTCCTGACCCAGGCAGCCAGACGTGTGAGGGAGAGGTATCTGGGGAGGCAGGAGTGAGTTCTCACTTTGGGCGAAGGCATGGGGACGAGCCACCCTCTCCGTGAGAGAAACAGGGATGACGTGATGGAGCTTGGAGGCTACATCCAGGCTGACGGAGCGAGGCCTGTTTCCCATGTCCTTTGAGGCTAAAGGAGTCTTCCCTTGAGTTCTGAAGAGTGGGGGTTAAGAGGGTGCAGAAAGGGCAGGACGGACAAAGAGCCGTGCCACCCAAAGCCCACATGCAGGTGGATGCCTGTGTGCAGAGAGGGATGTGAATGGGCCGACAGGGCAGAGGATCTCAGTGAACCTTCAGACTAGGAAGGCTGGTTCTTCTCCACTCAAACCCATGGGCTTGTGGTTCCTGCTTACTTGGAAGGGATGTCCCAGTCTCATCCCCACCCACACACTCCTGCCCCCCCCAGGCTCACTTTCTTTGGCCATTTGACAGGGAGGGGCCAGCAGTGAGCTGCAGGCTTAGAGGGGTGACCAGGGTCCTGCTCCACTCATCCTGCCAGCCAGACTGGGTTTGGTGGCTGCCTGGGAAGCCCCCCAATGGTGGCATTTCCCTTAATGGGCATCTGTCAGGGGCCACTTCACTAGGCCAGCCCCCTTGGGGATGGGGGTCAGGGAGGAATCATCCAAAGATAGAACTGATGTGGGCCCTGCCAGAGGGTACTTGGCCTCAGCGGCAGTGGGGGTCCATCCAGGGAAATAACGCTAGTCTAAGGCAATGGCCCTGCGGTGATTGACGACGGATCTGGGTATTCCCCTGTATAAGTAAACTTGACAGACAGGCGTGAATCTACCAGATTAAGATAGGGAGCAAGTTCACTTTGGATGAACTTCTATTCCTGAGGCAGAGGCCAAGTCATGAGTCTGGGGGCTGCCCTCTACCCCATCTGGGGAGGGGATGTGACCACTCAGCATCTTGAAAGTAACAGACTTCTGACTCCTGGAAGGAAGAGGGCAACCCCAAAGGAATAAAAAGAAGGGAGGAGCCTCAGAAGTTCAGGCCTGGTGTTCCCAGCTTACAACCTCCGGCTCAGCAAATGGTCTTGGCTGGGGCCTTGTCACTCTTGTCACAAGGGATAGGAGGAGGCTGTCCTTTGGGGGCTCTTTTCACTGGAACCACAGTACTGATTTTATACTGAATGTGAGTGGGAACCCAGCCTCATTTTACGGCCATTACTACCAGAACCCATCTCCTCCCTGGGCAAAGCCCTGGTCCCTCGTGGGAGGCCCCAGGCTCACATTACCCTGGCAAGGAGAGGGGTTTGGTGACATGGGGCCCAGGATTACAGCCCTGGAGTCTCACACATTTAAGAAGACCTGATAACTGGTCTTAACCTCTGTAAGGGATGGATTTTGTTGCACAAGTTATCTGTGTGGACAAGGTGTCAGGAATGTTCCCAAAGTACTTTAACATTCCTTCACACTTTATGGATCACACAGTACAAAGGTTTTTGACCCACGTGTGCAGACGCCTCCGTGTCTCAATTATAGACCACAGTTTTCTCTGTTCCAACCAATGCCACCTGGGTAGCCCAGCTCTCCTTACTGTGTGGACTTGAAATAAATAAAGTGCATTTCTTCAGATTGTATAGTACAGACTTTTTCTTAGAAAGGCGAGGTCTTTGTCCGGTTTGCCAGCTTCGCTTCTGTTTGCCAACCATACCTTCCACTGCTGCTGAATGATGAACCAGACAGAGATACTGTCCTCTGGGGCTCAGGAGGTCTTGAAGGAATTGGGTAGGTAGATTCAAGCAATGACTCTACTGCTTAAAACCTTCAGTGGGTATTTCCTACAGGAAAAAGACTCAAGTCCTTATATTCTGGCCACTCGGGTTTTCCTTCTGCTCCTGCAACGTGCCACAGGGTCTTTGCACAGCCTGCACAGGCCTCCTCGTCGTCCTCTTCTTCCTTCTTCCTGATTAATGCCTCAACCTTACCATCTCTCAGTCTCAGGAAGCCTGCCCTGACTGCCCCCTGACCCCCTGCTCGGCCTGGGTGAGGTTTCCTGGCTAGATAGTCCATAAAACTGGTCCTTTAGTTTGTTAACACTCTTATTTATGGGATTTTTGTTTGTGGGACATTTGTTTCAAATGTCAGCCTCCCCCACTAGACTCTGGGCACCTGGAGGGCAGGGACTGGGCTGTCTCCCGGCCGCTATTCTGGAGGGATTTGTGCTCGGGGTGGGGGTGGGGAGAGAGGCCAGGCAGCCTCTCCAACCAAAAGACCAGCTTTCAAAGTTTTTTTGTTTTGTTTCTCAATCTTGAGTCTTAATGAAAACAAGGGGCAGCGTTAGAGGGAAACTTTGCTCTGTCCCCGGGGCTGTGATAGGCTCTGGGACAGCCTTCCCGAGTCAATACAGGGATGTGGATAAAGGGCAGCAAGGTCCTGTTGCCTTTCTCAGTAGGTCTCTAATCCCCGGATGAGGCCTCTCCTCTAGTATTTCTCTCCGAGGTGGCGTCAAGCCTGGCCTCCCCTGGGCCACCTCGGGCAAGCTGCTTAACCTCTCTGGACTGGGACTGTGGGGACTGGAGAAGAAAACGGCTGTGCAGCATCTGGCACCGAGCCGGCAGATGCTCCAGCAAAGCCAGTGCCGGTCCTCCCCGACGGCCGCCCCCGCGCGCCGGCCTCCAGCCGGGCGTTGCTCTCAGGGCCCGCCGGGCGCGGAGAACGCGCGGAAGTTCGGGAGGCACGGGCTGTGACGCCAGGGGCGTTGCCCAGCAACCGCGAACGCCGTGGCGGCGTCCGTGCTAGCGGGCGGCTGGGGCGGCTCCGGGGACTCTGGTCTTGCGGCGGCGCCTCCAGCGCCGATCCCCCACTGCCCGCGCCCGGTCTGGGCCTCAGGGACGGGCGAGCCCGGGAGCGGGAGGAGGCGGCGGCTCCGGCTCGGGTCCTGAGACTCCCGCGCGGCCCCTACCCTCCTATCGAGGCGTCCCCCAAGGAGTCCGGTCCCGCCCCCGCCCGCGAGGCCCCGCCCCCCGGCCCCGGCGCCCCGGCGGCTCCCGCACCGTGGTCCTGTGTCCTGGTCGCGGCGTCCACGTCGGGCCGCACCCCGGGGACCCCTGCCGCGGCGCTATGGCCTCGGAGTCGGTGAAGGTGGTGGTGCGCTGCCGCCCCATGAACCAGCGGGAGTGGGAGCTGAACTGCCAGCCTGTGGTGACGGTGGACTCCGCGCGCGGCCAGTGCTTCATCCAGAACCCGGGCGCCGTCGACCAGCCCCCCAAGCAGTTCACTTTCGACGGCGCCTACTACATGGACCACTTTACCGAGCAGATCTACAACGAAATCGCCTACCCGCTGGTGGAGGTGAGGACGCCCGCGAGGCCGCCTCCGAGGACCCGCTGGGCAGGACCTGGGGGACCTGGGGCCACTCGGAGGGGTCCTGAGGGACTGCCCTGTCCGCAAGCCGGGCGGGAAGGCCCTTCTGGAAGGGCGCGGGTGGACAGCAGCAGGTTGGTCTGAAGACTTCTGTCAGCAGACAGCTGGAACCCATCTACAATGTCTCCACTGCCCCCGGTGCCAAGGCTGGTCCTCACCCCTGTCCTTCCAGCCTGCTTCCCACAGGAACTCCAGCCCCCAAGACCACTTGCCCTCCACCCTCACCCAACACCTTCAGGACTTCTCTAAAAGCTCCAGCCACTTCCCCAGCCTCCTCCTCTTCTCCCAAGAGCCTCGGGTCTCCTCCCCCTCCCCCGCCCCCTCCCCCTCTCCTTTCTCCTCCGCCCCCTCACTAGTTCCCTGCTTCTGCAGAGAGAAGGCCTTGGTCCTGGAGAACTGGAAACCCTTTACCTTTGGTCTGACTTACCTTCCTCCTTGGCGGTTGAAGAACAGGGAGGCCACAGCAGTTTCTGCCCCTTATAGGGCTTTTACCTTTTTTCACACTCTCACACTAGGTAGCTCCTTGGCGCTGCACGACAGGGAGGTTCACATTTCACAGATGGGGAGACTGAGGCCCATAGGGAGGAAACAGGGCAAGCTCCCACAGTGAGTTTCTGGCGGAGGTGGGGCTGGAGCTACTCCTAGCCCAAGGGCTCTTTCCTTGCTACCACCATCTCCCCAGCTGTGCATCGAATCGCTAGTGAAGTGAGATGTCACAGCTTGTTTCAGGAAAAAAGGAAAAGTCTGGGAAGCGCTGCACACACCCTCCCTCACCTGAAGCCGCACATTCCGGTACTTGAGGCTCTGGGGAGTCTTGCGGTGGAGAAAATCGTTTGGCTTATTTAACCCAGCATTTCCAAAAGGTATTTGCCTGTGGAACCTTTTTGTTTTGGCCGGCAGGCCAGTTAACATCCCCCAGAGCACCTCCTTTGGCCACAGTCGAAACCGCCTGTGAGGGTGGAAGTGTTCTGGAACCCAGAGCCCCCCAGTGGTGAGGGCGTGACTGTAGAAGATGCCCAGGGAAAGGGGGCAGCTCTCCCCAGAGGGTGGTACCACGCTCTGGGGATGGCCAGGCTGTCCTACCATCCTGGACTCCCAGGCTGGAAGGGACCAGAATCGGTCCTCTGGTCCAGCCACGCCCCTACCCCGGGTCCTTGAACGTCCACCTTGAATGGTCCTTGGATGGCAGGAGCTCTCTCTTCCCAGAGCTGCCTGCTCCACCTTGGCTTCTTAGCTCCTAGAAGACCATTCTGCACGGTGAGTCAGAGTCAGCCACCCTGATGCTTCCAGCAACCTGCTGTAGCTCTGTCCCCAGGGCCCCTCTGCTTCCCCGTCCAGCGTCGCCCCTCGGAGACGGGAAGATTCTGAGATTGAGTTCTCCTTGGCTTTGCCCTCTCCAGGGCCTCAGCCTTGCTCATGGGTTCCCCTCCGCATCGTGGAAATAATTCCCCTGAGCAAGCCTCCCTTGGTTAGGGTTCCCAGGAAGCCCCAGCCCAGAGGGGGAGACCTAAGGAGACAGTGACTACCTCAGATCTCCAGCTCTCACTTCTGTCCCGAGTTCACTGCTACAGGGGATTCCGTCAGACCCCTACCTCCAGTCATCCCACAGAGCCTCAAACTCAACATGACGTATGTTCCTTTTCATTCATTCATTCATTCATTCATTCAGCTAACAAATAGTATTCTCATACCAGGCCCCATCCTAGGCATGGGGAGCGCCGCCCTCAGCCAGCTCGGAGCAGCTAAGCTAGTAGCTACAAGCCAGGGTGATGAGTGGGAGGAGAATCCTGGGGGACTTTTTGGCAGCATAGAGAAGGCTAGCAAACCTGGGCTTGGAGGGGATGGGAAGGCAGGGAGGACTTCCTGGAAGTGGTGAGATCTAAGCTGAGACCGGGATGAGAGGAGTCAACCGGGCAAGAAGGTGGAGGAAAGGGCCTTTCAGGTGGAGACCAGCATGTAGCATTTGATCTTCACCAGACATATGTAGAGCTGGAGGCATCATTCCTGGCGAGGAAACGGAGACCTTGAATGTCACAGAAGGAGTTACTGGTGGTTTTGATCCCCAGCGCAGTGCCAGGTCCCCATGCTCCATCCTGTTGCCTCTATTAAATGAGCGGCATGTGAATCCCATGCCAAGCGTGGTTCAGCGACTTGGAGCCAGGAGTAGCTGCGCCCTTAGGCCGGGCGGCTGTGCGTCTGTCCTGCTGGGATCTGACCACCTCCAGGCAGCCTCCTGCCCAGGCCCTTCCCTGCAGTTCCTACTGCACGAAGCCCCCAGCACTTCGGACTGACCCTTCCCTTCCCCACCCCCACCCCCACCCTTAAATCCAGGCTCTGTTCCTGATCTCCTCTGTCACTGGGTGACCTCTTCCACTGTCCTGGGAGCTGTCCACCTCAGACCCACCTTTCAGCCGACTCAGCATGTCCTACCCGGAGCTCCTCGCCTCCACACCTGGCCCGCTGCCTGGTCTGTGGGTTCTTTCCCAGCCAGTGGCTTTGCCATCTCCCCGTCCTCCCCGCTTCACACCCATGACCTTAGAGTCGCCTCTGATGACCCACCACCCAACCCACCCGGGGACCAGGTCCCATGGCTTCTACCAGGACAGACTGAGGACGGGCCTGGTGTCCAG
Organism: Phocoena phocoena; assembly: GCF_963924675.1. NCBI lineage: Eukaryota > Metazoa > Chordata > Mammalia > Artiodactyla > Phocoenidae > Phocoena > Phocoena phocoena. The sequence continues at coordinate 15,890,239 of NC_089219.1, read as the reverse complement.
AGACATCGATGCAGTAGAATTTGGCCCCTGGATGGAACACAAAACTGTTCGTTTGGGAGAGGACAGAAAGGGGACAGTTTAGCACAGATGCTGTTATTTCCATTTCAATAGTTATGCGTTGATTTTAATGGGAAGTAGAAGAAATATTTAGCATGTCCAGCCTGTAATGCAGCTTCAGAGGATGACATCAAGTAAACAGGAGAGTCAATTAACAGTTTGATTTCATGAAAATCATTTAGTAAATAATAATGCGGGGAACATGGCAGAACCCGGGGTGGACAGAGTGGCTGACGTTTAGGACCTGCTCCGTGTGTGCACACGTCTCTGGTGGGTCTGGAGGTGTCAGTTGATGGGTGAAGCGTTTCTGAAATCTTATGTTTTGCCTTAATGCGTGTAAAGCTGTCTTCGGCTTCACAGCAGCGTGGTTCTGCAGAACTTTCTGCAGTGGTGGAAATGTTCCATATCTGGGCTGTCCAGTTAGGGACTACCAGCCATATGTGGCAGGTGAGCACTTGACATGAGGCTGTTGCTTTTGAAGAGCTGAATTTCAGTTTTATTTGATTTTTTTTTTAATATAAATTATTTATTTATTTATTTTTGGCTGTGTTGGGTCTTCGTTGCTGCGCGCGGGCTTTCTCCATTTGCGGCGAGTGGGGGCTGCTCTTCACTGCGGTGCATGGGCTTCTCTCATTGCGGTGGCTTCTCTTGTTGTGGAGCACGGGCTCTAGGCGTGCAGGCTTCAGTAGTTGTGGCACGCAGGCTCAGTAGTTGTGGCTCGTGGGCTCTAGAGCGCAGGCTCAGTAGTTGTGGCGCACAGGCTTAGTTGCTCCGTGGCATGTGGGAACTTCCTGGACCAGGGCTCGAACCCATGTCCCCTGCATTGGCAGGCGGATTGTTAACCACTGCACCACCAGGGAAGTCCCTGAAATTAATTTTAATAATCCATTTTATTTGACCCAATAGTATCCAAAAGGTTATCATTTCAATAAAACATAATAATAGATACTATCATGGTATAGTAGCTATTAGGGAGATAGTTTACATTGTTTCTTCATACAAAGTCTTCGAAATCAGGTGTGTGTTTCATACTTATCGTACATCTCAATTCAGGTGCTTAAGTGTCCATAGTTCAAATGAAATGAAACACAAAAAAATAAAGTTGTGTTTGATGGGAAAATATTTTACACTGCTTCAGTTTTTAAACATAAATTAACATAAATTCAGTTCCTCGGTCCCATCAGGCGCACTTCTGGTGTGGCTGGCGGCTGCCCTACTGGACAGTGCATATAAAATATTTATTTTGATATAGAATCCCTTGTCAGGTCTGGGTGACATTGATGGTCCAGGCACTGCACCGTGTTGTCCCTGGGGCTTCGCGTGCCCTGCCTCTGAGGCTCCTGGTTGGGTGACTGGTCTGCCACGGCTCTCCCACACCTCAGGGGCCTCATCCTGGTGTGTAGCACCTGGCCCTCTGATGAGCTGTGGATCGTGACTTCCAGTCTTCCTTCCCCAGCAGTCCCTGGGGATCCCGAGCCCCGCAGTGGTCTACAGGATGGGTCTTTCTTTTTTTTTTTTTTAATATATTTTTTTAGAAAGGTAGCTAACTTTTTTTTTTTTTTTTTTGGCTGTGTTGGGTCTTCGTTTCTGTGCAGTGCAAGGGCTTTCTCCAGTTGCGGCGAGCGGGGGCCACTCTTCATCGCGGTGTGCGGGCCTCTCACTGTAGTGGCCTCTCTTGTTGCGGAGCACAGGCTCCAGACGTGCAGGCTCAGTAGTTGTGGCTCACGGGCCTAGCCTGTCCGCGGCATGTGGGATCTTCCCGGACCGGGGCATGAACCCACGTCCCCTGCATTGGCAGGCGAACCCTTAACCACTGCACCACCAGGGAAGCCCTTTTTAAAATATTTTTAATTAAAAAATTTCGGCTGCATCGGGTCTTAGTTGCAGTACCTGGGATCGTTGTTGCGGCATGCAGACTCTTGGTTGCGGCATGCCTGTGGGATCTAGTTCCCCGACCAGGGATCGAACCTGGGCCCCCTGCATTGGGAGCATGGAGTCTTACCCACTAGACCACCAGGGAAGTCCCTACAGGATGTGCCTTTGCAGTGGAAACGGGCGCAGATGCCACCTGGGCCCTGGGGGCCTGGGCACAGCTCTCTGGGCCCACATTCTAACACAGGATTCCCCTGCCCCCCCATACTAAGTTCTAGAATTTGTGATCTCATGAGCTGGGCGGGGACTAGGGTGTCTTCTTTGTTCATGGCTCTGTCACCAGCCACAGTCCCCCTCAGAGGAGAGAGTCGGTACCTATGGAAAGAACAGTCGCATCGGTGAATGAAAGATGCCCTTGGGTATGCCACCTGGTTTGCCTCCTGCTTCTTCCCAGATTCGTCTCCATCCCCCTCGCCCAAGTTCCACCTGCTCTCAGCCTCTCACCTCTCTGGTCTTTGCTCAGGCTGTCCCCTCAGCCTAGAATGCCTTCCTCTTCCTGTCACCTGTTAAAATCCAAGCCACCCTTTCTGCTCCCCCTTTCTCCTCCACCTGCCCAGGAAGCTTTGCCTGGCGCCTCCTGCACCTTCTGTCACCCCCTCTTGGCACTCCCTCTCCTTGCCCGTCCTGTACGCCATCATTACATGCACCTCCACCTCATATGAGGATCACGTGTATATGTCTTGTCTCCCGCACGTTCCAGGCAGACATTTAGGGAGCATCTACCTCTGTGTGCCAGCACTTCGTGTGCCAGCAGGTGAAATAATTCCTGTGTACACCTCCCGACAGCCTCAGAGGAGGTGCTGTTCTTACCCTTTGTTACAGATGAGGAAGCTGAGGCCCCATGTGCCTGAATAAGGACAGGCCAAGGGCACAGTCAGTAAAGGATGGCGGCCAGGCTCTTAGCCATACACAGGGACAGTCTCCTACCCCACCGCGCAGTGACCCCCTTCAGGACAGAGCTGTGCCGCGTTCATCTCTGCACTGCCCTCCCCCAGCCCTGTGCCACCGTGGTGGGAGAGCCAGGGAGGGGCCCTAAGTCTGTGAGTCAGGAGGCAGCCCTGCAGCCCCAGGCCTGGCCCCAAGCCTGGCTGAGCTCAGCCAGCTGAGCCCTGGGCTGTGTCCTCCCACACAGGGCGTCACCGAGGGCTACAACGGCACCATCTTTGCCTACGGCCAGACAGGCAGCGGGAAGTCCTTCACCATGCAGGGCCTGCCTGACCCACCCTGCCAAAGAGGCATCATCCCTAGGGCCTTCGAGCACATTTTCGAGAGCGTCCAGGTATGGGCCTGGGGGATGGAAGGGGCAGGGTTGGGCTCCCCAGGCGTTACCGTGAATGATCCTGAGCACTTTTGACCTGGGCAGCGGTTGTGGGATGCGGTCAGAGCGGCCTTGACGCGGCACAGATGAGCAGACAGACGCAGGCTCTGGTTTCTGAAGAGGTGATGGGAGAACTTAAAGCTGAGAAAATTCTACCTGCTGTGTTTTCCTCCTGCCATTTTTGGATTTTAACATTTCGTGTAACACTTCACATGGATACGATGACCCAGAGTGCTGGCCCAAGAAATGGCTGTAAACAATCATAGCTTCCTTTTTTAATTGAGCAGCTGCTACAAGCCAAGCATTGTGCAAAGCCCTTTGCATAATTATCTCACTACCACCCTGGCCCAGGAGGTAGCTGTTATCCTCATTTTTGAGATAGGGAAGCCAAGGCTTGGAGCCCTTATGGGCTGGGCCCAGACCAGGTATCCCAGTGTCCAGGCTGCGGTGAGACGTGCCCTGCTGACCACTCATGAATGCGCAGAGATTCCTGCATCTGGGAAATGGCAAAGCAGGGACGAGTCAGCTGCAGAGCTCACTGTACTGCACCTGGGACTCATTTTGATGACCCACAGGAACATCAGGCAACTGGAAGAACTGCCGGGGATTAGCCCAGGGCCAGTGCTTGGTCCAGGCCTTACCCGTGGCCTTGGTCTCTCTACCTGAACAGTGGGGAGGCCTCTCCCATTTCCTTTCCCATGAGGCTTGTAGAGAGAGCGTGGGTCCATAGCAGTATGAAAATGATGCCACTCTGAGAAGCCGGAGAGGAGGGGAGAGCTGGCCAGGCAGGCAGGGTCAGGTGAGGTTCGGGACACCTCCTGCCACGATGTCCTCTTGTGATGTCCAGGCAGCGGGTGCTCAGGTATCTTTGCTCTCCCTGCAGTGTGCAGAGAACACCAAGTTCCTGGTCCGGGCCTCCTACCTGGAGATCTACAATGAAGATGTCCGTGACCTGCTGGGTACTGACACCAAGCAGAAGCTGGAGGTGGGTGCAGCCCCGGCAGGGGTGGGTGGGGGCAGCTAGAGGGGGAGGTTGGCATTGGGGGTGCTCCCTCAGAAATATGGGGAAGGGTCCTGAGGACACAGGCGCTGGTTCAGACTAGAATGGGGAGTTTTGAACTTGAATTTTGGAGTAGTCTCAGAGTCCGTGAGGCAGGGGAGGGGTTACTGGGCCTACCCGCACCACGCAAGGGGAGGGGAGGCCTTCTCTGGGGCAGTGCCACTTACATCTGTTGAAATAGATGGAATTTGGTGACGGATTGCATTTGAAAAAAGGGTTCCACTTCTAAAAAATTATTTTGAAAAATTCTAAGGGACTTTCAAGCTTAAAAGGTAATAGTGATCATTTTTTGAGCACATACTGTTTACTCACTGCTTTAGGCATGTTATCCCATTTAATACTCCCAGTCACCTCATTAGGTAGATACAGGTTTCCCCCACTATCAGAAAGCAGAGCGAGTGTTTTGTAAAAGCTGAAATAGCCTAAAGGGAAGAGTATCCCCTGCTTTCCAAAGTCTTGATTCCACTTTGCTTTTATGAAAGACTGACATTAGTACGAGAAAGGCTTTTTTGGTAAAAGTGAAAATCGGATTTCTTTCCGACTTGAACTTAGAGAAAGTTGGGGATACCCACATTATTATCCTCAGTTTACCGATGTGGGAAGGGAGGTTTACAGAGGGTAATTAACTTGCCCAAGCTTCAACAGCAGGAAGCTGGGCCAAACCTGGAGTTGAACCCAGATCTGTCCGACATCAAGTCCCTGCATCGCAAACATCCCATTTTACCACCGCAGATGGGCTCAGATTCTGGGACCTTGTCCCCCTCTGAAAGGGGTCTGGTGTGGAGGCGTCCAAAGGTCGATGACATGACCTCAGAATGTTGTGAGGATTGAAGAGGGTAACAAGGGGGAGCTGCTGAGCAGAGGGTCAGCGCATAGTAGGGGCTCGATGTGTGAGCTCTTTCGTGCCATTGGGATTCCGAGAAAGGATGAGGAATATGACCTGGGGGTTGCAAAATGGACTCAAGACAGAAAAAAACTAGGGCTGGCCCAACTGGGCACTGAGCATTGCTCATCTCGTAAATTGTCCTCAGTCTCCTGAAAGGCTAGAATCAGAATGAAAGGACATCATTTCCCAGCTGGGTGAAGCAGAATTAGATGCTTTGAGGGCTCTATCAAGATAGGCAGAATGGGGCTTCCCTGGTGGCGCAGTGGTTGAAAGTCCGCCTGACGATGCAGGGGACGCGGGTTCGTGCCCCGGTCCAGGAGGATCCCATATGTCGCGGAGCGGCTGGGCCCGTGAGCCATGGCCGCTGAGCCTGCGCGTCCGGAGCCTGTGCTCCGCAACGGGAGAGGCCACAACAGTGAGAGGCCCGCGTACCGCAAAAAAAAGAAAGAAAAAGAAAAAGATAGGCAGAACGTGGCTGACCCTTTGGGGAGCCCAGCGAGGTCAAGTGACCTGCCAGGACTGGACAGCCAGGGGGTGGCAGGGCTGGACCAAGCCCGGGACCTTTGGGCAAGGCTTGGTTATGTCTCCTATCTGGGACTCTCTGAATCCTGGATGGGCCAGGTCAAGTCCAAGGAGGAGGGACTTCCCCGGTGGTCCAGTGGTTAAGACTCCTCACTCCCGATGCGGGGGGCCTGGGTTCCATCCCTGGTCAGGAAACTAAGATCCCGCATGCTGCACGGCGTGGCCAAAAAAAAAAAAAGTCCAATGAGGAGCCCAGTGAGGGGAGACTGACCCAGATCTGTGGCCAGCATGCTGGTGGCTGCCCCCAGACTCTGGGGCTTCTTATCTGACCAAGAAACCAATGCCTGCCTCCACGCCCCCCGCAAGAGGCCCACAACCAGCGGTGGAGGTTGAACTACCTCCTTCAGAGTCAGAATGCCTGAGCTGGGGGAATGTCAGTCATTAATGAGCATCAGTCCTGGGAGGTTGCTATGGAGATTCCCATTCTGCAGATGAGGAAAGGAGGCTGGGAAAGAGGAGGTGACCTGCCTGTGGCCACTAGGTTAGGAAGCCACAGAGTCAGGGTTGGACATTTTCCGTGGCCCAACTGCCTAAATCTCCCCAGGGCACAGGCCTTGACAGCCACGGGAGGGGGCGCAGAACCAGATAAAGGGGCTGCTGCCGATGCCCCCCAGTCTTCCAGACCCTCACTGACCTCTAGATTGGACAGGACGTTGGGATCACCTGGGTCCCGTCCCACCCCATCCATGTGGGGCAGAGCTGTTTCCCTGCTCAGATCCAGAGCCCCCCACTTGCCCCTAGGCCCTCCAGTTGTCCTGGCTTCATTTGGAGGGACTGTGAGTTCCTCTCTGACCCGCAACCATTGTATGGCCCAACTGAACAAACCTGACCCCAGGGAGCAGCTGTTTTGAAAAAATACTTGCTTGTGCTGGCCAGATAGTGGAAAAATCCTTAAAATTTTGAGCCAGAAAGACCCTTAGAGAGCTTCTAAGTCCAGTCCTTTCATGGTACAGATGAGGAAGCTGAGTCCCAGGGAGGGGAAGGGACTTGGCCAAGGTCACACAGCAAATTACTAGTAATGGCGCTAATACCAGAATATGTGGGATCTGAGTGGTCAGGTGCTTTCCTCCCAGACTTTTCCGGGTGGGAAGTATAGGAAACCCGGGGGGGCAGTGAGAAGCGAGTAGTGGGGTTCCATTTGAGGGAGGAACATTCATGAGTTGAGTCATCCATTCAACAGAGACTTACTGGGAAGACCCTGGAGGTCAGGCCACAGACTACAGCAGGTCCACAGGGGTGTGAACTCCCCCCACCCCCAGTCCCCGTCCAGACCAGGACTGGCCCCCAGCCCCCTCCTCCTCACCTCCTCGCAGACACAGCAGTGCTCTGCCCTTTCTACACAGGCACCTCCAGCCACTGTATTCTCTCTCCTGGAGCTGGAGCAGCTGAGTCATAACTCAGCCCCCAGACGGGGACATGGGGACGGGAGCCAGGCACAGGGAGTTGCTCCTGCTTGTCTGCTCCGAAAGGCCAGCCTGCAGCATCGGGGCCCCTGCCAGCCCCCTCCACTTCCTCCATATCATGGACCCTAGGATGGGTTCGGTTACCCAGGCCCTGCAGGCCCAAGGGCTGGCAGCTGCCTGTACGTGGCCCAGCTGGACCACGGGCCTCAGGCTTGGTGAGCCAGGCTGCCTGGGGGTGAGGGCCGCCAGTGACAGATGTGCTCAGAGACATTGCGCATGGGTGCCCGGAGCTCTCTCAGAGGAGGGACAGCTGGGTTCTGTATAACCCTCCCAGCAGCCTTAGGAGGAGCTGCTGTTCAAGAACCAGCCCGAGGGCAGTCAGTAAAGGGTGAAGATGGAATTTGCACCCAGGTGGCCAGGCTCCACAGCACAGCACAGGGCCTGGTAATTCTGCTAATGAGAGTGGTTAGATCAGCGAGGGCCAGCAAGGGATTTGGGGAAGCCGATAACACCCCCTCCCCCAACACCGCGAACCACCATCATGGAACCCAGCTCAGTGCTGGGTGGCGGAGGTGGGGCCCTCAGGGGCCTCTCCAGTTGGTTCCCGCAGCCGGCGTCGGGCCAGTGGCAGGACCCCCGCACCTCCATGGGGGCGTTTCCCGGCCGGCTCTGGTCCTGTCCTGCATGCGCGCCGACCCCCCACACTCGGCCGCATCCCAGCTGGTTGCCATGGCGACCGCGCTCCGCCTGGCATCCGGGAGGAACAGTTACCAAGGAATGCGGGGCACGGCTGGCGCCTGACACTCCGGAGGTGGGTGGAGGCCGGAACAGCAGGGGAGGGGTGGAGGGATCCAGAAGGTCGGGAGGTGAGGGGGCGAGCCTTCCTGGGCCCAAAAATAGGGTGGGTGGGAGACCCCTACATTAGGTGTTGCCTCCCCTGACCTCCTTTCCTGCTCGTGAGGTTGCTCAGGCTGGAGAGATCGGCCTCATCCTCTTGGTATCTGTGTTCACCGAACCCCCTCCAGAAACCCCCACAGAGCTCCTTTCACGTCCATTCTCTTTTCGATCCTCCCAAAAGTCTTGTGGAAATAGGATTTATCATCCTCATTTTACAGATGAGGAAACCAAGGCCGAGAGAGGCAAAATGACTTCCCCAACTAGCAAGTCACAGAACCAGGTTTCTAACCCGAGTCTGTCTGACTGGATAGGAAACCGCGTTCTTCCTGAGGCCAGGAGCAGCCATCCGTCACCTGCGCCTAGCATGTACCAGGCAGGCATCTAGCCTCTGAGAGTGTGGCAGTGACCAAAGCAGGCACACAGCATCCCAGGCTACCATCAAGCCCTGCTCTGTTTGCAGGCTCTCCTGCTCCTGTCCTTTGAGCTCCGTCCTCAGAGCCACCTTCTAGGTCAAGGTCAGCCCTTTGTCATATCAAACTTCAGTTACTCCAGGATGCTGCAACCTCTCTCCAAGCCCTGCCTCTGGAGTCTCCCACTGCCGGTGACCCCAGTGCTGCCCTGCCACTAATAGCTGTGTGACCTTCAGAAAGCCACTCAACCTTTCTTTGCCTCCGTCGCTTATCTGTTCCGTGAAACCCAGTCCTTCGGTCTGGGTCTGGCTCTTTCTCCAGACTTGGGGAGATAGGGCAGGCCTGTGCTTGCCCCCCTCCGCTCCCCGCCCTGCTCTGCAGCAGGGGCCCAGCCCCACCTGGGACCCTGAAGCTGCCCCGGGCTAAAGCATCTGAGCCTACTCTGGCTCAGACCAGCGGACAGATGACTTCTGTCCTAATTCATTCTGCTCTTCCCAAAGTGGTTTTATTTCCTCTCACATTGCTTTTCACAGCTCTGTGTCAGCAACAAAACAGCTCAGCTGCCTGGAGAGCAAGCACGCAGCAGTCAGATAAATGGATTTACTCGCTGCCATCGTGCTAAGGGCTGGGGGCCAGTGGGAGTTCTGGGCGGCAAATGGCCCTTCACCCGCCATGATCCAAGGGTCTGGGAACATTCTTGTTGCCGTGGAGCCGCGGCAGGGAGGCGAGCAGAAGCCACGTTGGCAAGTCAGGGGAGAAGCACTCAGAGCCCTTGGGTGAATGACTACAGACAGGGTCGGTCCCTGGGAGCTGAAGCCCCAGACCAGAAACCACCTTCACAACCACGGCACTAACAACAACAGTGAGACCGCGGCTGCCATTTATGGAGCAGTTACCACGTGCCAGGCATCATGCCATGTGTTGTACGAGTCTTAGTTTACAGAATCCTCACCACCTCCCTAAGGGATAGGTATCTTGTACCCATTTTACAGATGTGCAAACGGAGGCTCAGAGAGATGATGTCACTGACCCAAGGTCCCACAACAAGGGAGAGGCGGGGGTGGGTTTGAGGCTGGTTCTACCTAGGTCAAACCCCCGACCTGTGACAGGGAATCCGAGGTGCCAACCCGCCCTGCAGGAGGGCAGAGGTGGTGGGAGCTGGGCCCTTCCCTCAGGTTCCCCGGGGAGCCCTGACCCGTGCCTCTTGCCCACAGCTGAAGGAGCACTCGGAGAAGGGGGTGTACGTGAAGGGGCTTTCCATGCACACGGTGCACAGTGTGGCCCAGTGCGAGCGCGTCATGGAGACGGGCTGGAAGAACCGCTCGGTTGGCTACACCCTGATGAACAAGGACTCTTCCCGCTCCCACTCCATCTTCACCATCAGCATCGAGATCTACGCGGTGGGTATGTGGGGCCGGGCGGGGGCGGAGGGGGCCGGACCACCAAGCCGGGTGCCTGCTCCTAGTAGCCCAGACCCTTCACCACTCGGAGCCTCGAGGGCCCCAACTGGGAAGAGATGCTGGGGTTGCCTGGAGGAAACACAAGAGGACTGTCCCTGTGCCAGGACCCACGTTTCCAGGATAAACAGCATCATCAACAACAGCAATAATAATACCGGTAGCTACCATTGAGCACTTTCTCCGTGCCATGCAATGTATTTGCATCAGCTCATTTGCTCCTTCCAACAACCCCATGAGGTGGATACTCATATCATCCCTGTTTTACAGATGAGTGAGGAAATCGCGGTCACACAACTAGAAGGTCTTCGAGCTGGGCCTCTATCCCAGGGGTCTGCCCCCAGAGTGTGTGCCACCCAGAACTTTAGGATTCTCCTCTTTCTTTTTTTTTTTGCGGTACGCGGGCCTCTCACTGTTGTGGCCTCTCCCGTTGCGGAGCACAGGCTCTGGACGCGCAGGCTCAGCGGCCATGGCTCACGGGCCCAGCCGCTCCGCGGCACGTGGGATCTTCCCGGACCGGGGCATGAACCCGTGTCCCCTGCATCGGCAGGCAGACTCCCAACCACTGCGCCACCAGGGAAGCCCTCTCCTCTTTCTTTAGCATTCTCTACTCCAAAGCCATCTCACTCTTTCTTTATTTCTGGAAGAGTTACTGAGAAAGAGAAGAAGAAGGAAAGGAACTCGTTTATTTCAGGCCACCTATAGACGCTGTGCTGAGTCCTTTACACACCTCATTCTATTTAAAGCCCACAACAGTCCTAAATGCAGGCATTATAATTCCCATTAACAGATGAGGAAACGGAGGCTCTGAGAGGTCAAGTGACCTGCTTGTTCAAGGTCTTACTTAAGTGCTTCAAGGTACGGCTTAACTGCTAAGTGGTAGAGCTGGGATTTGAACCCAGGTTTCTCTGACATCTGGGTTTTCCCCACTAACACTGCAGCTGCCTCCAAGTTTGTGGTTCATCACAAGCAGAACTCCGGAGAGCAGTGGAGCAGGAAGCAGCCTCAGCCCAACTAGGAACGTAATTGTGGAGAGATCCCAGCCCAAGGTCAAGGCCTGGGTTGACGGAACCCCCAGCAGCACACTGCCCACCTGTGTGGTGACCTGGCTGCAGGCCAACCCCCTGGTGCTGGCTGGGTCAGAGTCTCCCCCAGGGGTGATGATATGGGGAGGGCGGGTGGTGTGATCATATCCTCATATGATGACGCTGTAGGTGGGGGCAGGGACTAGGGCCTGAGAGGACAGATCAGGAGGGAGGAGGAGAGAGTGGCCCTGTGGGGTGCCTCTTGGTCTCTGCAGATGGGTTTGAAGGATGAGGCAGGCTGCCTGCAAACAGGCTTTTTAAAAATTTTAAAGATATTTTTTATTTCCATTATAAAATAAGTTCAATGAAGATTTAGGAGTTAGAGAAAGGTAGGGGAAATTACTCATAAACACAACCGTTAACATTTAAGCATATGTTATTTTGATCCTTTTTTTCCCTGTGCAAATTTTAAACATACTTAAAATCTTCTGCTCTATATAAAGTTTCTTCCCCATGTTTCATTTCCCATGCCATCCCTAAGAATGTTCCCACATCGTTCCTGCCATGTCTTCTTGACCATGGGAGGTGGCTGAAGGACCGCGCATCAGTCAGCACCCTCCTCTACCCGGCCCTCTACAAGCTCTTTTTTTTTTTTTTTTTTTTTCTACAAGCTCTTAATGCTGTTTCCGGTTTCTCAGTGTTGTAAATAATGCCATGATGAACATCTTCGTGTACAAAGCCTTTTCTGCTTTTATTTATTTATTGTTAAAAATGTATTTATTTATTTATTTTTGGCTGCGTTGGGTCTTCCTTGCTGCACACGGGCTTCCTCTAGTTGCGGCGAGCGGGGGCTACTCTTCGTTGCGGTGCGCAGGCTTCTCATTGCGGTGGCTTCTCTTGCTGCGGAGCACAGGCTCTAGGCGCGGGCTTCAGTAGTTGTGGCTTGCAAGCTCTAGAGCACAGGCTCAGTAGTTGTGGCGCACGGTCTTAGTTGCTCCGTGGCATGTGGGATCTTCCTGGACCAGGGATCGAACCTGTGTCCCCTGCATTGGCAGGCGGATCCTTAACCACTCTGCCACCAGGGAAGTCCCCTTTTCTGCTTTTAGAATCATCTCCTCAGATTAGATTCCCTGGAGCAGGCCTCCTGGGGCAAGGGTACAAACCTGTTACATTCTGCAAAGAGCTTTCCAAAAGGGCATTTCCAAGTCCCTCCTTCCTGCTGCTCCTTAAGAAAAAAATAGCCCAAAGAATCAAGCCCCTTGCATGTCCAAGCTTCCACTGGGTGCCAGCCAGAACTTTTGACTTCAGGTAGCTGTGCTCACGGGCAAAACCTGGCCAATTCTGGTTTCAACCAGCAGGAAACTAAGGAGGAAGCCCCTGCTCCTCCCCTCTATTTCATTTGGAACCGTTTACCATGTCCTCTGATGACAGTAAGAATTATTAATAGTATCAAGAGCCGCAGGCTGTCATTTGAGGAGTACTTGCTGTGTGCCAGGCATGACCCCGAGCCCCTCATGCCTGTGCTCTCTGTGTAATCCTCACAACAGCCCTCAGGGTGGGCCTTAGATTCCCATGTTACTAAGAGAAAGCCGAGGCTCAGAGTTGATATCCCTGAGTTCCACAGCTGCCGAGGGATAGAATCAAGACCGGATCCCTCAGGTCTCTGCCTTCAAAACCTGTGCTCCAGGCCCCTGCTCCCAGCCAGTGCCCGGCTCGCGTCACCCCCAGAACACGGGTCTGCCCTGCCAGCACAGCTGCGGTCGCTGCAGAACTGGGCTCGTTCTCAGGGCAAACGAACCCCTGCTGTGTGCTGGGCCCCGTGTGGACTCCGTACAAGTGTGCTGTCCGTTCACTCCTTCCAACAACCAACGCTGGTGGGGAGCTATCGTTAGTCTCATTTTGTTGATGTGAGAACTGAGGGTCAGAGAGGTGCGTGGCTTTGCCAAGGTCACACAGCAAGTAGGAGGCAAGAGTTGGATGGGCACTGGGTCCGAGGCTCTCCAAAGCCGATGTTTTTTGCATTGAGGGAGTCAGCTCCCTGGTGACCCAATCATATCCCCTCACTGCCTCCCACTGCCCCCACCCTGCCCCGCCCCGCAGTTGCCTCACAAGGTATCTGTGAGCTGTCTCGATAGCCGTAAGAAATCCTGCAGCACTCAGAGAGCAGCCTGTGCCTCCCAGCCCCCACTCCCTGGAGTCAGTTGGCCCTGGCTTCTGCTCTTGGAAGCTGTGTGACCTTAGGCATGTTAACTGCCCTTTCTGAGCTTCACTTTTCTCATCTGTAACGGCACAGTCCTAGCACCCCCTCCATGGGGCTCCTGTGCACCCTCCGTGGGTGGGGAGCACCCAGGGTCTCCTTACCGTGGGGCTCACCCCGGGGCCCTCACCCCTCTGCCTGGTCTGTCTGCAGATGAGCGGGGCAAGGACCACCTCCGGGCAGGCAAGCTGAACCTGGTGGACCTGGCAGGCAGCGAGCGGCAGTCCAAGACGGGTGCCACGGGGGAGCGGCTCAAGGAGGCCACCAAGATCAACCTGTCGCTGTCGGCGCTGGGCAACGTCATCTCGGCCCTGGTGGACGGGCGCTGCAAACACATCCCCTACCGGGACTCGAAACTGACGCGGCTGCTGCAGGACTCGCTGGGCGGCAACACCAAGACACTGATGGTGGCCTGCCTGTCGCCCGCTGACAACAACTACGATGAGACCCTCAGCACGCTGCGCTATGCCAACCGAGCCAAGAACATCAGGAACAAGCCTCGCATCAACGAGGACCCCAAGGATGCCCTCCTGCGCGAGTACCAGGAGGAGATCAAGAAGCTCAGGGCGATTCTGGCTCAGCAGATGAGCCCCAGCACCCTGTCAGGTGGGCGCAGGGGGAGGGAGTGGAAGGGAGGGCCCGGGACGAGAAAGGCCCCCTCCCTTTGTCTTCCGGGGCATGGAAGCAATGTCCCACCTCCTCGCAGCTTCACGTGAGCATAGAGTTTTGAACGGCCGGGGAGAGCCCTGGTTGATGACGGCCCAGATGGTTTCTGCTCGCCGATGACCCAGCATGAGGCCCGTCCCATCAGCTGGAGGCTCTGTACCCCCCCCACCCCCGTTCCTTGCCTCGAGGCTGCACATCCGTCCTCCCTCCTGTCTGCCTGCTGTCTCCATGGCAGCGTGGAGATGCTGGGTTGCTTAGCAACTAGGTGACCCACCCTCCCCCGACGTCACCCGCCCACTCCCAGTTAGGCACCTTGTGATGACTGCTCTCACACCCAGGTGTCTGGCTGTCATCTGGCAGGTAGAAACCTATACCTGGAGCATGGGCCTGCAGGGTCCTTGCAACCAAGGGACTCCAGAGTTTTCTTTATCTGAGAATCCCTAGGGAGAAGGGAGCACTAAAGAGACTGAGTCCATCTGTCCGTTCATCCACCTCCCCACCCACCTTCCTCTCTATCCATCCATTCTACACACCCATTGACCTACTCATCCACCCAGGCATCCATCCATCCACGCAGGCATCCATCCATCTACCCATCCACCCACCCATCCATCCTACCGTCCACATGTCCACCTACTCATTCACTCCGTCCTGTCATCCGTCCTTTTATCTATCTTTCCTCTCACCCTGCCCCCATCCATTCATACCTGCTCTGTGTGTGGACCTGTGCTGGGCATGGGGACACAGAGATGAGTCAGATCCAGGCTCTGCCTCGTGGGTGTACCTGGTTTCCTGGGGGAGAAAGACACTCCAGCAGAGCCTCGTGTGCACCTGGTGCAGAGATCTGTACGGGGCCCTGCAGGGCAGCAGGGAGTGTGTGGCCAAGGCTCTCTGGGGGTAGGGTGCGGTCAGTCAGGGAAGGCTCCACAGAGGAGAAGGGGTGATTGAACAGAGTCTGGGGGGACGAGAAGTCTCCTGTTAGACAGGATGGGACTGGTCAGTCTGTGCAGAGATGCACAAAGCTCTAAGGTCTGTTTGGGGACCCACAGGTAGTCCTGCCGACTGCCTGGCGGCTCGGTTGGTGGGAGATGGCTATGTAGGGGTTGGCCGGGCCTGGAGTGCAGAGGCCCTTGACCACTGTGAGGGGTTCCGCTTGGGCAATCTGCCTTCCTCCTCTTTCCCTCCTGCCCCACCCCTGACCCTGCTTAGCCCCCCCACCCCGATCAGTGAGGGGAAGCTAGATGGAGGAATGGCAAGGGGTACCAGGGGGGAGTTGGGGCTGCTCTGCCAGTGGCTCCCCTGACCCAGCAGCTGACAGGCCTGCAGACTTCCCATGGGTATCACGGCAGCCTTGCGGGGTAAGGGCTCTCAGCATCCCCTCGTCCTGGATCTGGAGCATGGAGCCCAGCAAGCTGAAATGACGGATGCAGGGCAGGCAGAGAGCTGAGATCAGGGCAGTCATCAGCAGTTCACGTCCTGGCTCCTCGGGGAAGCAACTTAGCCCCCCTGAGCCTCAACGTTCTCGTCTGTAAAGTGGAGGTAATGACAGCACCTGCCTTGTTATTGCTGTGGGGTGCTCGAGAGGACTGCACGAGATGATTCACGTGTGGGCTTAGCACGGAGCCTGGCACGTGAGGCTCGACAGACGGTACCGGATGCTTTAACGTTCTAGCTGGGTCTTGAAACCAGGTGTGTCTGACGCAGAGCTCCAGGTGCTCCCCCCGCAGGCACTTGCTGTTAGCGTTGCCCTCTCGGCCCTGGCTCTCCCTCTGGTCCTTGGCATATTTCTCCCTCCCCACTTTCAGCAGAACTGGACACATTGGTCTGTTTTCACTGGCCCTCCGTGCTCTGCTCTCCTGCCCCTAGTCCAGGACGGCCCTGCGCCCCCATCCCACTGAAGCTGCCCTTGTCATGGATGCCCTCCTGGTTGTTAAATCCAGTGATCGGTCCTCAGGAGGCCTCAGCTGTCCTCTTAGCATCAGCTGACTCAGATGACCCCTTCCCTTCTCCTTGAGACCCTTGCTTCCCGGACGCCCTTTGTCCTACTTCTCCTGCCTCTGCGGCCACTCCTTCTCAGCTCCCTTGTGTGAGTCTCTCCATCCCTAACCTCCTGATGTCAGGCTGTCCCAGGGCCGGTCCTCTAGCCTTTTCTCTCTCTACACTCCTAAGGTGGGCTCATCTGGTCTCATGTCTTTATTTTTTTATTATTATTAATTTTTATAAATTTATTTTATTTACTTTTGGCTGCATTGAGTCTTCGTTGCAGTGCGCGGGCTTCTCTTGTTGTGGGCTCTAGGCACGCCTAGGCGCTCTAGGCGCGTGGGCTTCAGTAGCTGTGGCAGGCGGGCTCCGTAGTTGTGGCTCGCGGGCTCTAGAGGGCAGGCTCAGTAGTTGTGGCGCACGGGCTTAGTTGCTCCACGGCATGCGGGATCTTCCCGGACCGGGGCTCGAACCCGTGTCCCCTGCATCGGCAGGCGGACTCTCAACCACTGCGCCACCAGGGAAGCCCTGTTCTCACATCTTTAAACACCACCTCCGTGCTCACGATTCTCACAGCCTGGCTGTGTGATGCGTGTCCAGGTCTTAATTTATAAAGGTGACTGAGTGGTGACACAGGTCAATGTCATTGAAAGAAAGGGTAATGTTACTCATTTACCCTGGAAATGAGAGGCACACCATGCAGGGCCACAGGGGGAAGCACCAGTGTGGGTCAGGAGGCAGAGAGGAGCGAGGGACAGCCCAGGCCAGAGCCTTTATCAGGGTTTTGGTGGAAAGACACAGCCGTGCAGGAAAAACAGCTCAGGACTGGCTAGCTTGAGTAAGCCCGACAGGATTGGGGCATACGGGCTGTCCCTGCTGGTCTGGTCCTGGCCCCGGTTGACTTTGGGCAGGGGAAATACTGGCTGTGTGGGAGAGTTAGATAGAAGTGGGTGTGGATTCAGAATTGGTTGGTTTGCACATGAAAGGGTTGCTCCTCGGGACAAGCTGTTTACTCCCTCTAGGAATTGGCTGGCCCTGGGAGGGGCAGTCTCTTCCTGGCCATCAAGTCCCCCAGGATGTCAAAAACATCAGGAAATAAAACCCAAACCTGATTGATAAACCATGTCTGATTTCCAGACTTGGCCATCTGGCCATCTATCTAATTGTCATTCCAAACTTAACATATTGGACACTGAACTCTCGACCTTTCCCAGACCTGCTTGTTCTGCAGCTCTCCCCAGCCAGTGACACCTCTCTCCTTCCAGGTGTTCAAGCCAGAAACATTGGGGTCATCCTGGGCTTCTCACTTTTGCTCAAACCTCAATCCAATCCAGCAGTAGATCCTGTTGTCTCTACCTTTAAAGCAGGTCCAGAATCTGTGCCATTGTCCCCCCAGTACATTCTCCACACAGCAACCAGGGAGCTCCTGTTCAAATACAAGTCCTTTCGCTGCCCTGCCCAAACCCTCCAATGGCCTGGTTTAACCCAGAGTTGAAGCTAAAGCCCTCGCCACGGCTTGCGAGTTTCCCTCTCTGACCTGCTCTGCTCTTCGCTCATACTCTCCCTCGCTCACTCTGATCCAGCCTCAGTGGCCTCCCGCCTGTTCCTGGAACAGTCACAGCCCCTGCCTGCCACAGGACCTTTGCACTCACCATTCCTTTCTGTCTGTCCCCAGGATCTCTGCCCGCCCAACTCCTTCACTTCCTTCAAATAACTGCTTTCCTCCCACCTTGTCTAAGAGGTCTTTCCTGTCCACACTATTAAAATTGCAGCCCTTCCCCCTGATCCTTATTTCTCAGCACCCTCCCTGCTTTCCTTCTCTTAGAAAATATCACCTTGTTAACATGTTATGCATTTTGCTTACCTTTCTCCCCAGTTGAAAACAATGTGTGTGTGGAGTCTTGTCTGTTTTGTTTAGTGCCAAACCCCCAGGCCCTGGAACATGTAGGTGCTGAAGAAATACTTGTTGGAGGAGTATATGAGCACCTTACACAGAGACATGCTTGAAATAAGTTCAGTACTTTGAGTCTTTTTTGAATGAGCACGCAGTTGCCTTTTTACGGATTTTTGCTTAGTTCCTGCAAACCATGTGCACCTTAGTCTCAGCCCCTCATTTCTGCTTTTCTCCCAGCCCTGCTGAACAATCAGGTTCCCCCAAACCCCGTCCAGATTGAAGAGAAGCTGTTGCCCCCGTCTGTGATGCAGCATGACACGGAGGCCGAGAAGCAGCTGATCCGGGAGGTGAGACCCTGGGCAGGTGGAGAAGGGGCAGGCAGGTGCGGCCCAGCAGGAGACCGTCTCCAGAACGATACCATTTCCCCGCCACCATCATGTTGGGATTGGTACTCCAATCTCCCTTTGGAGCTCAGAAAGCTGAGGCTCAGAGAGGTGCCATGACCTGCCCAAGGTCACACAGCCAAGGAGAGTCTAAGCCGGGATTTGAACTCGGTTTCCTGACTCCAGAGTACAGTCCGTCCCCCGTCGGTGCCTCTGTGCACAGAACAAAGAGGGCTGTGGGCGTCTGCAGGGGTGCCATCTCTCGTCTGTACTGCATGAAGGGCTGGCTGTGGATTGATGGCAATGGAGAGGGCATCCCTGGCAGTAGGGATGGCCAGTGCCTCGGTGAAGAGGTCAGGGCAGAAGGGCTCTGGGCTGAGAGCAGGCAGCCTGGGTGGGCCGTGGGGACCCCTGGGCACCCACTTGACTTTACCGGTAGATAAGTGGGGCGTTAGCCTCCCAGCAAAAGCTGTCACCTCGGGGCACCTGGGTCCTCCCACAACTGTGGCTTCCAGCACACTGGGACCCAGCGGGGTAGGTAGCACCCTGATTTACAGATGCGGAGCTGACCCCTGGGGCACTTACACAGCCAGACACGCAGCGCCTCCTACCCCTGGCTTAGGCTCCATCCCAACTCCAGGCTCTGTTGATTTCTGGAGGTTCCTGCCATTAGAGGGCTGCATTCTGAGACCTGAACATGTGGTGGGGTTTGACATTCGATGACCCCTTTAAGTAGGGCACTGGCTTCTTCCTGGTGAAAAACCTAATGCCAGGGAAGAACAGCTCTGCGGAGACGGGGGCCTGGATGTGTCTGCACCTGGGCCTCTGCCACTCAACTATGACCTCAGATGGGAGCAGCCCTGGGCAGGCTGCGGGGGCCTGAGGCCCAGCCTCTGGGAGGCAGACGGGGTAAGGCCTGGGGGAATCTCAGTCCTGTGGGCTGGAGGGCTGGGAGGAATCGACCAAAGAGCCCCCAAGTGCTGCCCATGACAGGTGGAGGCTTTTACTATTTGGGGAGAGGCTCAACTGTAGCTCCTGGACGGCCCCATCCGGGCCCCGTCAAGGTTCTGGAAACTCAGCCGCTCATTCTGCCTTTTCCTCTGCTGCTCTGGGAGCTCCTGGGGCAGGGGCAGCGGCAGGCTAGCTCTGGAGCCCTGGGCCTGGCTCCCCGGGGCGGGGTGGGGAGGTCCCGGGAGGTGGGGGCCTTTGGGGATGGCTGAGCACAAGCCCACAGGATGAGAGAGGTTGCGCTTCAGGGTGTGTTTTGGAATCTCATAGGGACAGGTGGACGTTGGTCACTAAGCAGTACGGGGAAGGGGGGCGTGGGGCGGGGGGGGCGGGCTGGCCTGGGGCTGGGATGGAAGCCTCCTCCCTGAGGAAGCCGGGTTGGGTGGGCGGGCATCCTGGCTGTGTGATATGCAGGGCGCTGTCGCCCCCTAGTGGTCATAAGGGAGAAGAACGCTGTTCTGGGCCGGCTGCTGGAGTAGCCAGTGATTGGAGGGTCCTTCTGCTCTGGGGATGGGGGTCACCTGCCTCCTCCTCAAGGGTAGCCTAGTGGATGCTGTGTCAGACCGCTGTCCCCTGGCGCTGCCACCACCAAGTCTATTTTATGGCCCTGGAGTTTCTTCTGTGAGCCACACTCAGAGGAAGAGTTGAGGGGGTCTGTCCTCCCTCCCCTTTGTTCTTCCACTTAAGACTCTCTGTGTGCCTAGACTGTGCTCTCGTTTCCATTCCTGAACCAGTCAGGATGCTGAGGATGAGGGAGGTGGCCCCTGTGTGTAACAGAGAGGGTGCCGGGCCAGGAGTCGGCTCAGCCATGGGCTGCAGCTTTGACTCCGTGGGCTTCCGTCTCTAGCTGCACCAGGGGATTTGGACTAGAAGATTCCTAGGGCTCATCCAGCTTTTACATTCTGTGAGTCCAGTTCTTACAGGCTCTGTGCCCGGGCAGGTTGTTTAAGCTCTCCAAGCCTGTTTCCTCATCTCTAGAGTGGGTGTAAGGCGGCTTTCCTGCTGCTGGAAGAGGCTGGGCTGTGTAACAGGTGCCAGCTGGGGCTCGGAGGTCTGGGTTTGCGCTCTAGCCCCCCTACCCCATTCAGTCATCAACAAGCATTTTCTGAGCACCTACTAGGCGCTGGGCGCTGGAGCCAGAGGCGCAGGTGGGCCCAAGGCGGAGTTTTATTGTTTTTAATATTGGAAGTAGCATAGGAATTCGCTGGTGGTCCAGTGGTTAGGATTCCGCTGCCAGGGCCTGGGTTGGATCCCTGGTTGGGGAACTAAGATCCCGCAAGCTACATGGTGTGGCAAAAAAAAAGGAAGTAATAGAGCATGTTTTGTGGATTGTAGGGAACGATCTAGTACCGAGGGAGAAGTCCGAGGTATAGGAGGGAGGGGGACTGAAAGAGCAGAGTCCTCCTACCGGGGGGTTCGGCTTTGGATGGTTTGTCCTCCGTCACAAGAGGACACAGAGCTTTCGGGCAGAGGGAGGGTGAGGGAGTTCACCTCTGCCCTCTTCAGGGCTCTCTGTGGAGGACCAGACAGGAAGTGGGGGGAGCGGAGGGTTTCGGAGAGAGGGAAGGTGGAAGGACTAGGAAAGGGTGGGACACCACTTCGAGGTCCTTCTGAGATTCGGGGTCACATATTTACAGGTGAGAAAGGAAGCCGGTGCTGCCGTGTGTGCAGGCCCACGTGTGCATCTCCAGCCAGGTCTTGCGGGGGTGTAGGTGCCACAGGGCCTAGGCCTGGGTTTAACTGGGGTCAGGGCTGTGCTGGAGGGAGTAGGGGCGGATGCTGAAGTGAGGGAGTCAGGGGTGCTTGCTGAGGGATGGATGTAGTGCTGGGCGCTGGGATCCCAGCTGGATGAGGAGGAAGGCGAGGGCGGGCGCAGGGGCAGGAGAAAGCAGGCGGGGCGTGGGCTGCAGGTCTCCGTGAGGCCATCAGAGAGCTGCGTGGTTCTGGGCAAGTCTGGACCCTCCCTGGGTCTCAGTAACATTGCAGGTGTTGCCCTGAGGCTCAATGCATCTCAACTGTGCTGCATAAACCCTTACATTAAAAAAATATATTTATTTATTTGGCTGCGCCGGGTCTTAGCTGCGGCACGCAGGATCTTCGTTGCCATGTGCGGGATCTTTAGTTGCAGCACGTGGGCTCTTTAGTTGCGGCATGAGGGATCTAGTTCCCTAACCAGGGACCGAACCCAGGCCCCCTGCATTGGGAGCGCAGAGTCTTAACCACGGGACTAGCAGGGAAGTCCCAGAAAACATTAAATTCTAATGGTGGTCTGTCTCCTCTTCCACCCCGAGAGCCCAGGTCTTGCCATCTGTGCTGTTGCCGTCTGTGCTGTTGTAGGAGTCTGTGCTGGTTCTGTACTTCCTGGGGGATCTGCAGGGGTGGGCGTGTGCAGGGGCTCTCCCATCTTTAACCCCGTCCCGCCCCTCTGGCTTACTGCCGCTGCAGGCCCCTCTGTCAGGAGCAGCTCCAGAAGACAGCGGGTCACAGACGAACATTAGTTCATAAAGGCCCGGCCCTCCCTGTGGGGGACGCATATCAGACACCTGAACAGCCTGCCTAGCAGTTCTGCTTCATGCACTTGCTGATTCAGCGGCGAGTCCCGAGTCCCTCCTCTCTGCTAGGCACCGAGGCTGCAAATGGGAGGATGCGTGTTCTCTGGTGGGGAACCTGGACGGTTAATCTATAGTCAAATAAATGCAGAGAATGATGGAACTTAAGATCCAGGCTAAGAAGAAATAAGCGAAGTGACAGAGAGCAGTGGTGGCGATCTTCTGAGAGGGTAACCAGGGAAGGCCTCTCTGAGAGGTTGTTACCAAGCCGAGGCCTGAAGGGATGAGCTTGCCAGGGAGTGAGGGCAAAGGCCCTGAGTCTGGCGCGGTGGGGGGCATGGGGGGGAGTGGGCATGTCTAGGAGTGGAAAGCACCTGGCGTGCCCAAGAGTGGCAAAGATGGAGTGGGCTGTCCAGATCACTGGGGACTGGAGGTCAAGTTGAGGAGGTTAGATTTTTATCCTCCAACATGGGAAGCCGTTGAAACATGATCTATGGATCCGTAGCTGCCACGTGGAGAAAGGTTTGGAGCAAGAGTGGAGGTGGGGAACCAGGTCAGACGAGAGCTGATGGTAATGGCAAAGATGGAGAGAGAATCAGACGCATAAAAGTACATTTCGTCTTTGATGGCTTGAGGACTATTTGGTTAAAACATATTTGTTGATGCAGAAAGGTGTTCACGATCTATTGCTTTGTGGAAAAAATAGGTTACAGACAGGTGCGCATACTATTAGCCCGTTAAAAATGTATAGAGAAAAGTGCAGAAGGGTCTTCACCAGCCGGGAATCATCCTAGTGCTGAAGAGGTCATTTTAATTTTGTTCTTTTGGCTTATTTGTATTTTCTGGATTGTTTGAATGACAAAAGAGGATTACTGAAAGCTGCGTTTTGAAGTGGTGGTAAATGCTGCCCCTCTTGTTATTCCCCCGCCTCTGCCAGGAGTACGAAGAGCGCCTGGCCCGGTTGAGGGCCGACTACAAGGCAGAGCAGGAGTCCAGGGCCCGGCTGGAGGAGGACATCACTGCCATGCGCAACTCGTACGATGTGAAGCTGTCCACACTGGAGGAGAACCTGCGCAAGGAGACAGGTGGGCCCCCGCCCCCCAAAGCTGTCGGGAGGGAGGCCAGCCTGCTCTCCTCCTCACCCCTCTGACTGACATTATAGAGCACTTTCCATGCACCAGGCTCAGTTCTATTTCGTCCTCACAACAGCCCAGCAAGGCAGGCACCACAGTCACCCTCACTTTGTAGATGAGGAAACTGAGGCCCAGAGAGGGTAAGTAGCTTGCCCATGGTCACACAGCTGGTAAAGTGGAGCCAGGACTTGAACCCAGCAGTCTGGTTCCAGAGCCAGGATTCTTACCCACAGCACTGCCTCGTGATGCCTTGGCCACAGGCTGGATCGCCGCCCAAGGTTGACTTAGAGCTGTAACATATCACCCATGTTTTATGGATAAGTCCTTTCCCCCAGTTTCTACATTTTCTACAGTCTCTTTTCACCTTTGAGACCATTTGTTACCAAAGCAACCACGTCCCCAAATAAGCATTTAATCATTAGCAAGAACTTTTACCTTCCTGGAAATCTTTATCTTCTATTTGACATTCTAGAACGTTCCATCCCACCACTATCTTTCAGACACGTGTGCTGCCAGGCAGCCCAAGACTTCCTAATACTCAGTTACTGTAACATCCACCTCGTAATGATGGCAATATGTTCATATCATTGGTACCATTTATTGGGCATTGCGTGTGCCCGGTACTGGGTAGGTAGGTGCTTCTCCAGAACTCCCTCAGTGAGTTGGGACTCACCGCATCCTCACAATGCAGGTGTGCAGACTCAGGCTTGGAGAGGTTCAGGCCATGAGCTAGGGAGTGGTTTTCTCTTTCAGCAAAGGGGACATCAGGACTCTCTCAGGGGAGCCCAGGACACGGTGACAAAGGAGAGGTTGGGATGTAAAGGAGGTGGTCTACTGCCCATGAGCTGGGAGCAGAAGGCCTGTGCGATCATCTCCCATCCCAGATGGCAGGGAGATGCCCCTTTTGGTGTAGACCTGGAAGAAGAGGGAAGGGCAGATTCTAGCACTTTCTGTCCTTGGGAGTGTTCCCTCCAGTCCACTTTGAATATCAGGCCTCCAAGGGATTTTATTTGGTCTCGCTAATATCCATCCACAGCATTCATTATATCCCACGGCTCTAGCTTATCCTGTGGACAAGGGCCCTGAGACCCCGGCGAGGCCCCTGAGGGTCTTGGGTGTGGAACCTGCTGATTGGGAGCTCTCTGCCTTGGAGACAATAATACCTGCAGGGAAGTCAGTTTATGTATTAAGAGCAGACCCTAGGCGGAGTGGTAAGAGCCCAGCATATGATGGCTGGCTGGGGAGGCCAGAGAGTGGAAAGATCATGGAGCTGGTCAGAGAAGGCTTCCTGGAAGAGGTAGAAGGAGACAGGGCTTGAGTTCTGGTGCGTAGACGGGCAGAGATGGGAAGCCAGTATTTAGGGGCCTGGGAGGCTCTGACTCTTAAGCTGGTCTCTCGGAGATGGTGAGCTTGGGGCCAGCTTCCAGGGAAGGGTCCCGCCTGTCCACCCTGTGAAAAGCTAAAGGAAGGTCTCTGTTTGCAGAGGCTGTCCTGAAGGCAGAAGTCCTCTACAAGGCCGAGGTCATGTCCAGGGCTGAGTTCGCCAGCAGTTCTGAGTACTCACCTACTTTCCAGTACAAGATGGCCGTGAAACCCGAGATCTACTCCATGCCTGACACCCTGCCCAGTGAGGGTGTCTTTAAGACTGAGGTTTCTTCCAGGTTTGAGGAACTGCCCGAGGTGGAGGCCTCCAAGTCGGAGGTTTCTCTTGGGTCCGATGAGTCTTCCACGCTCGAAGAACATTTCATCTCCACGGCTTTCCCTGGGCCCAGGGAGCCCTCCAGCCTGGAGGTCCCTGTGCCCGAGGTGGAGGCCCCGAGTGGACACTTCCTAGATGAGGATGTCAGCCGGGAGGCCACGGAGCCCCTGTGGGAGGAGGAGCCCTTCCTCCAGGGAGAAGAGCCCCACCTGAGGGCCCTGGAGCTCCTTCCGGGCCTGCAAAAGCCACTTGCCGTGGAAGCCAAGCTGGCCAGGCTCTCCTCCACGGGGGCCGGGCTGGACGTGCCCCAGGCGGACGTACCCGAGGTCACCACGCAGGTAGCTGATGTCATGCAGGATGCCATGGGGGCAGAGCTCAGCTGGGGCACAGAGGTCATGGGGCATGTGCAGACGTCTAACCTCTGCTGCTCCAGCACCGCCGGCCCCATCTCTGCGGTGTCTCTGGCGTGGCGACAGCTCAGCTGTTCAGGGGTCTGGGAAAGAGAGGCTCTGTCTAATGCTCTGTAAATCAGTAGGAAGGTTGGGATTGAGATCCCAGGCGATGCCAGCTGGGCACCTGTTTTGCTGACGGAGGGACATCTGTGCAGGGAGTTTGCTGGTTGCCATGGTTACACTGAGCTCCAGGCCTGAAAGAGCTGGAGGTGGCCTTGGTCAACCCTCATGCTCTTGTTGGGGAGGGGGTTCTGTGAGAATCCAGCTACCTTTCAGGGGCTACCCAGGAATCCTGAGATGCAGCTCTTCCTCCATCCTGCCCCTTTGTCCAGTGCCTTCTCCCTTTTCAACCCTCTGTTTTTATGTTTAAAAATCTTTTTTTCTCTCTTCTTCCCTTTGTCCTTCCCTTCCCTTCCCTTCCCGTATGTGTGATTGTGTGGGTATAAAGACCGCAGGCCTTTGAATCAGACCTGGGCTCAGATCCCAGCTCTACCACTCACTCAGTTGTGTGACCTTGTCCAGTCACCTTTCTGGGCCTCAGTTTCCTCATCTATAAAATGGGGATGCTGACACATGCTTCACATAACGCTCCTGCAACATAGCAGTGTCTCTCCTCTCTCCCCCATTTCCTCTCTCCCCTGTTCTCCCCCCTCATCTAGTCTCCCCTCCTTCCCTCAGGAAGAGGTGGTGGGGTTGGTGAGCAGGTGGGGAGCTGAAGGGGCAGGGCAGGGCAGCAAAAGATGATTCTGGCCCAACCACTCCTCTTCCCCCTGCCCCTGTTCTCCTGCAAGCACCCCTCCCGGACAGATCTGCTGGAGCCTGGTGACCTCAGGTCTGAAGCTGAGGCGGCCGACGACCTCCTGCCCAGGACTGTGAGTACTGACAGGCGGGGGCAGTTCCAGGGGCCTGATTCTTCCCGGATGCTTCCGCGTGTCTCCTCCCTCTCTGGCCTCAGTTTCCTCACTCGTAAAACTGGAACAACAGGGACTTCCCTGGTGGTCCAGTGGTTAAGACTCTGCGCTCCCAATGCAGGGGGCTCGGGTTCGATCCCTGGTCGGGGAACTAGATCCCGCACGCCGCAACGAAGGTCCTGCACGTGGCAGTGAAGATCCCACGGGCCACAACTAAGACCCAGTGCAGCCAAATAAATAAATAACAAAAACAAAACCAAGAAAAACCAAGGACAACAACCCCAGCCCTCCCCCAGCTCATCCCCATCTCAAAGCAGCATGCAAATCAGAGGAGCCATCACCTCTCTTTTTGTCAATTTGTCAATAAGAGGCCACTGATCCACAGCGATTTTCAAACTTTCCTCAGCCGTGGAGCCCTTGTCTAAAGCATAGAGGCCCAGCATGTGCGGTGGACGAGGGCCGCAGAGCAGGGGCTGGGGGCCCTGCAGGCACCATCAGGGAACCCCCCCGCCGGGGGTGAGGGACCAGTTTTGAGCTCTGCTGCCCTCAGACCCCACCCTTGTTTTCTCTTCTGCTTCAGAGAACACAACCGGCCAAGGGCACTGGGAGAAAGGCTTTAAATCTGCCCACATTTGTGGAGAGGGAAAGCGATCTGCCGGCTTCTGGACCTGATCTCTGGGTAGGAGCCGGCGCTGCAGGTCCTTAGGAGATGGGAGACAGGGAGGTTGGGACGCCGCAGCCGGCAGGTGACATTGAGATGGGACCGAAGCAGGAAGAAGGCGCTGGGGGGAGCACCAAGCAGGGGTCAGCAAGTGTCAGAGTCCTGGGGTTGGAAGGATCTTGACTTTCTCAGTGACAGAAGAGGAGGTCAGAGAAGTGGCAGTATGGATGGGGTTGTGGGGAGAAGGCAGGGCGGGCACGGAGGGTGCGGCAGCCCATGGAAGAAACTGGATTTTACTGCAGATGTGATGGGAAGCTGTGAAGGATCAATTTCTATTTTAGGAAAATCCCGCTGGCTGCGTGTGTAGCCTGGATGGTGAGGGGTGGGAGAGGGAGCTGGGGGGCCGTTCTGGGGGGATGTTGGTGGAAATGGTACATTTTTGTATAACTGGGTGTGCCCGAGCCAGAAGTGATCCGTCCCAGACTGCCAGGGGCCGGGCTGCCCCCGTCTGGGATTGAGGCCGCTGTGAGCTCGTGTCCAGGAGTTGGCCTCCCGCCTCCACCTGGGTTTCTCTTTGTGCTCAGGAGGTTGACCTGGGCCCGGGAGTGACCGAGGAGGTGGTGTTGGCAGCAGAGCCCAGTGTGGGAGCCGAGGGTGAAGCCCAGGTGGCCTTGGAGGCTCCGCATCAGTCTCTGCTGGCCAAGACAACTGCGAGAAGGGACAGTATGGAGGTGGCAGTGCTGACCGATGACCTACTGCCCACTGTGGACCAGCAGGAGGTGCTTGCCCGGTAAGCACCTGAGCCTGGGGGGTGGTGGGACCCCATGCGGGGCGGGAGGGAGCTATGCCCTGCGCGCAGGGGTGGAGGTGCCCATAGATTCTTCCTGAGCCCCACCCAGGTCTTCTCCTGATGTGGCTGAGCCTCTCCAGGAGCAGCGGGGCAGGGACGGTGCTCGGGTCAGCCAGGTGGCAGGGCTCAGCTTACGAAGCAGCACAGGTGCCACCAGATCCCCGCCTGGTTTTTGAGGGGCCAGGCCTGCAGGCTTCAGGAACTCAGGGCAGGCGATGCAGGCTTTCCCCAGGTCTCAGCCGAGCCTCCAGTTCCTCCCTGATGGAAGATGTGCTCCCCCTAGGGACAAGCCACCCCAAACACACCCTGGGGCGCCTGTGGGGCCGGGCTTTCCTCACTTGCTCTGCAGCTTTGTGCAAGTCGCTTAACATCTCTGAGCCTTGGTTCTCACCTCTGTAGATGAGATTACTGTCAGGCTCAACTCCATGACAGAGTCAGCCCCACGGCCAGGGGTTCAGCCCCCTTCGGGCCCCACAGTCCACTGTTCAAACATTAACTGAGCAACTACTACGTGCTGGGCACCAGGATGCAAGCATAGATGGGATGTCGCCTTGGCCTTCAAGGGGCTCTCAGTCCAGGGTCAGGCAGGTACACGAGGCCCGGGGAGGCAGGTTCTGGAGCAGTTAGAACCAGGTTCTGTGTAGTCACTGCTTGGGTTCCCGTCCGCCTCCACCACTTCCCAGCTCTGCCACCTAGGCTGAGGTTAACCCCTCTGTGCCTCAGCTTCTCATCTATACAGTGGGTGATAGAATCTCGAGAAGCTTGTTGTGAGGGTCAAATGAGACGACGCCTACAGAGGCGGGAGCTTGGTGTCGCGCACACAGAAAACACATGGCACGTGTGGCGATTTTCACTGTATGGTCTGCAGTGTGGTCGGGGAGGGCTTCTCAGAAGAGGGGACACCTGAATAAGGTTTGCACGAAGATGCCTCAGGGGTGGCATTTGAGGTACAGGGCACACCTAATGTGGCACAAAGGTGCAGGGGGTGTTTGGAGAAGCAGCCGCCCTGAGTTGAAGCTGGAGTGAGTTAGGGGTGGTGGGGGCAGAAGGAGGTGAGACAGGGAGGCCCTATGTGCCCCCGGGGCTTGGGCTTCATCCTGATGGGGACCCTACAAGGGTCTTAAGCAGAGCAGTGAATTGGATGTGACTCCCCTGAATCCTGGCTGCCGTCAAGCCGAGAACTGAGCCTGAAGCAGGCCTGGGTCCGGCTGCTCAGTTTGCGTGGTTCCGTCCTTTCCCTTCAGCATGATCTCCTATCCTGTTATGAATCCTGGGAATGTCTTTAGTTATACTCCCCTTATGTCCCTTTGGAAAGAGGCAGTCTAAAATACTTCTGTGGTGCTTTACTAGAGAGTAGGGAGTTCTACATAAGCCTTTGTAGTTATTTCAAATTTGTACTTTTAAAGGCAAAACTCTAAACATTTTTTTAGCATTTTAGATACAAATATTTAAAAAAACGAACTGTTCTTAATGTTCCCTGATTAAACATTATGCACTGACTGTATGGAATATTCTCCACAACCCAGGGGTATTCTGATCCCTGAGGTTGCCTGGGAGCATGGCCGCGAGCCTGCCCTGTGGTGGCACCATCAGTCCCAGGAGGCGGGAGGCGGGTGGAGCAGCTGTGGCTCCAGAGGGAGACTCTCATCCTTCCTGTGGGGCAGAACCAGCTGGGTTCCTGGGCACACAAGCTTGGAGTCAGGGAGATCTGGCAGGAATGCTGGGTCTGATTCCAAGCCAGCAGCTTCACCTCTCTGGGCCTCAGTTTACGTGTCTGTGAAGTGGGGTTGTTGGAAGGAGTCGATGAGATCAGGCTGGACATCCAGTGCTCAGTGATCGGTAGACTGTGTCACGTTTGCTTTCTCCTCCATGAGGGCAGCTTGCAGCTGTTGGAGCAGCAGGTGGTCGGGGGCGAGCAGGCCAAGAACAAGGACCTGAAGGAGAAGCACAGGCGGCGGAAGCGGTATGCAGACGAGCGCAAGAAGCAGTTGGTGGCGGCCCTGCAGAACTCAGACGAGGACAGCGGGGACTGGGTGCTGCTCAACGTCTACGACTCCATCCAGGAGGAAGTGAGGGCCAAGAGCAAGCTGCTGGAGAAGATGCAGAGGAAGGTGAGGCCCTGGGCTCCGGCCGCGCCCCCGCTGGCCCCGCCCCCACACGCAGGCAACGCTGGGTGGGGCCTTCACACCCGGTCTTGACACCTGCGTGTATGTATTCTGTACCTGCTGTATGACACACCCTATTCTGGAAGCTGTCACGGTGACAGGAGCGTCTCTGCACTCTTGGAGCTCGCGTTCCAGGGGAAGTGTGTGTGTGTAAGAACGTAGCAGAGAAAGAAGCAAGAGACTCTAGGGAGGGGTAGCCTGATGAAGAGAATGGGTGGGGGCAGGAGGTAGGGGCGGCTTTATTTTTATGTTTTTACTTTTTTTTAAGTACCAATGCCCAAATCACAAATGCAAAACTGAATTCATTTCCACAAAGTGAGTGCCCTGTGCAACCAGCACCCAGACGGAGGCACCAAGCATTAGCAGAACCCCAGAAGTTCCTGGGGCCACCGTAGATGGAGGGGGGACAGGGCCGTTCTGGTGGAGATGGTGACTTCTTAGGTGGGACCTGATGGAAGAGCGGTCTGGTCCGAGAGACCGTCCAGTGCCCGGAATGAGGTCTGAGGTTCGGGGAACAGAAAGGCAGCTACCTGGCTGAGCTTGGGGAGTGAGGACCAGAGGAGAATGAGGCTCTGCCATCTGTGACAGACGCTTCTATGTCCTTCAGAGCATCCTCCGGGTGATCTGGGCCTCATAATGTCCTCCTTGGCCACCTGCTGCCCCCTCCTCATCCCCACTCAACACAGGCGACCAAGGGATCTTGCCAAAGCATAAAGATGATACTTTTTCCTCTTTAAACGTCTTTAGTTTTAAATTTTTCTTGGCTGTTTTCATGGCTTTTCTTAATACCCTTTATGTCCTTAATTGAATTTGGTCTTTCTTGTACTTTGGTCTACATATCTTAAGTTTTTAAAAAATTCTTTCCTCGTTTTGTGTTAATGTCCCACTTGACGTCTTCCTCATTTTTGTCCATTTCAAGATTTTGGATTTCT
This sequence comes from Phocoena phocoena, assembly GCF_963924675.1. NCBI lineage: Eukaryota > Metazoa > Chordata > Mammalia > Artiodactyla > Phocoenidae > Phocoena > Phocoena phocoena. The sequence goes on along the minus strand of NC_089219.1, from coordinate 15,859,672 downwards.
GATTTGAAAATTTCACATCTGTGAGTGCTTGTTTAAGGAAACTTTATTCACATTGGGGTGTTGTATTTTTAATCTGTTTGGTTCCGTGTGCTTGTGCTTTGGGGGGAATTTTCTTCTGCTGAAATGCTTTGACTTTCATTTTCTGTATCTTATAGTAGCTTTGATTCGATACATCTGCTCTGTTCTGTTTATTTCATAATGTCTTGTTTTTCTGCACTCTCAGTGACAATTGAATGCAGAGGTTGTTGGAGGATGGAGGGAACAAAAAGTACCCGCCAAACTAAGATACCTTGGGACAGAAAGATGAGGCAGGCAGCTCCATATAGTCAATGGATCCGTTGATTATAGGGTACGGCACTCACAGGGTGGGACTGGGCAGGTGACAATTGGGAAGCATTCGTAGCTGCGCTCCGCAGCACCGAGGGGGCGTTGGGACAATTCTGTATTTACCTAGCGTGTGGGGGTAAGTACTTGAAAACAGGAAGAGCACTTTTAAGTCAAGATTTATGAATGGGTAACTAGTCTTGTGGGCAGTGGGAATACATCAGGGAAGGTCTTCGTCATTGTTTGGAGACTCTACCAGAGCATAGAGGCTACCTGGACCTCATCATAATTAAACAATATCTATGAACTACAAAGCCCCACACAGAAGAGATTTACTACCCTGTACAGCCCTAGGTAGGGTCCGTGAAAGGACAGGAGGAACTGAACGAGCCCAGGATAGCAACAGTTATGCTAACGGCCATACAGAGGTAAAGGTTCGGGGTGCCTTGCTGGGCTTTCCTATTTGATAGCACGCTCTTCTGGCCATACGGAAGCACAGCTTTACATAGAGCTTTTCATTAGTGTCCTATGGCTGTAGGCTGTAGCAAATTACCACACATTTAGTTGCCTGAAACAACACAAATATATTATTTCACAGTTCTGTAGGTCAGATTCCAGGTACCGCGTGGCTTGGTTTCTCTGGCTTGGTTTCTCTGCTTAGAATTCCACAAGGCTGAACTGAAGGTATGGCAGGACTGCATTTCTTTCTGGAGGTCCTAGGGGAGAATCCATTTGAAGGTTGCTGACAGAATTTATTCCTATGTGGCTGTAGGACTGAGGTTCCCATCTCCTTGCTGGCTGTCAGCCATGGTCATTCTCAGTTTCTGGAGGCAGCCGGCATTTCCTGGCGCCTGTCCCCCTTCAAAGACAGCCTGGACGATAGAGTCCCTCTCCTGCTTCCAATCCCTTTTTTTTTTTTAATGGATTTTTAAAAAATTAATTAATTTATTTATTTTTGGTTGCATTGGGTCTTCATTGATGCACGTGGGCTTTCTCTAGTTGCTGCGAGCAGGGGCTGCTCTTCGTTGCGGCGCGTGGGCTTCTCATTGCAGTGGCTCCTCTTGTAGAGCACGGGCTCTAGGCACGCGAGTTCAGTAGTTGTGGCGCACGGGCTTAGTTGCTCCGCGGTATGTTGAATCTTCCTGGACGAGGGCTTGAACCTGTGTCCCCTGCATTGGCAAGCGGGTTCTTGACCACTGCACCACCAGGGAATCCTGCTTCCAATCTCTTTGACTCTCCTCCTAACTTACTTCTGTGAAGCCTCCCTTCCAATGCACCTCTTCTGCCCATCTCTCTGCCCCCCTCTCCCACACTTGATTACCGTGGACCCACTCGATAATGCGGGATAATCTCCCTATTTTAAAGTCAATTGATTAATAACATTAATTCCATTTGCAAAGTCCTTTTTGCCATTTAAGATGACATATACACAGGCATAATGCCAGGGGATGAAAATCATAGGGGCAAAAATCTTGCCTTCCAAAGCAGTTTAAAAAAAAAATTATGTATTTATTTTGGTGAGAGGGGCCATTGCTTCTTTTGTAATTGTCTCTTGTTTCTGCAGGACTTTTAATTTCCACCTCAGGGGGCATCTCCCACTTCTAAGTGCTCTCTAAATGACCTCCAGAGTAGTGCCTTAGACTAATAGTTTGAGTCCTGCACACATTTCAGTCTCTCCTATCAATTTCCCAATGTCAGGTCTGTTTTCAGTGTTTTCCCACCGTCAGATTGGGGCTTTCTCTTTGGGGAGTGATTTAACTGCCTTCTGTCACCTTGTCCTTCCACTCCATGCTTTCCTGGGTGCCCTCCACGTACCCCCCTGTGGGGTGGGCTAGGAGCTGTCTGCTGAATTTATTGGTAATTTGAAGCTTCTAGTGTTCTCTGTCTCCCGATCAGTGCCTGGGCTCAGGATGGTTTTATTTTTTCTCCTCATTGTTCTGTATGTTTTTCTGAGGCTCTCTCTGGGGAGATTCAGATTTAGGTATCTGTGTATACATTTTTAAAATATAAACAAACGTGTGTGTGTGTGCGTGTGTGTGTGTACACCTGTCCCTCTCCCCATACATATCCTCCCCCTTCTCGGATAAAAGTAGCTACAATACACACTTCCCCCACCTAGCTTTTTTTTTTCACATAATGATATATCCTGAAGATCACTCCATAGCAATATCTAGAAATATTCCTCATTCCTTTTTACTGCTACATGGTACTCCACCGTGAGGCTGTATCATTGTTTACTCAAAAGTCATGGTGGGGCTTCCCTGGTGGCGCAGTGGTTGAGACTCCGCCTGCCGATGCAGGGGACACGGGTTCGTGCCCCGGTCCAGGAAGATCCCACATGCCGCTGAGCGGCTGGGCCCGTGAGCCATGGCCGCTGAGCCTGCGCGTCCGGAGCCTGTGCTCCACAACGGGAGAGGCCACAACAGTGAGAGGCCCGCGTACCGCAAAAAAAAAAAAAAAAAAAAAAAAATCATTGTGAATGATTACAAAGGTACAATAATATATTAAGATTGTTACCATGAATGCCATGTATCTACTATCTAGCTACATTCATGGAGCATAATTCATTTAATTGAAGGCCCTGTGTACCCACCCCTCCCTGATGGCTCCCCGCCCACCTGTGTCCCACCAGGCATCCTGTGTTCTCAGTTGATTGCATGTGACTATCATTCCCATGAATTTATTTTTAAATTTTAAAAAAATTTTATTTTATTTATTTATTTTTGTCTGCACTGGGTGTTCGTTGCTGTGCATGGGCTTTCTCTAGTTGCGGTGCACAGGCTTCTCATTACAGTGGCTTCTCTTGTTGCAGAGCGTGGGCTCTAGGCGTGTGAGCTTCAGTAGTTGTGGTGCGCAGGCTCGGTAGTTGTGGCACGCAGGCTCGGTAGTTGTGGCGCACGGGCTTAGCTGCTCCGTGGCACGTGGGATCTTCCCGGACCAGGGCTCAAACCCATGTCCCCTGCATTGGCAGGCAGATTCTTAACCATTGCGCCACCAGGAAAGCCCTCCCATGAATTTAAAACAGTCTTCTTTACTAATCAAACTGTCCCTGCTCTTTGAGGAAACAGATTGTGCCAAGGTGTCTTGGGGTTCAGGGAGGGCCTGGTTGGAGTTGGGAGTCCCCATGCTTAGGAGGCTATGGAGGGGCCAGTCTGGCAGACCTGGGCAGGAGATCAAAAAAATCTGGAACCCATGGTTAAATCAAGGTGGGTCTGATTCTTAAGTCTGGTGTTTGTCACATCATAACAGGATTGTGGCAGTGGGAGAACAAGGACTGTTGAGTCTGAGAATTTATGCCTATTGCTTCTTTTAGATAAAGAGTTTGTACAGTTCTCTGAGATCCTGTAGGACTGTGGTGACTACAGTGTTATGTGTGCAGCCTTTTAAAAGGCTCCTGAATAAAATGTATGAGTGTGGGACAGAGACTGAGGGCTGGCAGTGGGGGTTGATGATAAGCCTCTCTTCCTGCTTTCTGCCGGGCTGTGGACCCTGTAGGTGCTCATTTAAACGCTGAGTGGAGAGGTGGGAGGGAAGGTGAATGGATCAATGGAAGGATGACAGGACAGACGGTGGAGATCAGAATGGATGGGTGAGTGGATCAGTGAGCAGAGGATGAGTGGCTGGCCGGAGGGGCAGGGAGCAGATGCAGAGGTCAGATGGATGGTGAAACGTGTCGATGTCTTTCCTCCTCACTGCTTGTCATCCCTTGTTTTTAGCTTCGGGCGGCAGAGGTGGAGATCAAAGATCTGCAGTCAGAGTTTGAGCTAGAGAAGATAGATTACTTGGCCACCATCCGTCGGCAGGAACGTGACTTTATGCTCTTCCAGCAGCTCTTGGAGCAGGTGCAGCCCCTGATTCGCCGGGACTGTAACTATAGCAACCTGGAGAAGATAAGGCGCGAGTCCTGCTGGGATGAGGATAATGGCTTCTGGAAGATCCCCCAGCCCATCATCATAAAAACCAGCCTCCCAGTAGGTCAGGAACTTTGCTGCGCTGCCCCCCAGCAGTTGTCCCCGCCCTTCTCCACAGTTTGCCCTCCTGCAGGCTGACAGGTGGCCATGCACCTCTCCCTGCTGGCTGTGGGTACAGCAGACATGTGACTCTGGGTACCCAAAATGTTGGGGACCTAAGAGTCAGACAGATGTGGGTTGGAATTCTGGCTCCACCATTCCCTGTGTGACCCTCTGGGGACTCAGTGCCCTCCTCTGTGAAATGGGGATTAATAACAGCACTTTCCTTCAAGATTGCTGGGTGGCTTAAAATGTGTTAGTACATGTAAAACCTTTAGAGCCACGCCTGGCGCATCTTAAATGTGTGGTACATTTTCTTATCATGATCATCATTGTCATTATTTCATCCTACAATAACCCTGTGAAGGACAAAGATGTTTTACACCTGTTTTACATATGAGGAATCTCAGGGAATGTAAGTGACTTATCCAAAATCACAGTCATAGTGGTGAGTTGTAGGCCAGGGACAGAAATGAGCTGTTCAGAGTTTCAGGCCTGGTTCACCTTCTGCTTTTGCCACTGACCTCCTGTGTGACCTTATGTTGGTCACTGTCCCTCTCTGGGCTTTGGTCCCCTGATCTTCACAAAGAAGGGGTTGGAAAAGATGATCTTGAAGGCTCCCCCACCTCCACTGAGTCAGTGTAGGGCCAGACTTACGGTGGATCCTCTCCAGCCACGTGCTGGCTCTGCCCATTCAGGGAGCAGCAGTTTCCTACATCCCACAGGGCCCGCACCGGTCCTCACCTGGTCAGAGGGTATCCATCCAGGTCCTACATCTCTGACGATCACGGATGGCACTGGCACCATCCCTACTGAAACTCCAGCCGCCCCATTTCCCACAGTCTGCAGGCAGAGTGGCCTTTCTCCCTGCGCCCACCTGCTCCCTAGCCTGGAGGCAGTGGAGTGGCTTCTTTGGTCTGAGCCCTCCTGTTGTCTGTTTCCCAAAGCCATCCCCTTGCTTGGGCTGGGAGGTGTCCTCCCCTGGCTCCAAGCCTGAGCCAGGCCTGAGCGCCCAGCCCCCTGTCCCTCTGGCCCTCATTCCAGGCAGCAGTGACCACAGCTTCTGTTTTCTCATAGCAGTTTCAACAGGGCTACAGAACAGATCAGCCCGCAAAAACTCCACAGCGGACAATGGTGAACCAGGCACGGTAAGGTCTCTGGGAGAGCGAGGGGAGAGCTGGCACCGGGCAGGCTTGGCCCCCAAGGTGCAGTGGGTCAGTGCTGCTGTAGAAACTGAACTGTTTCTCTCCATCTCATGATTAAAGTAGGGGGCTGAGCCAGGATCCTTTCTGTGTAATTCTTTGCACCCAGACCCTCCACGCCCTCTGGCCCTCATTCAAAAGCCCTTTATGCACATAAAGACCAGAGGAAAAGCAGGGGTTCAAGGCAGCCCACCCTGCTGGTGAAGGACAGAAGCTTCAGCTTCAATCCCAGTGGCCAAGGAGTTCATTCTGGTTCCCTTGGTCCCAGCTGGTACCCTTGGACTGAAAGCATCCTCAGAGTTTCCATAAACAGTCATTGGGATTCTAAAGTCACTTTATTTCATATCTCTCTTGTTTTGTATTACAACAAATATATATCCTTAAAGGAGAGGTCAGCTAACTTTTCCCTAAAGGACCAAACAGTAAATATTTTAGGGTCTGGGGGCCATATGGTCTCTGACACAACTCCTTGACTCTGCCATGATAGCACAAAACCAGCCATACGCAATATGTAAACAAATGAGCACAGCTGCGTTCCAGTAAAACTTTACAAGAACAGTCTGTGGGCCAGATTTGGCCCATAGGCTGTAATTTGCTGATCCCTGCCTTAAACCATTACAGATATTTTGGAAAACCTACACAGAAAATACGTTTGCAGTCATGATAAGGCCACTCATAGGTTAATGAATTCCAGCTAAGCATCTCCTCCTGAGCGACTCAGGCTGGTTAAAGCTCTGACCAGCTGCTTTTGATGCCTTAACTTTGTAAAAAAAAAAAAAAAAAGTGTTAAGTTGTTCCTGAAACAACCATTCTTAACCTGGGACCACAAATGGGTTATATTAGAATGCTTTTAATTCCAGTAAGCAAACTAGGGAATTTATTGGTTCATGTTAAGTGCACCAGTTTCAGGCATGGCTGGATCAAGGGGCTCAACCAGTCCTGGTTCTGTGTGTTTCTTGACCTTTTGGCTCTGCCTCACTTGGAATCCTAGGTTTGGACTCAGGCAGGCTTTCTCCATGTGGCAGGAAAGATGGCTGCTAGCAATTGGTGATCCAATAGGAAGAGAGACCTGGTCTTTTAGAGCATCCTTAAACCAGTGCTTGCGGCAGGATTCTGATTGGCTCTGCCTGGGTCATGGGCCTACTCTTGGACCAATGACTATATCCAGAAGATGTAGTTCTGTGATTGGCCCAGTCTGGGTCACGTGTCCAGCTGTGTAGCAAGGGGATGGGCAGGTAGGAGTGGTGATATTCGGGTCCTATGAATGATCACCCCACCAGGACCACGTCAAGTGGGAGAAGGTAGTTCCCTGAAGTAAGAGATTCAGGCTGAAGAAAAGAAATCCACTATAGCAGTGAAAAATACTAGTCCTTGGTGATAAAAATGTTGGGACTCCAGTTCTCATGATCAGGAGTGAGCTTATGAGCTGAGTACTGTGTTACCTATTCTATGAATATATTGTGACGGGTTTAAGGGTGTGTGGTATCGTCCTTGCCCCGATGGACCTTGTTTTGAGCTTTGCAGGAGGAACAGGGTCCTTCGCGTCCCAAGGAAGATGGGGGTGGAAGGTGGGGAGGAGCATGTGTAGGCCTGGCTGGTGACCGTGACCCTTTTGCCCTGAGCTGCCTAGATCCCACCGCAAGTGTCTGGGGTCTGAAGTGCAGGGTACACCAACGTGGGCAGTGAGGTTCAGGGCAGCCCTGCCGCCCAGGCTGGCAGAGCCTGCTGAAGCCTGGGTGAGGGCCCAGGTAAGAACCGCACAAGCAAGGGGTCTTAACCTGTGAGGATTTGGACTCTTAGCAGGATGAAGACCGCTACAGGCTGATGCTCAGTCGGAGTGACAGTGAAAACATCGCCAGTAACTACTTCCGGCCCAAGCGGGCCACCCAGATCCTCAGTGCGGATCCCATGAAGAGCCTCGGTGAGTACCGTGCCCACCTCCTGTCCTCCAGGCCCTCCCTGAGAGCTCTGGAGGATTTGGAGTCACACAGGCCTGGGTCAGAAGCCCCTTTCCCTCTCTGAGCCTCAGTTTCCTCAGCTGTAAACTGAGGGGGATATGCCTTCTCCTCAGGGTCAGGTGAGATGAGGTGGGAAGTGCTCAGTACATGGCCTCCCCTTTCCTCCCCCACTCTGTCCATCTCCCGGTGGGGAGGTGCTGAGTTGGATCCTGTGTCTCCCCGACACGCAGAAGGTCCTCAGCACACAGCTTGGGCCCCGGCCTGGAGTTGTCTGGGACTTGGTCAGTTGCCACCAGCTTCCTCAGTTGCCAGTACGGTGACTTTCTCCCACTGAGCCAAGTGGGGGCAAACAGGACCACAAAAGCAAAACACACTTTTACGAGCAAGAATTGAAAACCACTTTGTTCCTCTGCTTTTAAAACTAAAATCGAAGACCACAGAGCTTCTAATAAAATACCAATAAAAAGCAAATCTCAGTTCTACACAGAGGTTATTTGAGAGACAGAATGGGTGGAGTTGAGGAATAAGGAGGGAAAAGCTGGACAGGAAAGAAACTGACATCAGCTGAGTAGTTGGCATCATGCCCATGTTGCAGGTGAGGAAACTGAGGCTCGGCGAGAAGTGGCTCCCTAGGGTTATACTTCCAGGAAGTGGTGGAGCAGGGATGTGAACCAGGCTTGTGTGGCTTGACAGTCCAGGCTGCCTCAGCCTGAGGCTTTAAAACTCCATGCTCCCAGCCCAGACCCTTTGCATGCAGATGTAGTGCTGGGTCCGAGGCCTCAACCAGAGCAGCTTCTCAGAGCCTGGGGTCCCAGCTGCGGGACCAGGGCCTCTGGCTGGGTAGGGGGTGGACCAGACTTTGCACCCCGCACGCACGGAGTCTTTTCTCTCCATCCTCTGCGCTCCTGGCTCACCAGTGCTTCTGTCCTGCTTCTCCACAGCATATCGCAGCTCGCCGCCAGGCCTCAGCTCCCCACTTGGCAACAGCTCTGCCATCCCACCCACCCAGGCCCCTGAAATGCCCCAGCCTCGGCCCTTCCGCCTTGAGTCCCTTGACATCCCCTTCACCAAGGCCAGGCGTAAGAAAAGCAAAAGCAGCTTTGGCGGTGAGCCTCTGTGAACACATTGCCTGCTGCTGCCCTGCCTTTGGGCTCTGTGAGACTGCCAGGCCCTTCCGGGGCAGGCCCAGCTAGGTCTCCTCCCACCTGCCCCCCACAGTACTGGGGGCACCCGAGGGGGCCCTGGCCCTGGGAAAGCACTGTCCCCTCCCTGCTACCCAGAGAGCCCACGCTGCCCAGGGCATGAGCTCCTCGGAGACTGGACCATCCTTGGAGAGACCTGCTCCGGCTCTCCACGCCACGTCAGCGTTTTCATCTGCCCTCCACTGTGCCCACCAGCATTGTCCTGTGCCTCCATGGGCTCAGAAACCTCAGCTCAGCCTCAAGGCCTTCACTAGCAGCCCGATTGAGTGGGACAGTGACTTCCGCATGGGTCAAGCTCAATGTCTTGGCGATGGAAAATTGTGCCTCCATCTACTAGGCCCCGCTTGGTGAGGAAGCCCTGAGGGACGGGCACAGGAGTCCTGGAGCAGCTGTTCCCGCACTGCCTACGCTCAGCTGGTCTGCGGCGCAGAGGCCACTCCACGTTAAGCTGCCCTAATAAACTGCCTTTAGCTGCTGAGCTGCCCTTCTCTGATCCTCTGATAGCATCACTGGGGCCCCTCGCTGCCGCTGCCTGGTCTTCATGGGGAAGCTCTTTCTGGAGCAGGGATTCTTAACTGCCTGTAGGCTCCAGGGTCTCTGCAATCCCCTGTAATTGTGAGTATAAGTGCATTTTTTTCTGGGGACAGCATGTGAATGTGAACTGTTGTTAGATTCTCGAAGGATCTGTGCCTCAGGAAAGCAGAGTCCTCGTTCTGGAAAATAGAGGCCACATCTTGCTGAGGCCCAGAGAAGACCCAGGTCTTGATGGCCCTCAGGGGCTGTCCTGGAACTGCGTGTCCTAACATGGCCAGAAATGAATCCAGGCCACCCCAGCTGCCTAAGACAGACCCGTCCCCTTGCCCATTGTATCCCAGGCCTGCCCTGTGGGAAGGGCCCACAATCGGAGGGAAAAGTCTTGGCCTTTGGTGCTATCCTAAGCCTCATTTCACGCTGAGCCTCATCTGTGAAATGGGGATACCAACCTCACAGGGTCATCGTGAAGGTTAAATGAGATAGTGTGTAAAGTTCCCGGTGCATAGCAGGTGCTCCGTGTTAGTCCCCCTAAATCCTCCCCCTCCATATTTTGTATTAATTACTGTGATACCTGCCACAAGCCACATGTCTGGGCCAAGGAGCTCACGCCCTGAAGCTAGGGTGGAAGGTGATTAGGAAACTTCGGAGATCAGTCTAAGGGAAGTCAGCACGCGGTGCATACCTTGAGCGAGAGGATGTAAGATCAGGTCTTTATGGGGAACAAGGTGCCCTTGTGAAGGGAGCAGCAGAGGGTAGGGCTACCATAAAGGATGGAGAAGATCCCGGGGCTTAAGATGGGAATGTGGGAAGAGGGTTCCTGGTGGAGGAGGCTGCATGAACAAAAGGCAGGAGGTGGGGAAGCTCAGGGTATGTTAAAGGTGGGAGAACTGTTCCGTGGAAGCCATGAGCAGGGATGGAGAAGATGACGAGGCTGCCAAGATGAGTTTAGGTGGAGACCTGAGTAAATGGCCTTTGGGTGCCCCTGAGCTGTGGCAGACTGCTCAGCAACAGGCCGGCACCATCAGGTCTGAGCTTGGTGGATTGACGTGGCATTGTGTGCCGAAGGGCAGGAGGGCTGGGGTGAGAGGCTTAACTTTCCGTGCAGCCCTAACCTTCCATGCAGGGGATGGAGGTAGAATCCGTTAAGGAGATGCACAGAGCGAGACTTTTTGACTTTTGCCCCCGCATTCTTGGCTTGGTGGACAAGTATAAGAGGTCAGAAAAGAACAGCTACCTTCTCTCTCCACAGTTACCTTCACCATTTGCCCTGGGATTGTGTTTGGGACCCAGAGAATAGCTGAAGTCTTGTGGTAGCTTTTACTTAGAGCCGTGGTGGGACTGAGGCAGGTCTGAGGTGAGCAGGTTGCCCCTGTGTCAGTTTAGAAGGGGCGGGAGCCAGCAGTACTGAGTGGAGGCTCAGCCTGGCTCTGCACGAAGTGCTTCAAAACCCGCCCTAGTCCTCCCACGAGCCAAGGCTGTTCCAAAGGCACACCGATAAGTAGGAGAGCTGGGCCTACTATTGCCAGCCTAGGACAGTGGCCAGGAGACCAGGGAAATGCCCAGGTAACAGGGCTAGTGAGAGACGGGGCTTCGAAATGAACTCAGCTAGAGATTTTGAATGGTAGGCCAGTCCGTCGCCCATCCACACTGACTCCAGTGTGGTCCAACAGGCGGGGGAGGACAGGCCCGCGCCAAGGCCCTGGGCCCCTGAGCAGCAGGACAAATTCCCCACCCCCTCCGCGGTCCCTGATCTTTTTCCAACCACTTTCTCCCTGGAAACAGTGGGGCTGGGGCCTTGTTCCTAGTCGAATCTGTCCTGGGCCAGTGAAGACCGAGGAGGTGGCCCGAGTTGACGCCGCCACTGCCCCAGACCCTGTCCTGAACGCGACGGCCCAGACCAGGACGACTAGGTTGAAGACGCGGGACGCACACTTCTGTCCCAAGCTCCGGCGGGAAGCGGGTTCTGGGCGCTAGGCGGAAGCCCGGGATGGGCGGAACCCCGGGATGGGCGGAACCAAGGGGCTAGTAACCTTGTTGATTGGTCGCGGCAGCAGAGCTGTCTCTCTAGGATTGAGCCTTTTCCTTTGGAGAGGCGGAGCCGCGTGCCCCTTCCACCAATAGGATTCAGAGTATCCGCCTCCTACGGTTCACTTCCGGCCGCGCTCCCCGCCCCTCACCATCCGAGCAGCGGCTCCGAACGCCCAGCCCCGACGTACTCGGATCACTTCCGGGTTATCTCCCCGACCACGGGCCGCGATTGGGCGACTGTGGAAGAAGCACTTCCGGTGTCCAGGTGCTTGGGTTCTTTGGCAGGAGCAGGAAGATGGGGCTCGGCGCCGCGGTCCGTGCTTGGTCCATCTTGTGGCTGCTGCTGCCCTTGCTTGGCCTGGTCGGCGCCAGCGGTCCCCGCACCTTGGTGCTGCTGGACAACCTCAACCTGCGGGAGACGCATTCGCTTTTCTTCCGGAGCCTGAAGGGTGAGACTGGGGTCCGAGGGGGCGGCAGGTGAAAGTCTGGGGTTGGAAAGGTCCCCAAGCCCGAGGACATTGGCTGCCCTCCCTCCCACTCGTTTTCCATGAGCTGGCTGTCCAGGTCTGACCTGCCTCTAGTGGGGCGGGAGGGTGGGGACGGAGAACGGTCATGATCTCTGCAGCGGTGGTTTCCCTTTGCGTCCCCGTCTGCCTCAGCTCGCTGTTTTCTTCTCCAGATCGGGGCTTTGTACTCACATTCAAGACCGCAGATGACCCCAGCCTGTCCCTCATTAAGTACGGGGAGTTCCTCTATGACAATCTCATCATCTTCTCCCCTTCGGTAGAAGGTAAGGGCTGCCGGTCGCTCCCAGAACTGGGAGCCCAGGACTGATTTATCCCTTTCTTCAGGATCTTGGGCATGTTCTGGGATGGGGTGAGTCGCCAGCCCTGGGCGCTGTTGCCAACAGAGAAGAGGAAAATGTTTACTTCTAATCTGGGCTTAGGAGAGGACATCTTCTTTCCAAAAGACACAGCTGAGGATTGTGGGATCAAGTGTTGTTGCAGACCATAGAACTCCGGGCTCGGGATTCCCTGGTGGTGAGGACTCTGTGCACTTTCACGGCCGAGGGTGCGGGTTCAATCCCTGGTCGGGGAACTAAGAGCCCACAAGACGCCCGGTGAGGCAAAAACCCCCCCCCCAAAACCCCTCCTGGCTCTGCTACTTAGGGAAGGGAGTTTTCTCTGTTAAAGGGCCTGATAAGAAACATGGACACTCCCCCCCCCGCCCCCACCATTGGGTTTGCCTGTGTGGAAAGAGGAAATGGCGTGCTATAAATATGGTTTGCTGTTAAGGGGCACTGATGGTAGTTGATCCTAAGAATTCAGATGGAGTCATAGTTAGGCTGAAAAGAACCTTTAGTGATTACCTAGTCTTACCCCCTGTTTGAGGCTGGGTGGATATGTCCAGGGCTTAGCAGAAGGCTGGTTGTTGATCAGAATGAACATCTTCACTAGATTTTCCAGTTGACATTCCTGTGATAGAGAGCTTACTATCTTACGAGGCAACCCACTCCACCACTGGACAACTCTGTTAAGAAGTTCTTATGTTAAACTGGAATTTGTCTCCCACTTCCTGCTTTGTTTATTTGGGGGCAGGGAGGGAAAGGGTTTCTGATGCTCCCCAGGGCCTTAGAGAATAGGTCTAATGCTTATCTTTTTCTCAGAGGACACAAGTTGTCCCTGTCCGGGGTAAGACGGTACTGCCATCTCTTCCTTCAGCTGATGAAGCTTAGGAAGGCTTTCACTTCACCGGCATCGACTTTATTCTCTGTGGTTTGTGTGAGACGGGGTTCTGCCAAATCCCTGACGTATTTTCCCCAAGTTCCCTTTACTTATCGAGCTGCCCCCACCTCCCCTGCAGCACGTGCCTTTGGAATTGGCTTTTTGGAGGCAAGTGTAGTTGAACCAGTTAAAATCTTCAAGTCACTAGGCAGGCGAATGGAGCCTTTAGCAGATAATTGGCGTTTGCCAGGTTGCTGCGGTGGTGGAACTCTGAGATTGGAGCCTGCCCTTGAGGAGTTTTTCAGTCTGTCTGTGAGGAAGTAAAAATAAATAAAAATAAGGACTTGAAAGGAGTTACCAAACCACGTGTCGGGATGTCCAAGACGGAGTGGAGGGGCCGCCCAGGTTGTGCTCGGGAGTGTCTCTGAGAGGCAGGGAAGCAGTGGCAGGTAGATTGGGAGGAGGCTGAGGTAGGCTGCTGTTGGTGGGAGAAACGGCAGAGCCTAAAAAACTGCTTCACAGATCGCAGGCAATTCCATTCTCCCTTCATGATTTTTACCATTTTCCATATCGTTTGTGCTAATAAAGTTTTTCTTCAAATTGACCTGCTTTAAAAAAAAAACAACACTAAAATACCAGTTTAAAAGGAAACTAGTAATGAACCCATTATCACCACTGCAAATGGAAAGCCAGTGCCATCATTTGCAGTCAGTAGTGGGTACCTGTAAATAGAATGAATGCAGTGCTGTCAAGTTCTAGCTGATTCTCAGTCTGCTGAAGGCTTTGGGCCCGAGGCGTCCTCTTAAAAGAGGAGGTGAGCTAGTTTAGAGAAGCGTTAAGACCAGTATTGGACTGTGATCATTCTCTTTGATCGAGAAGGCTGGAAAAATAATTGGAAGGGGAACAATGTCTCTGAGACGCAGTGCTATTTGAAGCCCTGCCCCACATCTGTTGTCACCCTGTCTGCCCTGCAGGGTGGGGAACGTTGTCGTAGGAAACCCTCCTGGGCACCCGGGGAGGAGGCTACCGTGCTGGGGGCTGGGTTCAGGGTAAGAGTTTGGCCCCCACTCTGAGGGCCCTCCTGTGCTACCACCGTGGTCCCCTTAGGTGTGAGGACGCCGGCCTGGTTTCTGTCTCCATGTGGAGATCGGTGGGTTCCTTGCCCTCTCTGGGATCCGGAAGCTCCCAAGGCACATGCAGTAACGGCTACAGGAGAAGGATCCTTCGCACATCCTCTGCACCCAGGAAACACTGGGTTGTTTTACACATGGAGAAACGGGCTCAGAAAGGTGAAGGGATTGCCTGGATCGAAGCCCGGGTATCTCAATTTCATAGCCTGTGTTACTATGCTAGAGTTTCAACGGCAACACTCTTGACGTTTTGGGCTGGACAATTCTGTGTTGTGGGCGCTGTCCCGGGCCCCTACGCATCAGACGGCAGTAGCCTCCTTCCCCCTCGTGACGAGAAACATCTCCGGGCATTGCTCTGAGCAACACAGTCGCCTGGCTTGGGAACCACTGTGCTGTGCCACGAAGCTGTCTTTGTGCCGTCTGAGGATCTGCCTGGCCTCTCTGGAGGAGGGTGGATGGGGCTTAGCATGCTGTGAGGGGTTGAGTCTACACACACAAGATGTTCCGTCTGTCTGACGGAAAGGCACGACGCTTTTAGTTTTTTCTCCTGAAAATTACCCCTCAGAAAAGAGGGCCGTTCTCCTATTCAGATCTTCACAAGTTATGTCGTGGACTCATTTCTAACTGCCCGGTGGATGTAATGGACAGACTTCTGTGTCCAGTCCCAGTAAATGGTACCTGCAACCTTCCAGTTGCTCAGGCCAGAAATCTTGGGGGGTTGTCCTTAGTGCCTCTCTCCCTCTCACACCTCACATCAGGCTTGGCCTTCAGAATGCAGGTGTAGGCCCATCCCTCCTCCCCATTTCCCCTCCCCACCTCCCCCTCCACCCCTGTGGTCCAGTCACCACCCTTCACCGCCTGGGTGATCGCAGTGGCCTCCTAACCCATGACTCTGCTTCCACCCTCACGCCCTGTACCCGATTCCCCACCTAGCTGCCAGAACCATCCTTTAAAGATACAAACAGATTACGTTGGTCTCCTGCTCAAAGCCCTCCAGTGGCTCCTCCACGTGGCCATTGTCGTCACGGGGTCTACAGAGCCTGCAGGAACCGGCCTGCTCTGCTGCTTCTCGCCGCTTTGCTCTCTCCAGTGGAGACCTGCTCCCCGCCTCGGGGACCTCGCCCCTGTCCTTCCCGCTGCCTGGGATGCTCGCGCCCGCATCTGCCCAGCTTGCTCTCGCACCTGCTCAAAGGCACTGTGCTTTCCCCAGGGCTTCCCTGATCAGCGTGCACATATTACAGCCCCTCTCCCCCCTTTATTTTTCTTCTCAGCACACAGGAAATAATTTTCATGTAATGGATAAGTGAATTACTAAGCACTGCTGCCATTACTTTATGTTGAACGTCAGGGCGCACTTCGGGGAAGACTCAGGAGCCTGCAGTAGCCCCACTCAGTGCTAGTTCTGGATGCTTGCGGCTGTCCCAGCTGATTGACCAAAAAGGGTTATGCTCTCACAATTACAGGTGCTGGAAATTAGTGCACCTTTTTGGTGACCACTTTAAAACAGTATGTGAAGTGGTCCTGTTATGGCCGTCCTGGATCTAAATCTGTAGGATTAATAGGGAAAAACGTCTCATGTCAGGCAAAGGAGTCCTAGTGTCAAGTGACAGCATCGTCCTCAAATTCAAAAGGGCTGTTTCTCAGATGGCTTAGACGGAAGTGAAGTTGATGGGCCCTGGAAAACTGTTAGGTGACCCCAGAAGTGGCTCAGGTGAAGACAAAGATACTGATGTGAAAGGTGCAGGTGATAAGTTTGAATGAAATTGTTTCATGAGATGTGAGTGGGAAAATGCGACATTTCTAGATGAATAGTTTATGTGTGACTTGAAATATGTATGACTAACTTGACAGCTATAATTGGTAGGTGTTTGATTATTTCCTTCATACTTCTAAAGGTTTATGAATTTGAGTCATTATTTTTGGCTCTTCACACTGGGGAAGCTGGGAGAATTGCCCTGTGTCGGGGTGTGCATGGTAAAGGTCCCTCTCGTTTTGGGCCTCCAGAGGGTGCTATCCTGTGATTGACTGCGGCTGGTCTGCGGGCCACCTTCCCCGCCCAAATGTCAGAGGAGCAGTTAGAGGAACCTTCTGGGTCACGAGTCTGGTGATTCTTTCAGATTTCGGGGGAAATATCAACGTGGAGACCATCAGTACCTTTATCGACGGTGGAGGCCGTGTCCTGGTAGCTGCCAGCTCAGACATTGGTAAGTCTGACCTGGGAAGTTCTGGTGTTTTCCACCATTTCTCCAGGGAGCTTAGAAAGCTTTACAAATGGAAGCTGCCAAACTGGCACTCACGGAGGGGGGCCTCAGCCAGGGAGGGAGTGAGGGAACGCCAGTGCCATTTGGTCCCTCCTGTGCTTTCCTGTGACCAGAGCCCATGAGATGAGAAGTGGATCCTTTGAAGGACTGGGGTCCCTGTTTGTTTGTTTTTCCCTTCTTCTGTTTTTGTCTTTTTCCTTTGTTTCTTTCGTGTTGTTTTGGTGGCTCTTCTCTTATGAAAAGAAGGCAAGAGGGGAGGTTTGACAGATTATTTTTGTGTTTCTTACATCGGACATTTTCAAAGATACGTAGAAGCAGGGAGAGGAGAGTTCCGGTGTTCCGAATCCCATGTACTTACCACCCAGCTGCACCAGTGAACACCACTGACCAGTCTTGTTTCATTCCTTCTAGTGTTGATACGTTTTTAAAACCATATTGGGTGGGGTTCTTGGTGGGGCGATGATGAGGAAGAGAGAGACCTCCTAAGCCCAGGCTCATCCAGATCAAGTTCGCCCGCGCCAGTTACTTTGCTTCCAAGGAGGTTTTTGCGCAGAACCAAGGTCACTGTGCTTGCGGAGGGAGAGGGCCAGGTGGTGGCACTTGTCAGTTCAGGCTCCGACTCGCGCAGGCAGAACACCGTGCTGTTGCCCAGGGGTCCAGTGGGCGCTGCGCCTGGCCTGCTGAAGCTGCAGGGCCCCGGGGCTGACTGGTAGAGAGCGGCTCGTGAGGACGCTAGGACGAGGGGCACTGCTTAGCCCAGGGCCCGCCTTAGGGTCAGTCAGGCATCTCTTGGGTCTGTACTGCAGGTGACCCTCTTCGAGAGCTGGGCAGTGAGTGTGGGATCGAATTTGACGAGGAGAAAACAGCTGTCATCGACCATCACAACTATGACATCTCAGACCTTGGCCAGGTAATCAGGCCTGTCACCTTCCAGGTTTCAGGCCCTAATAGCAAAGTTCAGCCTAGAAACCGGGAGGGCGTCCGGAGAGGCTCCGTGGCTCGGGGCGCCTTTTCCTGACCCCCATCTTCCCTCTGCCCCTGCAGCATACGCTCATCGTGGCCGACACGGAGAACCTGCTCAAGGCCCCGACCATCGTGGGGAAGTCGTCTCTGAATCCTGTCCTCTTTCGAGGTGTCGGGTGAGTGAGCAGCGAGAGGCCTGCAGAAACCCCGGGGGAAGAAGGGATCGCTTTCTTTTGTCAGGAAACCAGCCCAAACTTGTGACTGTTGGGGGCCTTTCCTTCCTCCAGAGGATGTGAATGAGATGAATATGTGACATTAAGAGTTAGGCTCCGTTGTGACAGCAAGAGGAGTGCTAGGTGATTGGCTGTTAGAAAGTAGGATTAATTCTTATGAAGAAATGGCTCCTGGAGGGCCCCAGGTCCTTTGGGCTGAGCCCTTGGGGTCCGGGCTGGCCCTTCTCTTGTCCTTCTCCAGGATGGTGGCCGACCCCGACAATCCTCTGGTGCTGGACATCCTGACAGGCGCTTCCACCTCCTACTCCTTCTTCCCCGATAAACCCATCACCCAGGTGAGGGGCCTTCGCCGCCGTGAGGCCTCCCGGCCCTGGGCCTGGTAGCAGAGCACTTTTTGTTTGAAAACGAGAAGCAAGGAGAGCACCCTTCTCTGAGGCAATGAAAGGAGAAGTTGCTGGGAGGGGGACGAGGGCAGCCACAGTGGGGTAGCGGGGTGGGTCTCAACTTCTGCCCTCAGCTGGGGCCCAGGCTGGCCCGAGGCCCCGCTGCTGGTCCCTCGCCCTGGCTCTCCTGGCTGACGGCCTCGTGTCGTTCCCAGTACCCCCACGCCGTGGGGAAGAACACCCTCCTCATCGCGGGGCTGCAGGCCAGGAACAACGCCCGGGTCATCTTCAGCGGCTCCCTCGACTTCTTCAGCGACGCCTTCTTCAACTCGGCGGTGCAGAAGGCCGCGCCCGGCTCCCAGAGGTAGACGCAGGGGGTGCTTAGGGGTGTGGCCTGGGTGGTAGGTCTGCGTGGATGGGGAAGAAGGAGGCTTTTAGCTAGAAGTGTCAGAGGCTACGTTATCTTCAGGTGCTTTTAAATTATTTGAAGACTTTATATTGTTGATGTTGGCAGTCCAGACTTTTCAGGATAGTGACGGCTTATCTGGAGATGTTTCGGTAATTGTGTATTTACTGTGCGGGTGACACCCAAAGCAACACCTCACACCTATCCTTCTGTGTTCCTGTTCACCAGCATCCCTAGATGTGTATGGCCTCTAGGCAGAAATTGGCTGTATGTGGTTTATCTTGGTGGATAGTGATTGGTTTACCAGGCACCCCTGGAAGGAAGCTGGTTCCAGCGCTCCAGCCTCTCCTGTTTCCCCTTCTGCAGGTATTCCCAGACAGGCAACTATGAGCTAGCTGTGGCCCTTTCCCGCTGGGTGTTCAAGGAGGAGGGTGTCCTACGTGTGGGGCCTGTGTCCCATCATCGGGTGGGCGAGACAGCCCCACCCAACGCCTACACTGTCACTGACCTAGTGGTAAGAGCTCCTTGGAGCGGGAGGGCCCCTGGGTTTTGGCCAAGTTGATTCCGCTCAAAAGCACTTACTGGACATTTCTGTGTTGGGCCTGAGGGGCCTAAACAAGGCTGAGTAAGTTCATCTTCACTGTAGGAAAGTCCGTAGAGGTGCGGAGAGCCTGCCTAGTAAACCCACACCCTAACGGGCGGCCTTTGGGGGAGGTGTGCTTTTGCTGTGCGAATGCAGAGGTGGGAGGGGCTTTGCTGGTTCACTCTGCTAGGAGCGGAATTCACATGAGAAACCACATTTGAGTTGGGTCTTGAGGATGAATCTGTCAGGAAGAGAAGTAGGGAAAGGCGAGAGCAGTGAATATGGAAGCAGGGATGCCCAGGAGTGCCCGGTGCTTTCGGGAAGGGCGGTGTTTGGGTGCAGGCTTCCACGGGCTTGTAAAGGGGTGCAGGTACGAGTCGGGGGGTGAGCCGGCTGGGTGGCGTCCTCCATCACTGTCCAGGGGCGGTGGGTGGGGCTTGCCCGGGTTTTCAGAACCCCTGGTGGTTCCTGCCAGACTCACTGTGGGGATTCAGTACAGCTGAGGGCTGGGGGCGTCCCGCCAGTCCCCGGCCGCCCCGGCTAACCGGCCTCTCGCCTCAGGAGTACAGCATCGTGATTGAGCAGCTCTCAGACGGCAAATGGGTCCCCTTTGATGGTGATGACATCCAGCTGGAGTTTGTCCGCATTGATCCTTTTGTGAGGACCTTCTTGAAGAGGAAAGGTGAGTGCAATTCTTGCAAGAGAAAACTCTGGGAAGCCTGTCCCTGCCTCGGGCCGGCTCTCGTGCGGCCAACAGACACCGTGGGAAGCCCCTCCTGGTTACGTGTCTCGGCTCTTCCCCAGCTGGCAAGTACAGCGTCCAGTTCAAGTTGCCTGACGTGTACGGCGTGTTCCAGTTCAAAGTGGATTACAACCGGCTAGGCTACACGCACTTGTACTCCTCCACTCAGGTAAGCCGGCTTGCAGCCCCGTCCCCAGCCAGCGCCGGCCCCACCTGGGCCTCCGCGTGGCCAGGGCCTGCCACCTCTGTCGTGTCGCAGGTGTCGGTGCGGCCCCTGCAGCACACGCAGTACGAGCGCTTCATCCCCTCGGCCTATCCCTACTACGCCAGCGCCTTCTCCATGATGGTGGGGCTCTTCATCTTCAGCGTCGTCTTCTTACACATGAAGGAGAAGGAGAAGTCTGACTGAGGGGCCAGCGCCCCAGACTCCTTTCAACAGACATGGAGGGTTTTTATAGGATTGCTTTTTCTCCCCTTTATGGTGGGTCTTTTTGGGGGGTTTTGTTTTTTTTAAAGCCACGGACAGTGGCACAGCTTACCTCAGCGGGAGATGGAACATTGAGTACCAAGGGGTGGGGGGGGTTAGGGAATAATTTCTATGTTTTTCCACCTTGAATGCTAAGTGTGTTTTCACATGTGAAGTCAACTCTCATTTCTAAAATAAAGAGAAACATCGCCCTCAAACTTCATCTGGCCCCCGTTGTGCTTTGCTGATGGTGTGGGTGCTGCTGAGAAATGACTGGATACAAAACAGTAAGTAAGTGGCCTTTTTTAGTTTTGCTGAAGACTGGAAATGACAGAGCTTCTAAACGTCAAGGGATAAAATAAGGTTAATAAAGGCCAGTGGGGAAATCACTGAAATTGGAAATCTAGGAAGTCAACAGTGCTTGACTTTATAACAGAATTATAGAACTGCTTGGTTGAAAAGAACTTTAAACTATGTTCGCCTTGCTTTAGGCAAGAGTTGTGTTCCTAAAAAGCATGTGTAAAGTTGTATGTAAAATCCCTTCCCCGTCATTGACCGTTTCTTGTCTTTGTGGCGTAAGAATCACTCTGAGCCGAGTATTCAGTTCCAGGCACAGACATGTTCTGCAGCTGGAAATATGCATTTAATTCTTCACAATTCCTGTAAGAAACACTAGTCAGAAGGGGAAAATTAGCAAGTTTAAAACACTGTACTGTTAATTCCCATTTCATCAGTCACGTGAGCTCCGCTAGACTCAATTCAGTAGCTGGACGAGCTCCATGGCGATGCTTCCTCCAGAGCACCCTCAGAGCTGTTCCAGGACGCGTGACTGAAGTGCAGAGGCTCCCACACCTCAGGCCTCACTTCAGCGTTTTTCACTCTGATACCTGCATACCCTGACCCGTGCGAACGTTTGCCTTAGCGCAGGTAACACGCAGACTCTAACGTGGAACGCAGGTCTGACCCGCCTCAGCTCGGCCTCACCTGCTCGGTCACTAACTAACTTTTCAGAGGTCTGTGAAGATAGGACACGAGCTTAAGGTGGGACTTTTTGGTCAGCAGCTTACACCCGAGTAGCCCCTCGCCTGGTACAGCGGGCTCCTTCCTTTGGATTTGTACGCAGAGAGCTAGTCACATTTTTAGCGCTGATACACAAAGGGGCCTGGTGATTAGCCAGCGTTTCTTTTTAGAGTTAGTTAGTTAGGCCCTCTGAATTCGTCTAGACGAGGGGTTGGCAAACTTGGCCTGTGGGTCAGTCTGGCCTGCTGCCTGTTTTTTGTAGGCCTGCAAGCTAAGAACAGTTTTTACGTTTAAGTGGCTGGAGACAATTGAGACTATTTAGTGACACGTGAAATCCAAATCTGTGTCCCTAAATGAAGCGTTATCGGGAAGCCGCCACACTGACTTGCTTACATATTTTTTTTTTTTTTTTGCATTATGCGGGCCTCTCACTGTTGTGGCCTCTCCCTCTGCGGAGCACAGGCTCCGGACGCGCAGGCTCAGTGGCCGTAGCTCACGGGCCCAGCCGCTCCGCGGCATGTGGGATCCTCCCGGACCGGGGCACGAACCCGTGTCCCCTGCATCGGCAGGCGGACTCTCAACCACTGTGCCACCAGGGAAGCCCTTTGCTTACATATTTAAGGCTGCCTTTGCGCTGCAATGGGAGAGTTGAGTAGCTGCAACAGCCTGAGTACTGGCCCTCTACAGACGAAGTTTGCCGACCTCTATCCAGACCAGTTTCTTCATTTTAGAGGTAAGAGAACTTCAGTCCACACAGGTTATATGATGCATCAAAATCACACTGCTTGAGCGAGTCAGTAGCTAGACTGTGAACTTGAGCTGTTCCTTCCGCTTGCCAAACCCGAGGCCTTCTCTCTGGCTGACTGGCCCACCCTGCACCATCTTTTCTCCTGACCGACTCTCACACCCCTCACCTAGGAGCCCCTCCCTCAGCATTCACAGACCATCACGACACAGATACTGGAAGTTCTTTCAGTAATTCATTCACCAGCTACATCAGCTATCACAGGGCCGCCCTCCACGAGCAGAGGAGGAGGACTGCCTGACTCAGCGCTTCATACTCCAGGTTGGCCAGGAATAACATCTTCATTTTTGTTTCCACACAGTTCTTCTCTGCAAGCCTGCTGGCCAGCAGAGTGGCGGCTGACTGTCGGAGGAGCCAGCCAATCATCTTGTCTGGTTTCAGGTCCTTCAGGGCTAGAGTGCGCTCACCCCAGAGGCTTAAATGAAGCAGGTTAGCGGCTACTCGGGCAGATGGCCTCTGTAACAGCAAGGGAAGCTGATGCTTAGAACACCTGTGACAAAGTCTTCACCCACAGCCTGCTTTGTTAACGCATCCTCGTTGCAGGGCCTTCCCTTCTCTGACCCCGAGCAAATTCTTCTCTACCCTTCTCCCTCCTACAATGCCCTGCACTCACCTGACACACACTCCTGGCTTTTCCATGGGTACACATTGGTGGGGGGCGGGGGGCAGTGTGCATTGCTGGAAGAGCCTCCCCACCCTGGAAGGCCCAGGAGCCGTGTCTGGAGTGAGGGGAGTTGTCACGACTTAATGATGGGCAGCAGCGAGCACCTACCGTGACCGTGACCGTGACAGCCTGCCGCACACGGTGAGGGGTAAGTGGTAGGACAGGAGTTTGAGCCCTGGTCTGTCCAGGCTGTTGCCACTAAACATGCCACCTCAACCGGACCTGCCACTCCAATCCAGGTTTCAAATATGTTAGCCTTTGTAGTAATTTCACAATGTCCAGATCTCTTAGGAGACGTCATCACATCTGTCTGATTAGATCTTAGCTGATTCTTTAAGCTATCTTCATTAAACATTTCTTAAAACTGCATCTCTTTCCCTCTGAGTAACTTTAAGCAACTAAAATCAAGATGAGTTGAACTGCTGGAATCCTGACTAATTTGGTGGCCAGCTCCCGTACTCCTATCTATACGCAAGTCTCCTATACTTGGCCTTTACCCTTGTAAGACAGAGGAGCCGCCTGTCACTCTAGTGCTTGCCCAACCCTGACCTTTTACTCTGGAACATGAACCGAGGTTTCCATCCACACAATCCCTGTAAAGCTGGGGATGGCCTCACCTTGCTGGCGTCTCGCTGGAGCAGCGACCTCACCAGCTGTCTCGCCTCCGGAGGCACCGACTCGGGCAGTGCTGGCAGCTGAGCTTCTTGGTAACTGCGGCTTTCAAGGTGGGCCCTGCTGCCCTGGCCGTAAAAGGGATTGGGGAGCCCGAAGATTTCGTAGGCGAGCGCTCCCACCGCCCAGGCATCAGCCTTGCTGTAGTCGATCACTGCCCGGGGGCCAGGGCAGGCTGTGGACACCTGCTCAGAAAGCAACCGGTGAGCACTCGTGCTGCTGGTACTTCTGAACTCTTCCTGCTCCTGCACAGCCCCCAATCCACAGACTCATCTGAACCCCGTCCCAGGGAACCCGGAACCTGAGTGAACTGTAGCTCAGATGCAGGAGAATCTGCTCAGCTCTGCTTTGGGCTGACAAAACTCACCTCTCCTGGAACATCAGACAGATCCAGATTTAAGCAAAGAGGCAGGGAAGGGACTTCTGATACATTGTGGGTCAGAGAAGATGAAAGTGTTGAGTAAACGGGAAACCTGGTGGGAGAGGCTCTGCCGATGGCACCTGACACGCTCAGCGGGACTCACCTCAGGGGCCATCAGGCAGCCGTTTCCACCACGGTCCACATACCAACTGGTGAAAGGCAACTGCAGGCCGACGCGCTCATCAGCCAGGCAGCAGCCGAAGTCTGTGATCACCAACCAGGGGCAGCCGTCTGCAGACGGACAGGCAGAGGTGAGCGGCCGAGTGTCCCTCACCAACGCCCCCCGCCCCCCGCCCGAGGTCCTATGTTTCCACTAAAGCCACCCTCTGGATGTGGGTACGAGGGGCTCACAGGGACTCCGTGTTGACCCAGGAGCACAGGCCAGCAACACTCGCCGGAGAGCTGAGCGGGGCCAGCCACACAAGTACAGATGTGCCTCTAGGAAATCAAGATCCCCAAGCAAAGAACGGGATAAAATTTGTCCCAATCTAAATAATCTAGTAATTGGAGCTCTCCCAAGATCGAAGGAGCAGCTCTTGTTTTACTGATCAGGTGGTGCTGGCTCAAATGACCGCCAAGAGCCTTTGAACTTGAAACCTCAAATCCAAACCTAAAAAATAGGTGCGTTATGAATTAGTTATTTGTAAAAGGATTCATACAGACTTCCTTTAAAAAGCCAGTTCCTCTAGAACTGCATATTTAATTATCTCAAATCTTCTAGTTCAAAATTGACCAGCGGTATGACTCTCTTTTACAGGATCCCCAGGCAAGTGACCATCCAGCTTCACTTGAGTGCTTCCAGTGACGGGGAGCTCACTGCCAGGGGCAGCTGGGCTGACATTCAAGTAGTGCTCACTGTTTGAAAATTCTTTCTTATATTAAGCTAAAGTCTACCTCTCTTTCACTTTATTCAAGAAAATGTCCACCACTGAGGTTTCTGTTCTGTAAGCAGACAACCGAAAGGAAACTGGGAACCATTAACCACCACTCCACGGGTCCTACACAGAGAACAAAAACCTCCATCTTGAAGGAGGGAGTGCTCATCTCTTGTGTACAGAGCTAAGACACAACAACTTAGAACATAAAAATCAAAAAAGACCCAAAGGCTCCTAAACGTCCCCAGACCTAAAGTCCAGTGTGCCCTGGACCGCCTGGAGGTGCAGCGAGGCAACTACCTGCGTCTGGCTCCACGAGGACGTTGTCGGATTTCAGGTCTCTGTGTGCGACGCCCTGTTGCACCAGGTGAGCCACCCCTTCCAGGAGCTGCAGAGTCATCACGGTGGCCAGGCGGGGGCTTGGGCTGTTCCCACGAAGATACTGGCGCAGGGTACAGGAGTAGCTGGCAGAGAGGGCAACAGGGCCTCGGCTACTGTGCACCAGGGATCCCGAGCACCTTATTTCCTATTAGAGTGATGGCCTTTCCTCTTCTTTTTTTTTTTTTTATTTTATTTATTTATCTTTTATTTATTTATTTTTGGCTGTGTTGGATCTTTGTTGCTGCACATGGGCTTTCTCTAGTTGCGACAAGCGGGGGCTACTCTTCATTGCAGTGCGTGGGCTTCTCATTGTGGTGGCCTCTCGCTGCGGAGCACAGGCTCTAGGCGTGCGGGCTTCAGTAGTTGTGGCTCGCGAGCTCTAGAGCTCAGGCTCGGCAGCTGTGGCACGGGGGCTTAGTTGCTCCGTGGCACGTGGGATCTTCCCGGACCAGGGCTCGAACCCATGTCCCCTGCATTGGCAGGCGGATTCTTAACCTCTGGGCCACCAGGGGAACCCCTCCTCTTCTTCCTGAACATTTTGATTTCTTTTTTCCCCAAGTATCCTTTCTGTTCCCACCCACCATCTTGAAATTAAGTAAGAGCTGGGGCCTCACATATTAAAAGTAACAGTACAGATGCTTGTTTCCTTAAAAACCCATACGGCAATGCCAGGGGTGCAGGGACGGAGGAAGGAGAACAGTTTATGTTAAGAAACCAGGTGAGGTGAGCATAGCGGGGGCAACAGCCAAAGGTACTAACAGCACTGGGGGAAAAGTATGTTCTGACTCAACACGTGTTTCTGTTTCCATGAAAAGTTGTCCTAAAGGGACAACTGGCCTCCCAGAGGGCGGGGATCCCTCTTCCCTGCAACCCCGGGCTCCAGGCATGCTGCTCACTACAGGGCCTGCCACACCCGACACTTACTTCTTCATCACAAGGAAGAGTGTCCGCCCGTGGCCCAGGCCTTCGGGGTGAAGGCGCGGGGGCAGCACGTCAGGGTAGTCGAGCAGGGCCCCTGGCAGCAGTGGCACAGACGACGTGAAGGCGCGGAAGACGCGGATGACGTTGGGGTGTGCGGCCAGCTGCTTGGGACCCCCCTTGGATCTTCTTTTTCAGCCAAGTGGGACAAACATGAGGCCAGTAGCAGATATGACACTTGGAAATGTAACAGTCTAAGGCCACATTCAATACTGACATGCATTTATGCGCCCAGCTCCTCATATCAACTCTGCCCCAGGTGCAGAGCCTGGTTTTGGAAGGAAAACCCACAATGACTCATTGCATTCAGTGACTCCACCAGTCCGTCCACTGTCCATCCATCCCAGGTGGCAGAACACAGTGGAGGAGACCCTGGAATCAGACCGCCTGGGATTGAATCCCACCCCTGCCACTCCACGTCCTTGGCCAAGTTGCTTAACTTCTCTGGGCTCAGCCTCAAATGCAAAAGGGGGATAAGGTGGTAACGTACCTCAAGAAGTTGTTAATGCTTGTAAAGGACCTAGAATCTCCTCGATTCCAAGTTCTAGCATAACACTTGGCATGGAGTTATGAGCCCAATAAACCTTTGAGTGAATGGATACACATGCAGTTCATAGTAGAGATGTCACCTGCTGCCATGCCCACACCTACCGCTCAGACACAATGGCCACGTTTGGGATTGCATGACCAGGGCTGCAAAACCACCTGCCCCTGGCTCAGAGCTGCTGGGACTAAGGGTGGGCACCTACCCCAAGGGCAACAAGCCTGCAGTCATGTCTGAGGCCCAGTGGCTGGCAGGAAAAGGGGAGAGTCTCTCTTTGTGGAGTGAGTGAAGAAACGTGGCAGTACCTGGGCAGTCAGCAATGGAGCTGAGGGTGAAAGGATGCTGTTACAGAGCAGGACCCTACGGGGCCTTCCCCCGTATCCTCTGCTTTAGCTCCTCTCCAAAGTGCCTGGATAACAGTATCTGATGCACATTCCTGAGCTGTTTTACAGATGTGACACCAAACGGAAGATGCTAACTACTTGATGACCACGGGCTCATGGCCCCCAGACGTACTAGCGCCTAAGGATTGATAATGTTAACCCCTGTGACACCACCCTGTCACCTCACCATCAACCAGTCAGAGAACTGTGCACGAGCCAATCACATACCCTGTGATCCCCTTCCCCTCCCCTCCCCTGGCCTTTAAAAACGCTGTGCTGAAACCCTTGGGGGAGTTCGGGGGTTTTTTGGGCATGAGCCATCCTTCTTGCATGGCCCTGCAATAAATCTTTCTCTGCTCCAAACTCCGATGTTTCAGTATTGTTTGCCCTCACTGTGCTTTGGGCACATGAACTTGAGGCCTGAGGGAAGCCAGAGGTGTAGCCATGGATAGGAAATAAGGACGCTGGGTGGCAGAGGAGGAGGACGGAGCAGAAGCCCAGAGACATCAAGACAACACAGAGAGTTCGACACACGCTCTGTCTTCAGCGCTGCCTCAGTTCCGAGCTTTGAAGCCAGTCCACCATGTGGCCTTGTACAGCTCCTCTGGACTCCACCCAAATGAGCCCCTGTCCTAGGCGATCAAAGGAATCAAAGCATTGTTCCTAGCCTGGGGCCATTAGGGCCAGTGGGAGTCACGATCACAGCACAAGGCTGTCAGTGCCACAGTGGGAAAGCGCTGCCTGGTTGTCACGAGAGCCCAGAGGAGGCGTGTGGCTGTGCTGGGGAGACGCGCACGTGTGTGTGTGTGTGTGTGTGTGTATAGAACTGGAGGAGGACCGGAGAGTGTGTGTGTGTGTGTGTGTATAGAACTGGAGCAGGACCGCAGTGTGTGCGTGTGTGTGTATAGAACTGGAGCAGGACCGGAGTGTGCGTGTGTGCGTGTGTGTGTATAGAACTGGAGCAGGACTGGAGTGTGTGCGTGTGTGCGTGTGTGCGTGTGTGTCTATAGAACTGGAGCAGGACCGGAGTGTGTGTGTGTGCGTGTGTGTGTACAGAACTGGAGCAGGACCGGAGTGTGTGTGTGTGCATGTGTGTGTACAGAACTGGAGCAGGACCGGAGTGTGTGTGTGTGCGTGTGTGTGTACAGAACTGGAGCAGGACCGGACTGTGTGTGTGTGCGTGTGTGTGTACAGAACTGGAGCAGGACTGGAGTGTGTGTGTGTGCGTGTGTGTGTACAGAACTGGAGCAGGACCGCAGTGTGTGTGCGTGTGTGTGTACAGAACTGAAGCAGGACTGGAGTGTGTGCGTGTGTGTGTACAGAACTGGAGCAGGACCGCAGTGTGTGTGCGTGTGTGTGTACAGAACTGAAGCAGGACTGGAGTGTGTGCGTGTGTGCGTGTGTGTGTACAGAACTGGAGCAGGACTGGAGTGTGTGCGTGTGTGCGTGTGTGTGTATAGAACTGGAGCAGGACTGGACTGTGTGTGTGTGCGTGTGTGTGTACAGAACTGGAGCAGGACTGGAGTGTGTGCGTGTGTGTACAGAACTGGAGCAGGACCGCAGTGTGTGTGTGTGTGTGCATACAGAACTGGAGCAGGACCGGAGTGTGTGCGTGTGTGTGTACGGAACTGGAGCAGGACCGGAGTGTGTGCGTGTGTGCGTGTGTGTCTATAGAACTGGAGCAGGACTGGAGTGTGTGCGTGTGTGCATGTGTGTACAGAACTGGAGCAGGACCGGAGTGTGTGTGTGTGCGTGTGTGTGTACAGAACTGGAGCAGGACCGGACTGTGTGTGTGTGCGTGTGTGTGTACAGGACTGGAGTGTGTGTGTGTGCGTGTGTGTGTACAGAACTGAAGCAGGACCGCAGTGTGTGTGCGTGTGTGTGTACAGAACTGAAGCAGGACTGGAGTGTGTGCGTGTGTGCGTGTGTGTGTACAGAACTGGAGCAGGACCGCAGTGTGTGTGCGTGTGTGTGTACAGAACTGAAGCAGGACTGGAGTGTGTGCGTGTGTGCGTGTGAGTGTACAGAACTGGAGCAGGACTGGAGTGTGTGCGTGTGTGTGTGTGTGCGTGTGTGTGTATAGAACTGGAGCAGGACTGGAGTGTGTGCGTGTGTGTGTGTGTGTACAGAACTGGAGCAGGACCGCAGTGTGTGTGTGTGTGTACAGAACTGGAGCAGGACTGGAGTGTGTGCGTGTGTGCGTGTGTGCGTGTGTGTGTATAGAACTGGAGCAGGACTGGACTGTGTGTGTGTGCGTGTGTGTGTACAGAACTGGAGCAGGACCGGAGTGTGTGTGTGTGCGTGTGTGTGTACAGAACTGGAGCAGGACCGGAGTGTGTGCGTGTGTGTGTACAGAACTGGAGCAGGACCGGACTGTGTGTGTGTGCGTGTGTGTGTACAGAACTGGAGCAGGACTGGAGTGTGTGTGTGTGCGTGTGTGTGTACAGAACTGGAGCAGGACCGCAGTGTGTGTGCGTGTGTGTGTACAGAACTGAAGCAGGACTGGAGTGTGTGCGTGTGTGTGTACAGAACTGGAGCAGGACCGCAGTGTGTGTGCGTGTGTGTGCACAGAACTGAAGCAGGACTGGAGTGTGTGCGTGTGTGCGTGTGTGTGTACAGAACTGGAGCAGGACTGGAGTGTGTGCGTGTGTGCGTGTGTGTGTATAGAACTGGAGCAGGACTGGACTGTGTGTGTGTGCGTGTGTGTGTACAGAACTGGAGCAGGACTGGAGTGTGTGCGTGTGTGTACAGAACTGGAGCAGGACCGCAGTGTGTGTGTGTGTGTGCATACAGAACTGGAGCAGGACCGGAGTGTGTGCGTGTGTGTGTACGGAACTGGAGCAGGACCGGAGTGTGTGCGTGTGTGCGTGTGTGTCTATAGAACTGGAGCAGGACTGGAGTGTGTGCGTGTGTGCATGTGTGTACAGAACTGGAGCAGGACCGGAGTGTGTGTGTGTGCGTGTGTGTGTACAGAACTGGAGCAGGACCGGACTGTGTGTGTGTGCGTGTGTGTGTACAGGACTGGAGTGTGTGTGTGTGCGTGTGTGTGTACAGAACTGAAGCAGGACCGCAGTGTGTGTGCGTGTGTGTGTACAGAACTGAAGCAGGACTGGAGTGTGTGCGTGTGTGCGTGTGTGTGTACAGAACTGGAGCAGGACCGCAGTGTGTGTGCGTGTGTGTGTACAGAACTGAAGCAGGACTGGAGTGTGTGCGTGTGTGCGTGTGAGTGTACAGAACTGGAGCAGGACTGGAGTGTGTGCGT